>NW_006436282.1:21589212-21598433 GCF_000325575.1 Pteropus alecto
CGACTCGGGACTCTCTGCCTTTAAATGAGACTCAGATTCATGATGGGAATGAGATTTCTGTGGTCTCGTCATGTGCCTTTGGAAATTCCAGGAACTTTAAGCTTTAAAGAAAGGTTATTCTTGGTCATAGTTTTTGTAGTTACAATCTACAGAAAACATGATATATTTAAC
The DNA here is from genome assembly GCF_000325575.1 of Pteropus alecto. Lineage (NCBI taxonomy): Eukaryota > Metazoa > Chordata > Mammalia > Chiroptera > Pteropodidae > Pteropus > Pteropus alecto. Next base: position 21,589,384 of record NW_006436282.1, read on the forward strand.
TTCCCCTGGTAAAATTGTAACTTCTAGGTAAATAACTTGAACCTGTTACAGGGAACCTATTGTTTCAGTTACTATTATTGTTTACTAGCTACTTTCAGAACTTACTGCAGCCTTGCTTTGGGGGGGAGGAGGGGGGCGGCCAGGGGGAGATTGTTAACATTTTTCAGATACCTATAAAATAAACCTAGTTTAGTATCACATGTTTTTTTTTATTTTTAGACTTTTTTTTTCATATTTCAACAACTCAAATCAGGAAGCATCTCAGCATCAGTGCCATGTCATAGCTTAATAAGCAGGTTCTTTTTTCTTTCTTGTGACACATAAAACAATGACATGTCTTAAAATTGGAGTTTGATGGTTAATTTTATGTGTCAACTTAACCTGGCTCAGGGGGTGCCCAGACATTTGGCCAAACATCATTCTGGATATATCTGTCAGGGTGTTTCTGGGTGAGATTAGCATTTGAATGGTCGATCCAGTAAAGAAGATTGCTTTCCCCAATGTGAGGGGGTTTCATCCAATTAATCAAAGACCTAAATAGAACAAAGAGGCTCAGAGGGAACTCCTCCTGCCTGAGTGCTTGAGCTGAGACATCAATCTCCTGCTTTCTGACTGGGACGGAAACCTCGGTTCTTGGGTCTCAGAGCCTGCCTTTCGGACGGACTGGAGTTACAGATCGACTCTCCCGGTCTCCAGCTTGCTGACTGAAGATCTTGGGATTTCTCAGCCGCCATCATTGCATGAGCCAATTCCTTACAATAAACATGCATATACACACACACAATTGGTTCTGTTTCTCTGGAGAACCCTGACTAATACAGACGGGGTGCTAAATTTGATAAAATACAGTGGTCGAGGGTATCCTGAATTCCTTCTACTCAAAAGTCAAGGGGGATTTGGAGAACGTTCATATCAAACAGTCATGGGAGTTGAGCTGTAAGCGAGAAAGTGTTCCTGTTCTATACCAGGATAGGTGCTGTTCCATCATTCTAGAAATCAGACTTGGGAGTTGTTAACACCAGGAGCCGTAGTGTGGAAAGACCTCATTTTCTTCCCAAATCTGTGTACTTCCTGTGTGACTTTAGGTAGGTCGCTTAATCTACCTGGGCTTGGTTTGCTTATCTATAAAATGGGTTGGTCTGACTAGGCGATTTCAGGGGCCTCTTCCATTTCTCAGGTTCTCAGGAATTGGTTCCTCTGTTTCAGTGAGAGGAGGTGGCCTGCGATGTGAATAGTTAGGCTTTCTTTCACAGGGCCAAAATTTCACTGCTACCGTCTAATTCCAGGTGTGCTGTTTCTCTGCTCAACAAGACATAGTCTGATGATCAGCGTGGTTTCCTGGGTTGCAGTGTTTGGGCCGAGGGCAGTGGCCTTCAAGTTTGAGTCTTCATAGAATTTGAAACCTAGGTCAGGAAGCATCACTTTGTGACATAAAAGTTTAAAGTTCATCCCAAGAGGTTTGCCAGCCTTATTAATAACTGACCGGTGTCGAGATAACAGCGTGGGGCTCCTTATGTCCAGTTAGGGTTCTAGCTGTCTCCCTGGGAAGGAGGTTCTCAACATGAAGTATAATAGGAAGAACATAAGCTATAGTTTTAGAAGAGATTACTTACTTTTGGTGAGAAAGGCTTGTGTGGCAGCATATTTCAGAGACCGCTATGAGTTACTAGAGGGTAGATGTTGAGAATTTGTATTTACCCAGTTTCGTTTAAGGAAGTGAGAGACGTGGTACCTGGCAGGCCTAAATATTCTGGATCCTAGAAAAGCAGACCCCAAGAAGGTATCAGTGAGTGGAACATCTCGCCTGCACCTGACTCCTGTACCTGAGCTTCGCTTCAGCATCCTGACTGCATACGTAGTTTCCCTGTACCACGATCTTAGGCTGCGGATGCTCCAGGAAGTGCACTCATCTCCTGTCATATGTAATATACACTGACACCATCTTGACGCTGATTGGTGTCTTATGCACCTGGTTTGTGTGAATCAACCCCCAAGGGCCCGTCGTCAGGTGTCTATTCCTGAGCAGCCCCTGGGGCTCTGCCCAAAGCCTCTACCACCTTCTCTCTGGCTGCCTCAGCCTCAGAAGAGTCCCATGAGAAATGTATCCCGGAAGGGCAGTGGCATTTCAGTAGACCTGACCGAGGAAACTGACCAGGCTTGTGCGGGGGGCGGTAGGGGAAGGGGGTGGTCACAACATTGAGAAAGAAGACCGAGCTCGAGCAGAGCCCAGATGCAAGAATGCAGCCAGTAAGTGTGCTTTGTCTAGAATATAGGTTGTGGAAGAGGACTAGATGAGATATATACTTCAACTAACTGTGGTTTGTTCCCTGAAATTCTCTGAAGAAGTTCAGCCCTTAAATGTTTTAAGATTACTCCATTTCAGCGGATCAGTATTAAATAGTAAGTCAGAGTTACTGGTTCCTCGGAGTCATGTGATCCTAGATAGGCTTATTAGCACTTTGACTGACGTTGAAAGGGCATTAGAATCTTCTGCCTCATTTCTAAATTTGGGATAATTTTTTATAACCAGAGGGGAGGAGAGCAAGTGTGTGATAATGATGGCCAGGAAACAATAATCTTTTAAAAAAGTTGGAAACCTCAGATTACTAGTACTATGTTGGGAACAAGGGAATGAAAGTCACCTCTGTGGGTGTTTTTGATTTTACGAAAGTGGAATCAAATGTACGTGTCTTTACTAACCTACTTCTTTCCACCAGAATTTCCCCAGGAATGTAAGCTCCTCGGAGCGGGCTGTTAGACCCCGTTCCCGTGTTCTGGGAGGCACCTCAAGCACAGGCAGTAACTGAGCCCCTGTTCCTGCTTCTGCTCTCAGGTTGGCAGCCTCGGTGGTTCCTGCTCTGTGGAGGAATATTGTCCTATTATGATTCCCCTGAAGATGCCTGGAAAGGTTGCAAAGGGAGCATCCAAATGGCAGTCTGTGAGATTCAAGGTGAGAAACCAAGAGAGTTGCAGGTTTTGTTTTTCTGTCTCCCCCACCAAACTATAGAAGCACTAGCCTCTGTGTGCCATTCTCTGCCGCCCCTATAGTACAGACAAAAATACATAGTGTTATATTGCAAAAGAAAGCTTTGCAAATAAAAAAAACTGCAGCCAGTTCTTACAAGGTTCGTTAAGAAAGTAGTCATAATAAGAGCCATGGACGTAACTATGCACCTATTGTTCATTCCTTAGTCACCTGCCCACCTGGGGCCAGTGGCTATTGCAAAACTTAAGTCTTTTTACTGCAGCATCAAACGCTTCTGTGTTTGAGTCAGGACACACACACCTTCCGGCCAGCACCACATACTCAAAACAAAACAAGCAAACACCTGACAGACCTCCAAATACTCTTTGCTTCTTGGTTTTGGAAATCATGAGCCATACTGAGAAGATGTGGTTCAGAAGCAGATTAGAAGGGAATTTGGGGGGTTGGTGGGCTGTTGGGTAAGGTGAGTGTGGTTTGCTTTCCAGTAAACCCAAGGAGACAGAGTGCACCCTTACCTGTTGGCATGTAAGCCTCTTTGACCTCAAAGCAGCACACTTTACACACACACGCACCAAAAGAGAGAGTCCCTCTCTATTCTGCTAAAATATCTTAAGGAGAGTTGGGCGATTTTTTTTTTTTTTTTTTTGGCCAAAATCTTGGTGATATCATGGAGCCAGCTGCAGGATTTTTCCTCTTCATTAGCAGAAACATCCAGGAAGAGATAACTAAGTTAGGAGAGGTAGCAAGGGCTGGCATCCTCTCTTGGGAGAAGCCTTCAGTTACTGGAACTCATTGAGCTCAAGAATTTGGGTGCAGTGCAGGCTACCCAGGTAGGACTCTTTCTGACCTCCCTCTACTTTTCTTCCAGTTCATTCTGTAGATAATACACGCATGGACCTCATCATCCCTGGGGAGCAGTATTTCTACCTGAAGGCCAGAAGCGTGGCTGAGAGACAGCGGTGGCTTGTAGCCCTGGGGTCAGCCAAGGCCTGCCTGACAGACAGTAGGACCCAGAAGGAAAAAGGCAAGTGTTGGTTGTCCTGTGGTCCGAGGACCTTGGGAATCACGCACTGGCACCTCTGGGTCCCTCATTTGTTATCTTGCTTCTGACCACCTGGCCAGCTTTTTGTACCATGCAATTGACACAGAACACAGTGGAATTTAATCCATGATCTCTAACTCTCTTTCTTAGCATATCACAGTGGAAAGAGTTCAGACTTTGGACCAGAGATAGCTGGGTTCACATCATGGTTTTGCAGGTTACTGGCTTTGTGACCTTGGCATATGTCGTTGAATCTTTCTGATCTTCAGTTTCCTCATATTTTAAGAAGAGGTACTAACCGATAGTAGAAGGATGCCGCAAGAACCAGGGGTGAGAGGAAGCTGTCTGTACCCAGTCTGGCACAGAGTTTACCTTAGGCGAGGAGGAGCTGAGCCGCAGTCGCCCGGAACGGAGGCTTTCCACAGTGACACCCACTTCCCCTCCCTTTCCTTGGGATCGGATGGATACTTAATTGTCAGGTTGCCGCTGCCTAATGCTCATTAACTTGACCTCATTCAGTCTCCTGCGAACCATGGCACAGCTTTCTACCTGGACTGGGTCAGGAGTGCCAGGGCTCACTGCCTGCGCCCTCGTTGCCCGCTCCCAGCCACCTAGCCCCACACGTACACCCGAAGAGACTGGAGGGAGAGGGGGGCCTCTGAGAAAAGTGTTTCAGGGAATCTTTCTCGTGACAGATGTGGCAGATGTGCTTTCCAAGTAGACATAGCAGAACGGCCTCTCTCTTGGTGTTTTTAATGATAAATCAGGAGTGAACTTTAGACACTGTCAGTTTGACTCGGATCCGGGGTGACGTCCAGCTTTTGTTGGATAAAGACCGGCAGCAGTGGCTGCAGCCGAACTCTTGGCCCGGGCCGATGGGGGAGCAGCAGGTGCTCAGACAGGTGCGCAGACAGGCCGGCCCGGTTCTCTGAATTAACGAGCCATCTCATCATTGGTAATTGCACATTACAGGACACTGCTCCCCAGTTTTGAGCACTGTGATAGCAGGTAGATAGCTGTGACCCACTTTACAGACAGGGAAAAAACTGGGACAAAAATTGAACCTTTGACTGTCCTTCGTTCACGAGTCGATCAGAAGTATGCTGTCCCTTCTCCCTGTACTAATCATGCAAAACGTTGGCTCAAGAAGTAAAGTAGATTACTTCAGAAGACTGGAAATCTCCTTTCTGTTTTTCTTGCTCCCGTATCTTCATCTATATCCTGTCTGTAACCCATACCATAAACATCTGACTTTAGGCATAGGTTATATAGTCCACTATCTGTATAGTGTATTAACTAATAAATCATTCATTCATTTTGATAACGACTTATATTATCATCATTTTGTCATTTAGAGTTTGCTGAAAACACTGAAAACTTGAAAACCAAAATGTCGGAACTAAGACTCTACTGTGACCTTCTTGTTCAGCAAGTGGGTAAAACAAAAGAAGTGACCACGACCGGTGTGTCCAGTTCTGAGGTAAAATATTATTTCTCTTAGCCACAGGGATGCTTGCTGTCTCATCATCCCTGACTATCTTGGATTTTACTATTTTTTTTGGAGGAAGGAAATAATAAAATTCAACAAAGAAGAAGTGTGAAGCATTTCAGCATGTGGAAGTATCTAGTTTTCCTTCCTGGAGTGAATTCAAGATTAGTTAATTGCTAACATTCGGAACCTTTAAATTTAGTACTCAAGTCCTAAACTATATTTCTTCCAGTTTGTGTCACTCTTTAGAACACAGTCTTACCTCTAGCAGAGCCATTTCTGTAGGTATTACTACGGAGATGCCAACATCCTATCTGTCAGTGATGCGTGTCTGTCACCTTCGATGAAACTAACAGGATTTTATTTCACTGCACTAATTGTGCTTAAATATAGACTAGTGCTTTCAAAGACGGATACACGGCTTTTGTTCTCTCCATCAGCAGCGAGGACTACAATTTTTAACATTTATTAATAAAGTTGTCACCCTCTCATCTTAAAACATACATTAAAAGATCTATCTGGTGTTAAGCTATGTATTGAGTGGCTCACATTAACCAGAGATGGTCTCTGCTCTGCTCTCTAAGAATTTACAGTCTGGAAAACAATGCCTGCAACGTGAAGAATCCGTAGATGTAATTAATGGTGTTAAATTACTTTTCTGAGGTAGTAGAACACTATGCTGCCTGCAGTATATGTGCTTTGAGTTTTTCTAACAAAGGTGATTAACTCACTTCCATTCACTGCCTTCTGGGCTCTTATTCAGCAACTGCCTGTCGTGTGCAAGACTGATGTGGGATGGGGGGTGGCGGGGGGGCACCAAAAACGTCCTGTTCTTGGGATGCTTATGGTGTAGAGCAGTGCGATTCTCAACCCAGAGCAGTTTTGCCCCTCTGGAGACACCTGGCGGTGTCTGGAGACGTTTTGGTTGTCACGACTGAGGGAGTGCTGTTTGCCCAGGATGCTGCTTCACGTCCCTCAGTGGGCAGAAGTGCCACTCCTGTCCCCTGGTCTCGGAAACAGCCTGCCCCAAGTAGAGGTGGAGCAGCTCTGGTCTAGAGGGATGGGAGAATGTCCCACAGCAGTTTTCAGTTCAAGGAAGTGCTTGTAGTAAGTGCCTTGGGAACTTGATCATGAACCTGCTGTTGTGATATTGTGATTTTAAAAAGCAACATATATTTGATTTTCAACCAGTTCCTGACACAGAGCTCCTAATACCTTTAGAATCTCCTGTGATGAGTGCGATAAATGTGTCTTTTTTTTATGTTAACGTGGCAACTTTTGGAAAGTATCTAAGGTTGGGGGCTGATTGGTGGTACACCCAACCATGCAATTAGAGGGTTGAAACTTTGTCCCAGCCCCCACCCTGACCTTCTGGGAGGGGAGAGGGGCTGAAGATTGAATTTAGTCACCAGTGGCTACCAATTTAATCAATCCTGCCTGTATAATGGAGCTTCCATTATTCAAAGGACAGGGTTTGGGGAGCTCCCAAGTTGGGGAACATGTGGAGACTCCGGGAGGTGGACCCAAACGAGGGTCCAAAGCCAAATGCCCAGCAGGAAGGTTTGCAGTGGAGACATTCAGCTGTTTATTTGTAAGACGCCAGGCAAGGAGAATGGGAGGCTGTAGCTTAAAACCCAAGCCCCGCCCTGGTTTCTGAACAAGGGGTTCAAAGGCAAAGGTTGGCAGTGAGAGGCAGGAGCCCTGGCAGGCAGGTGTGATTGGACAGCTTCATGACGCGGCCGTGTGTGGCACAATGCAGTGAGTGGCTTCAGCTCTGCGTCTTCCTGCACAAGAGACCCTTCACTTCGGACAGCGTCCCAGTGTCCAGTTCTGGTCATGTCCTTGTCCTCTGGTTCCATGAGGGGTGCAAAACTTTGGGTCCAGGTGCGGCTAGAGGTCAGAGCTCTCTCTCTGCACGTGTCTCGGCTGCCTGACTTGCAGTTTGGGTTCGTTGTCTCTGAAAGGCAGTTCAGTATCTTAGAAACAGGGCAGGGCCGTTTTGAGATGGTTCTGTGGGTACCATGGAAGCCTTGACCCCATTCCTGTGTGCCTTGCCCTGTGTACCTCTTCATTTGGCTGTTCCTGATCCTGTTACTAGTATATGTGCTACGACGTAAAGAATCCTGTATCCTCTTACAGTCGTGCTCTGCTTAACGGCAGATACTTTCTGATTGGTGGGTTGAGGCCTTACTTTTCTGGGAAAGCCCAGCATGGAAACTTAGTTATGTTTTTGGTTTGCTGACACATTTAGGATGAGCGACTCCATTTGGGCCCAGTCTGATTACAATAACACTACCGAGTGTCAGGGCATGGCTTCAGTTTCCAGAACAACATAGGAATGTCGGCATCTAGAGGAAGAACACCCTGAACGAGTAAAAAAATTTGGAGGGGAAAATAATAATTAGATGTTCAAAAGAATTCCAGTTCCAAAAACCCCATGTGAAAGCAAATCGTGTGATATTGCTTTCTAGTGCTTCCGTCACAGAGCCTTATGTTTACTCAGGCAGTGGGAGTCATTTCCCATTGATCCCACTGATCGTCAGTCTCTGTGATTCCCTGTTCATGTCCGCCACCCTTATGGACTGGAAACTCCATGAGGGCTCCGTGCCCAGGCCTTCAGCTGGAACAGTGGGTGAGTGTGAAGGGTGAGAGCGAGGGTGAGGCTCGTGTATGGTTAATAGACAAATTGGACTCAGTCTTTTTCTTTTAGAACTGATGTATATATTTGTTCAGCAACATAGGTGGGTACATTATTATTATTCCATTGTGGATAACAGCCTCTAAGGACATCCCACAATTGGGCTTTTTCTTTCTTGGCAAGGTAAAGGAGTCTCCCATCTGGTTGTTTTGTAGGAGGGAGTTGATGTGGGGACTCTGCTGAAATCCACCTGCAATACTTTTCTGAAGACTTTGGAAGAATGCATGCAGATTGCAAATGCAGCCTTCACCTCCGAGCTGCTCTATCGCACTCCCCCAGGATCCCCCCAGCTGGCCATGCTCAAATCCAGCAAGGTGAGAGCCCGGCTCAGCTTGGCTGCAGCAGGGGTAATGAAAAGTTCAGGTGACATACCGAGCGTTGTTCTCCATCACCCTTTGGCGACTGCTAAGGACTTTTTTTAGCGGACTTTCCTTTATGTCCACTTTTATATCTGTCCTCAGTCCTCCATATCCAGTCAGTTATTTTGGGCTATTTTACCACCTAAACATGCCTGTAATGTAGCCAACCTCTCCTCTCCAGCTTCCTTGTCCAGCGAGTCCTGCTGAGATTTGCAGAGGCTTTCTCACTCGTTGCCATCAGCCTGACCCTTCCAGGGAGCTTGATGGTATTTCTAGTCATGCAGTGTAAACTGGACCACTTTACCTAAAAAGCCTTCCAGCAGCTCCCTCATTGCCCCTGAGCTGGAACTTCTTAGCCCCTTCTCACATCCCCAGCCTCTTTCTCCGTCATTACCTGGCTTGGACATGTTACCTGCTTGTAGCTCCCCTCACATGTGTTTGCTATTTCCTAGTGCCAAGAAGCCTTCTCACCTCTT
>NW_006436282.1:21598599-21611052 GCF_000325575.1 Pteropus alecto
TCCCTCGTTAGGTTACTCATCCTTCAAGATTTACTCTCTCTTCTTCTTGAATCCCTAAGTTGGGCCAAGTCCTCTTCCCTGCCTACCCTTATATTAACCTTACTCTGTAGTGAGATTACCTTAAGGGCAAGAGCCCCATACTGTTCACCTTTATTCTTCCAGTGTTTGATACAGTGCTGCATCATAGTTTGGTATTTATTAATGTTTAATGAGCACAATCGAAATTATAAGAAAGCCAACCAACAAGGCTTTGGCTGTGATAATTAGGTCCTTCAAAAGGCCATCTTCCTTTACCTTAGAAGTTTGGGTAGCCTCATTATGAAGAATGGTTGGGATCAATGATCCCCTTCTGAACACCGGGATGGTATATATTATGGTCATATTTACCACTTTCATGTGTGAAAAAACTATAAAAATGCTCTGTTGAACGCTTAACATGTAAACCTCTATTTCTTTGCTTCTTTTAAAGATGAAACATCCTATTGTCCCGATTCATAATTCATTGGAAAGGTACAGTAACTTTTTTCGTTTTTTCTTCTTTCTAAAAATAAAAAAGAGTATTATTATTCCTTGTTTTTTTTTTTTTTTTAAATGAGAATGTTTTGACTATCTGGTGGTTTTCCTAATGATCTGAGATGATACCAGAAAGAAACAGTATCTGGTCCTCCTCAGCCTCAGCCAGTGCAGGCCTTCCATCCCTCAGTGACTGCTGGGGAGACGTGTGCATGTTTCCTAGGCTGCGGCTCTCACCCATCACGTCAGTAACTAGTAAGTGTACTCTTACCCAGAAAAGACAGTGCTATTTTGTTTTGTATAAAAATAAAAATCTTAGGTAGCTTTACAGATTGAAAAAAGAACTTAATTTGAAAGTCTAACATCAACGTCTATTTTTTCCTCTGAAGATGCCTTTGATTTAAAAAGGAAACATTTATATAGTAGTGTTATTATTTGGGGTTTTTATTTAATTATTTGATATAAGCATTCTCGTATTTTGACAGTCCATCTATATATTTGTCCTTTAAAGTTATTATTTAACATTTCATTTCTAGATGCTGTTATTTGCTTCCTTAGTATAAGGAGTGTTTCCAATTTGGTTATTAACAATTTTCTCCTGCCCTAAATATTTCTTCTAAAAACATCATTATACATTTTTTATTTTGAGATATTTCCTCATTATACTATATTGTTCATTGCTAAGTTAAAATATGGTATTTCTTCAGAAAACAAATGCTTTTCCTGGAGTCATCCTGTAGCTTGGGCCTTTTCTCTTTTTTATGAGAAGAAAATATATTTGTGCTGATTTGCCTGGTCTGGTCACTTACAGTAAGATGTTATGATTGTTCCATGACAGGATCGTCTGTTGCTTATATATTAAATTGCTTTTTCTATTACTCTGAAGAGCACCATTTCCTCAGGAAGTAGCCTATCCTCCTGGGTTGGTCTGTCACACATACTTAGCATCAGGGAGTGTGCTCCCCTGACCACAGCATGTGGCTTCCGGACAGTTAACTGCTAGGCAGACACTTGGATGTGGCCAGTGATTTCTAGAGCCAGGAAAGAAAAAACCTCCCAGGGAGAACGTGAGGAGAGTGGGAAAAGCGTTAAATGTGGTACCTGTAGAAAGCTGATTGAAACCCAAAGAGCTGTCAGTGACGATTTCCTGTTGCTTGTGGGGAGCAGGAAGTCTGAGTCAGCTCAGGGAGCCTGGAGACAGGCCTGCTGCATCACGGCAGATACCTACCTGCCTTGGAGGCAGGAGGGTAAGAGAGCTGGCTTGATTTAGCAGTTCTGTTTTGTAACTGATGTTAAAAGAAGTTGGTAGTTGTGAACCCTTCCCCCATCTCTCAGAATAGGATCTACCTGGGCAGTCTATATATGACCAAATAATTGGACCTTCTGGCTTTTTTTTTCTTTAATTTCTAGACAAATGGAATTAAACAATTGTGAAAACGGATCTTTAAATATGGAAATAAATGATGACGAAGAAATCGTAATGAAAAACAAGAGCTCCTTATATATGAAATCTGCAGAGATAGATTGCAGCATATCAAGTGAAGAAAATACAGATGATAATATAACAGGTAAAAACAACAGTAAAGCCCAAAGCAAACCATCGAGCAATATGAGGGTTTGAGTCATTATCCCTGTTGTCACACTCGAGAGGGATTGACCTCAAGACAGCGCATGAGGCAGATGCCTTAGCTTGACAACAGGTCACTTGACAACATTCTGCCATCCCGTCTGACCGCAGTTGAAAAGGCAGAGTGCAGGGGGATTTTCCCGCTCACTGTCTTGGCTGCGATGCTCATGGGCCGCAGTGAGCAGTAGCCGTCGCACTGGCTGTTCAGAGTGTGAGTATAGTTGCTGGCCTTCTGCTCGGAATCTCAGAGTCCTTTGAACTTAGGCCACAATGTCAGACTTCAAAGTGTGTAAAGTTATAGCAGGTCAGTTTCCCATCCTTCTGGTTTCTGTTGAGGCCTTTGGATGTTAGAATGCGCCAACCACCATCAGGTTTCCACCTGGCCTTCTCTGTGTTCATTTGGGCCACAGTCTCACAGTTCAGGTAATGCTGCCCTTTGAAATTCCCAATTACATTGTCTCCAACCACTAAAAGCAACTTCGGATCAGTCCAAGACAACTGTATTAAAGCCTTTAATTGTGTTATAAGTGTTTAATAAATATTTTGAAAATAAAATTTAAAAAACTTTTCTCCTCATCTCCTTTGAAATAAGAGACCCTGTTTTTCCAAGTGAGTTGGGAAAAAAATGCATTTTCATAGCTATTAATATAAGGCACACAATCCACACATCACTGAAACCTTGTCCCTTGAGTAAATAACAAAGACAGGAGAATTTGTGTAGAAACAGTACTGTTATTTGACCCCAAAATATAGCATCTAGGAATTTGTCCATGGGGAATAGTCAGATTTAAGGACAAATCTCTGTGGACAGAGCTGTTCTTTATGATATTACAGTTAATTCTTATTATTCACAGTAGTTATGTTCTGTCTAGTCACTGCAGACACTGAATTAGCAAATACTGAACCATTGCTCCTAGGGGAAATGCAAGGTTAGGTTCCTTTGAACCTCTGTTCACATTTTTATTGACTGATCAATACATAACCTTGTTTTATGTATTTCTGTTTAAAGATACCTCATTTAATATATATTGTTGATTCATTAGCATTGAACCCATGGCCAATAGCTCTGTAGCTCGTGCCTGAATCAAGCTGACCTAGGACATGTACTTTCACCATAAGGCATATTACAGCTTTGTCGTGCTGAGGGACACCAGCCAGCACTACACCTGGGGGCCCTTTGAAACAGTGAAATCAGTAACAAAAGTGCAACACCTTGGCACTCAATGAACACACTTGTGTATGGTATGGCAGCCAGAGTGTCTATCACCTTGCTCAGCCTTAGCTGGGAACATGGATGTCACGCAGCTTAAATTACACATGTCCACAGATGACTGCAGAAGTGCTGCGAGCGTTGACTTCAGGATTACACACAAACTAGTGAGTGGGCAGACTCACAAATCCAGAATACACTAACGACAGGGATCGACTGTCTCCAATACCAAAATTTTAGAAACCACCTCAGTGCCCTCCACGTGAGCGTGATGCAAGATTACATGGTCATTAGAATCATGTTTTGAAGACTATCGAATGATAATGAAAATATTTTTTTGATATACTGTTCAGTGAAAATAAGCAGGATACAAATCTACATGTATTTAAACCCAATTTTGTTTGTGTGTGTGTGCAGTATTTCAGATTTTTATTTCTGTGTGCTTTTCGATGTTCTAGAAATGTTCAACGATAAATATAAATTTTTACAATAAATTGATAATAGGTTAGTTATTACTGTCTTCTACTTTGAAGTCCAAGGTGAAATAATGAAGGAAGATGGAGAGGAAAACCTGGGAAATCATGACACCAACGTGCTACAGCCTGGGTCCGACTCCTCAAGTAGCTCTCCAGAATCCCAGTGGGAAGAGGGCCAAGAAGTTATCCCGACGTTCTTCAGTACCATGAACACCAGGTATTCCGTACTCTCTAAAATCACTAGCAGTCGGGTACCAGTTTCCCTTCTGGAAAATCAGTCCTGGTGTTCTTTTCAGGCGACGGTGTCTTCTAACTGAGAATATGGTCTACCCACGTATCTGCTTGACTGTTTACCTTGTCTGAGGCAGTGGATGACAAGGAATTGGATTGTGAGAATATACTCTGTGAACAAATTTTAGCTTGCTTTGATAGATTGCCTATGGAAAATGATTTTATTAGACTTTATTATAATAGGAAAAATCACTGAGGCCGAATGGTTTGTCTCTCTATAGGGAGGGGCAGCTGTTTTCATGACTATCTCTGAACTACAGAGAGTGCTAATATTGTATTTTCATTCTTTCCTCCTATTGCCAAATTGTTTAGCTTCAGCGACATTGAACTTCTGGAAGATGGTGGCATTCCCACAGAAGCATTCTTGGCATCTTGTTATGCTGTGGTTCCGGTGCTGGGTAAGATTGCTGCATTCGTCTTAAATTCATTCGTCTGTAGAGTCCGTCCCACTGCAGTTGTTTTGCAGTAGGAATGTCCTGAACTACGGGATGACACTTCTCCACTCCTTCCTCATGCCGTCAGCCACACACAGTTCCTACTGTGTGACCAGTTTATTAGTTTTCTTTCTTTTCATAGTTTAATGCTTTCAGTGTCCTAAGAAATCTTCACTCTCCCCCAAGGTCGTGAAGATATTCTCCTGTGTTTGTCTCCTGTGCCCCTGAGTTTTGGTTTTATGTTTACACCTCTGCGTCCTCTTGGAATTCGTTTTTATACGCAATGTGAAGTAGGGGTTGAGATTCTTTTTGTGTTTTCTTATTATATCTGGTTGTTCAAGAATCATTTGTTGAAAAACATTTTCCCCTTTTATATTACTTTGGCAGCTTCAATTGACCTAATAAGTTCGGGTCTGTTTCCGGACTCTTGTTCCGGTGATCTGTTTGTCTTTCCTTATGCCAGTACGAGGTGTTGTCACTCCTGTCTGTGCCTTTATAGTGAGGCTCAGAATCAGATGATGTGAATCTTCCATTTTGTTCTTTTTCAAGATTGTTTTGGCAACTCTAGGTCCTTTGCATGTCTATATCAGTTATAGCTTTTCAGTTCGTGTTAAAAAGCTTGTAGATATTTTGATTAAAATTACATTGAATCTGTAAGCCAATTAGGAAGAAATTGACACCTTAAACAACATCGAGTCTTCTGATCCCTGAGCATGCTGTATCTGTCCATTTCCTCGGGTCTTCGTTATTTTCACAACAGTGTTTTGTATTGTTTTTAGTGTAAAGGTCTTACACATACATCTTTTGTTAAGGAATAAATTTTAGAATTTTATGTTTTTTGATGCTATAAAAACTATTTCATTTTCCAGTTGTTTACTGATAGCATGTAGATACCATTCACTTTTGTACATTGAGTTTTTATTATCATGAATGAATTGAGTTTTAAATGTTCTCTGCATTTACTGAAATTATCATGTTTTTTTCCTGTACTTTGTTAATGTAGTGAATAACATTGTTGGGATGAATTTAAGTGTGCTATCTTGCTATTTGTTTCCACCATCTTGCTATTTATTTTCTGTTTGTCCTGTCTTTTCTTCGTTTCTTTTTTACTCCTTTCTTGACTTCTAGCCAATTAATTAATTATTTTTTAGTATTCTATTTTATTACCTCTTTTGGCTTTTTAGCTACCTATCTTTATTCCTGCCTTTCTTTTAGATCTATATAGTGCTTTTTAGAATTTCATTGTATTTTCTTTTGGCTTTTTAACTAAACCCTATTATATTATTTTTGTAGTTATTCTTGTCCAACAGAAATATTCGAACCGCATATAATTTTATATTTTCTAGAGGCACATTAAAATAGTAAAAACAAAACAGATAAAACGAATTTTTATAATGTGTTTTATCTAAACTAGTATATCTAAAATATCTCAGCATGTAAGCAATATAAAAGAATCATTAATGAGCTATTCTGCATTCTTTTTTGATACTAAGTCTTTGAAATCTGATATGTATTTTACACTTACAGTACATTTCAGTTGAGAATAGCTGAGTTACAAGTGCAAAGTGGCCACAAACGTAGTGGCCACCATGTTGGACAGCGCTGCCCTAAGGGTTCCAGTATGCATTCTAAACGCACAAGATGATCCTCGCCTGCCACTTAGGACTTTATTGTAGTTACTCCTCTCAGAGTGGTGTAGCAAAAAGAGATAAGAGTATCCTAGAAGCCTTTGAAGCTTGTGTTTAGAAAATAATTTAAAAGCAAAAGTTTGGGGGGGGGCAGTAAACTGCTAAATTTATTGTTACTGTAAAAAAAAAATTTTCCACTCAAAAAAAAAATTACTTTTTCAACGATGTTTTTAATCTTTTTCTCGTAGACAAACTGGGCCCTACGGTGTTTGCTCCTGTTAAAATGGATCTTGTTGGAAATATTAAGGTATATACTCACTTTTCTCTGAGGAAACTGTATTTGGAGGAAATAGTTGCATGAAATCTCATTTAGAAGCAAATGATTGTTGAGAATTATATGCAGGATAAAAAGTATAGGCCAGCTATGAGAAAAGTTCTGAAGCAGAAAACAAAATACTTTAAAAACAGTACTTTAAAATCCTAAGACTATTTAATTCTCGCTTAAGCCTCATAAGAATTCACAAACCAAATAAAACACATTACTTTGAAAACATAAGGAAGAAAGTAATAGAGGCTTCATTTATTTTGACTTCTTAGAGCCCTGCTTGACAAACTTGAAAGTCCCAATACTGTACCTATTGGCTTGGTAGCTGTAGCATTTTTAACTTAGATTGTTCCCCTGCTTTTCCTGCAGAAAGTGAATCAGAAGTATATAACCAACAGGGAGGAGTTTACCACCCTCCAGAAGATAGTGCTGCACGAGGTGGAGGCCGATGTTGCCCAGGTTAGGAACTCGGCCACAGAAGCCCTCCTGTGGCTGAAGAGGTGAGGCGGGAGGGCAGCGGCCAAAATCCAGCTCAGTGGAAATGTCACCAGCAAAAACATTGTCACGTAAAGGAGACTACTTCTGAGCAAGGGACCTAACCCTACTGCATTAGCCTTTTCTAGAAGGTCTAACAAACAGAGCACCACTTTTTTCCTACCTCGTGATGGTGATCAACATTGTTAGTAGTGTCCATGAGACAGGGCTTTAAAAGCATGATGAAGTCAACTGGTTTCTCTCTACGTCAATGGATCACGAATTTCAGTGGCTTCAGAATCAACCAGGAAGGCCTGTGAAAAACAGATGGCTCCACCCCAAATCCAGAGTTTCTGATTTAGTAGGTCCAAAGTGGGGCCCCAGAGTTTGCCTTTCTGACGAGTTCTCAGGTGATGCCGAAGCTGCCGATCCTGGACCACACTTTGAAAACCACCATTTAGGTTCATCGGATGAGAAGGGCCAGAGCAAGCTAAAGGGAAATGACAGGGAGGACACTCGAGGAACCGCCATGTGACTTGACCTGTTTACTGCTGTGCCCAAGATATTACTGAAAAAAATAAAAGCTGATGTTTGCTGTTCACGTATACCCAGTCAACATAAGGGAACTTTGAAAATAATATTTCTTCCTCTTTTTTGTTTCAGAGGTCTCAAATTTTTGAAAGGATTTTTGACAGAAGTGAAAAATGGAGAAAAAGATATCCAGACAGCCCTAAGTGAGTGTTCTTCATATTTTGATTTCTCGGTTGAAGAGGATGTGGAACAGAGACTCCTGGGAAAAGAGACAAGGGTGTGGGGGGAGTTACTGCTTTTCAAGATTTGATTTATATTCTATTTATTATTATTAATTGTTTCTTATAGTGACCTGGTAATCTAGATCGAACTTATTAAAAATCAGTGTATCTTAAAGAAGAGCTAAATAAACAGAGAGCCGTCTCTTAATAGGAAAACCCAATATTTCCAAGAAATTAGTTCTTCCTACGTTAATCTTCAAATACAATACAGCCCTCTAAAATCAATATCCAAAGAGAAGTTCGTGTATAGAGACCGTAAGAGGGAGAGGGTGGGGGAACCCTGGGAATTTGCTCTGGAGTGAGATCTGGGCAGGTCGTCATCTCGTCCTCCTTCAAGGCCCTCGCGTCCCCTCGTTGCAGTGGCAGTGACGCAGGACAGGGCAGATTCCCCCGGTGGGGACTCAAGCCCCGCACTGAGAGAGGAGACACAGGGTTCTTGGCGGAGCGTGAAAAAGAATTCAAACACCAAAGTTAGAGTCAAAAGGGAAGCCTGTTAGAGAAGGGGTAACACTCCACAGACAGCGAGGTCTCCTCTCAGGCAGCGAGCGAGAGAGCCTGAGAGGCTCAGGGACAGAGACAGTAGAGACAGGACAGTGAGAGAGACACAGTGAGGACACTGAGAGGGACCCCACGTTCCAGGATTTCAGTTTATATATTATTCTTCAGCTCCTGTGAGTTACACTTTAAAGACTTTGCTTACCCATCTTCCTTTGCTATGGGCATGCAGTGAGGAAGGATGAGTGCGGAGTGTGGAAAGGTAAGAATGTGCAGAGTGAAAGGCTTGCTGGGGTTCCCAGCCTTGGATCCACAGGTTCCCCATGGTTTCAGCCGTAGGGAATGAATGGTTTTATTTTGTGTGGGGCGGCACTTAAAGACTGATTTTCTTGTTTTCCCCTCAGGGTGTGTGGAAATGGGCTGTTAGCAATCCCAGCAGAAATCTTTTGTCTGCAGTCTGGCTGCAGGGCTGATCAGCTCACTGCCGTCTCTGAATATAGCTTGACTTAACATTTTCATTCTCTTGCCTCCTCTCTACATTAGTAGAGCTGAAACTGGATCAAGGCCTTGGTCACAGGAGATCATCCTGTATCTCCAGCATCTTAGTGTAGTGACTGGATCATTGTAGATGTTTAATAAACATTGGGTGGGTAGGTGAGCAGATGGATGGATCGATGTATCTATCACTCTAGTTTTGAAAAATAATAAAGACTTGGCAGCATCCTCATAGTGCTCTTGACAAAGTGGCTGAACTTGCTCTCTTGGCTTATGGGAAATTCTTCCAGCGTGAGCCTTGAGGCATGGCGGGGAGGAATGGGGAATGAAATTTCATATTACCTTGAAGTCCTGTGTTATTATGATGTAGAGAAGCACATGGTCAAGCTCTAAGTAGCCATGATTATAAATAGTGAAATGAGTCTATGGCCATGCCACCCTGAATGTGTCTGATCCCATCTGATCTCGGAAGCTAAGTGGGGTCAGGCCTGGTTGGTACTTGGATGGGAGACCACTTAGGAATACCAGGTGCTGTAGGTGTAAAAATAAATAAATTAGATAGATAGATAGATAGATAGATAGACAGACAGACAGACAGACATACAGACAGATAGAGGGATGAATGAATCAGGTGCTTGCTTCTGTTGGGGAGGAGGAGCCAGCGCCCACTGCAGCAGTTTGTCGGTTTCGGTGAGTCCGCCTCCTCCTGATAGTCCTCCCTCTGGACCATGAGTCCTGAGGTTTCTGCCTCCACACAGTTTTCCCAGGCCTTTCTGTCTGGAAACTCGCTGATATGCCATGAAACAATAGAAGCTGATATTTCGGTAACACCTTGTGAAGAATTTAGACAACTTAATCCTCAGATCAATCCATTTTTGCAGGTTAAGTAACCAAAATTCTGAAAGATTAAAGATTAAAGTAGTTGCTAAGACCACAGAGGGTTTGAATCAGGGTCACTTTGGGCCCCTGCCGCCACGGCCCCCAGTTCTCCCACAGACGGGCTTCGCCAGCGCCCTGCATTTGTGGGCTTCTCACGTATCCTGAATTTACAGGGCGATCTCAGTCACGTTCTCCCCTCGGTGTCCTGATTCCCGTACTAAACGTTTATCCACCATAACTGTTCACGCCCCCTAACCCGTACCTATGGGACTTAGGACTTGTGGAGATGTCCAGATCCTGCATTTTCTGGATTCTGCTACTCATAACCTTGTGCCCTTAGTCAGTTTACTTAACCTTTGTTTCAGTTTCCTCATCTATAAAATGGGAAGATGATTTCCCGAACAAGGTTGTTGTAAAGATTAAGTAGTTTCGTGCCTGTGCAAAGATTAGAAAAGCGATACGTGATGAGCACTTAGTAGAAGTCAGCTTCTGTCATCATTCATATTTTTATCGTCATGACATTTAAAGTCGATAATCTGCCAGAAAATGGGGTTTATTTGTCCCAAATCAGAAATGAAAAGTTTACAATGCTCAGGTGCCAAGCCAGAAATTTCTCTTCAGATTATTTTCTTACATGGACATTTCACACTGGCCAAGAGACTTCTCCACCTGCAGGAAATGCAGAAGATGGGAATTCGGCCCTAGGTGCCTCGTGGGCTCTACACGCCACACGATGCCATTGCTTTGTTCCGCTGTGTGTGAGGGGAAGAGGGGGATGCTCATCTCTACCCTCTCCTGGAGCCAGGATGGACTAGAACCCACGTGCCTACCGGACACTGGCGACTGAAAAGAAAAGCTTTGTCCCCTGGAGGTGGAAAGGAAGTCGAGATACACCCTTTCTGCCCAGCCTCCACCCCTCATTCGACCCCTTTGTCTCCTCTACATTTTACTGGATTTAGAGCCTGGACGCAGAAATGCTGATTCTGTGAAGGGAAAGGAGACTTGAAAGGCAAATGCTGCTTCAAAAACGAAGTGATTACAGCTAATCTTAGCTTTTTCTTTCCTCTCTTCCCCTTCAGCACTCTTTAGTGAAAAGGAAAGCGGGGAGCTGTAGATCTGAGATTTGCATCCCGAGATCCAGGATTATTTCAGAGTTGTGCATGATTTAAATTCTGTCTTGCTTTTAGGGATCCCTAGTTTTCTGCTGATATTTAATGTGGAGAGAAAATGTTCCCCTAACCAGCTCACCCTCCCCTCCAGGCACAGACACCAGCTGCTCTGTGTAAACAAGTAGTTTTATGAGAACTATTTACACGTCAACTGTTTAGAGAGCCCACAGGCTCCTCAGTGCATATTTCTGCTTGGTTGAAAGGCTTCTCTTTTCTCATTTTGAAGTCACAGCCTTTATAAGGAGAACTGATATCTTGTCTGAAATGAGGAAATTTGGGCATGTAAGTAAACAAGGAGGGGTATGTGTGCAATTTATGTGCCATATGTAGGCAAATTAGCTTGCATGTTTTAAATTTTAAAATTGAATTTGAGTACAGCTACCACTTACAGAGCATGCAGGGTAGGTATGACCCTAGGTTCTTGATAAACATTTTATTTACTCCTCCACATACTCCCCTTTTACAGCAAGTAAACAGGTTTAAAGAGGATGAGTACCTTCCGTGGGGTCTCAAAGCTAGGTCATTGGTTATCAGAGTGGTCCAAGGACAGCAGCATCTTTATCGCCTGGAAACTTATTAGCTATGCAGACTACCAGGCCTCACCTGACACCTGCTGACTCAACGTCTGGCAGAGCCCAGCAATCCATGTGTTAATAAGTCATTCAAATGATTCTGATTGATGTTAAAGTTAGAGACCCACTCATCAAGAGCTAGGACATGGAAGCTCACTTATCCTCAGCCTCAGTTAATTTTACCTTCCTTTCATGATAATTAGCTAGTTCTCCAAAGACTGAAAACTTTTCCTAACCTAGGAACAGCAAGACGGATAAATTAAGAATAAACCTTGACTGGCACTCCCAAGTTTGAAAACACTACTTAAGAAAGGTTTTGAGGCAAATGTTCATAAAACTTGTATAATCTTAAGTGTCCTTGAAAATGGAAAATGATGTGTAAAAGTCCTAAATGACGTATTGGAAGCCTTGGCATCTATTAACACTCTGAAAAACACACGTAGACCAATTGTATTGCTGTAGTAGGATGAGTCCCCGGCATCCAGAAGGAGGCCTTGGGCTTTATACACCCACTTTTGCTTTTGAGCCACCATAATGATGATTAGAGTGGAATATTTTGGTTGGGCTCATGCCAAGAGCTGCTCTGAACCCCTAATGTCCTATGACATTCTCTAGAGGTCATCCTAAGAAAAGAGTTGGGTCCACGAGGCAGATATTTTTAATGACCTGCCCTATGACCGAGCCCCTCCATTCACAGATGCCACGTCAGAACGAGCTTTTGGGGCGCATCCTTGTAAGCGGCAGGAAGAAAAGTTGCTTTGGCATTTCATGCCCCGTTGTACTAAACATGACATGCTCTGGACTCTTCCTTCAGCACCAGATAGCATATCGTGCATCTCTCACCTCAAAACAACTCCACAAAGGTCGGGTAAATGTTCACTCCACCACGATCTCTAGTACAGAAGAGGACAAATTTTAAAAGGATGCTCAGTTACGTTGTTTACTGTAAAAGGCTTTCAAGACAAGGAGAGCTATGTGAGAAAGTCCAAACCCATAATCAGATATTTAGTGTCAGATCACACTGTGACTAGTTATTCTGAAAATACAGCAGCG
>NW_006436282.1:21611114-21649946 GCF_000325575.1 Pteropus alecto
CAAGAGTGCCGCGTCAGAGGACACCTCAGTTCTTGTTTCACCTCCGTCCACTGGTTCTTGGGCTGGCTCTTCTCCAGATGTTTCATTTTGTCTGAAGTCTGGTCACTGTCAAGAATTCGGAGGGTACTTTCCTAGTACTTCAGTTTTTTTATTATAAATATTTCAGGCATTTAACAAGTATCACCACTTGACCTAATACGTGAAATAGTTTAGTGCTGTACCCACATACCACCCCTTGTCCCCATTACTTCTCTCATTGTCCAGAGAGGATCTTCATCCTGAATTTGCTCTTTATCATTATATATGTTTTTTTAAACTTTAACTCTATGGATGTGTATGTCCATAAACAGTATCTAGTTTGTTTTGCATGTTTTAAACTCATATACATGGTGTCACATTATACACATTCTTCCTCTCTCTGTCTTTTTCATATTTCTTCACTCTTTATTCACTCTCAGACCTCTCCTGATTCTCAGTTTTGGCCTAAGGGCTGCCCAGTTCAGCTCATTTGCAGAGTTGAGACACTCGTTGATTCCTGAGCTTAGCGAAAGGTTGACTCTACCTTCTCTGGCTTTGCTTATCTAATTCCTAAACTTTGTCTTAAAACTTAGATTTGCATTTCTCCTTTGTCCTCTCCGCAACGCAAAGTAACTTTACAAATTCTTACCAATTATAGATTTACCACAGAGGAACAGTTTCTCATATGTTCATTTCCTGGACAGAATAGTCATCTACCAACAGTAATGGAAACGTTTATTCTCTCTCAGATACTACCACCAGTGTCGGCATAATCTCTAAGCACCTCACAGCAAGTTTCTCAGTTACCTATAAAGAAATTATATCTGTATTTTTCCCGTAAACAGAATGACAGAATGAGCCCTTTTTTTCCCAGGAAATGGCTGAAAAGGGCACATCTTTTCATTTTCGTTATTTTGTTTCCCAAAGAATAAACATTCATTTTCTGGCAGAATGGTCTATGTAACAAGAATGCCCCAAGTTCTCATCGCTTTTAGCTTTGTGACCTTGGGCAAGTCATTACCTCTCTGGGTCTTCTGTTTTGTTTTGTTTTGTTTTGTTTTGTTCTTTTCTTGTTTGTTTGTAAAGGAAGAGAACTGGGTGAGGTGACTGTCAAAGGCTTCCTGCTCAGAAATTTTGACTCAGTCTCTGAGGAACTGACACATCTCAAAGAACTGGGAGAAGGGTATCATTTCTGTCTTTCAAAAGCCAAAATTACTTCCAGATTATAGAACATTCATTATGGTAATGAATGGGTATTACAGTAAAGATTAATGTATTTCATTATCTAATCTCTAGGTAACCAAAATAGGTCAGGCTTAGACTTCATCTTATTTTAATGCAGCCTCACGTGGCCGGGATATTTGCAGCTCTAGAAGTCAGCTAAGGACTTTGGGCCAGTCTTTTGTTTTTTTTTAATGAGTTTTATTTCATTTGTTGGTTTAAATTGCAGTGGTGGCCTTCAGGGGCCTGAGTCAGGATGCACCCAGGTTCTCTGACACCCTCTCTTCCCGTTAGGCCACCTGGCTCACATTTGCCCGGGGGGACTCCTCTCTCGCAAAGTGCAGACACAGTAAGGCGTAGCTGCCTCGTCTGGAAGGGCAGGTAGGGGGACGCGAACTGCTGCAGAACAAGCACTCCGTCTTCCTTAGACCAGGCCGCCCACGTTATTCGGACTCAGCACCCTGGTTTTCTTGCTGTCCCTTGAAAGGGGCGTGGCAAAAGGTTTCAGGCTTTTTTGAATGGTTGACTTAAATGGCAAAGTGTAGTGAAGGTATAAAGTCTCTGAGGTTGGCATAGCACTGGATCCAGAGCCCTCATATACAGGTAGTTAGTCCGGCCAGGTGCCTTTGGAGCCGAAGGCTCAGGCACACGGATGGCCTCAGATGCTGAGACTATAGAGAAGTGCGGGTCTCGCCTGGTTTCTTCCCTGCCACACAGTTCCAGGTCAGATTGCCCATGATTGTTAGTAGAAAAAAATAAGCAATCTATATAAAAAAGCAAGAGGAAGAGGCTATACCCCCGGCGTGCCTGAGTGCTGGAGTGCATGATTGTAGGCTGCTTCTCTCCTTTTTATGTTTCCCTGATTTTAAACAATGTGCATGCATTACTCATAAAATACAATTTTTTTTAAAGTACGTGTTATATTTTTTCGTAAAACTGCCACTGTGCCTCAGGTGGGAAGTTCAGAACCCTTTACATGGCATATAAAGGTCCTCAAAATTCGGCCACAGTCCCAGTGGTCTTTAGCCCCAGTGAACTGCACCCCACTCCTGTTACAATGTAAAATATCTTTGCATCCTATGATAATGTCACTTAAGCATTGATTAAATGATGGTGGTACTTGTACTAGTGCTGAAACTAGCACATGAAAATACATAAGTTTGGAACAGACATGGTGAAGAAGGTCAAACCACCCCCATGATACTCTGTGTTAATTTAGGAGTAAGCATTGTAAACTGCTGGGGATCATGCTTAGGAAATAAAATGGAGCAATAAATAAAAATGCGCTACAGGGATACAGATCTGTGCCTCCCGAGGATGCATTTACTCCTACGGAGAAATTGATTTTGAATTTTACATACATTGAATTATTTAAAGCCTTCAGGAACACATCCCTTGCATAAAGTGCAGTAACTTTGTTCTTGAGATTAATTTTTTTGTAATTAAAATGATCATATACCGGTGTTTAAATCTCACTTTAAAACACATTGGGACAAAAATAATGTCTTTATCTTTAAAGTGTAGAATATGAATGACTTATTAATAGGCCTGACCAATTACTTTATAACTAGCTTAGTAACTTTAAGCCATTCTTTTCATGATAGTTGTAATGGTTTCTAGGTTTAATGCTGTATATCCAGCATCTTAGGGACACCTAGGACAAACATTTGACGTTCCAGAACTGAATGTTAGAATGAGAAAGAATCCTTAGAGATCGTTTAACACAGAGAGAAACAGGTGGATAGAGAGGGCAGCTAAGGGATTGGCTCAGGGTCACACAGCATTTCAAGAAACTGCATCGTTATATTTTTATCGTTACATGTATTAAACCTTTCCCACCATGATAATAAGCTGGAGTGGGGATATGTTGATACAGGGTAAGAGTGGGAATACCTATTTTTCTTTTCAAAAAAAAAAATCTCTGTAGGTTTTTTCCCTGCTCAAGACTTTTAGGATACATAGTCTTGTCATTAGACTTTTTCCATGAGTCCCTAATACCAGTGGAAACAGGCTCCTGCATGCATTAGAAAGGACACGATCCTAGCGGCACATCAGATTCCGATGGAATTGTTCCTCACGGAGCGTTTCTTCTTTTCAAGATAACGCGTACGGAAAAACGTTACGGCAGCACCACGGCTGGGTGGTTCGAGGGGTTTTTGCGGTAAGTCATCCTTCCGCCTCCTACTGTTCTGGAGTCACAGGGTGGTTCTGCTTTGTGTGTGCGGTGTTTCCCTTTGCTCTGTTTTCGAGAATAAGAACAAAAATGTTGCTTGTTAATTTAAGTCTGTGGGTGTTTGTTGTGTGGAAATGTTGGCAACAAAAACACCCGAAGTTAATATAATACTGAATGTCAACTGTAATTGAAAACTCAATTTTAAAAAGTGTCTAGAACAGAAAAGGCTGATGAAGGGGGCGCTTTACCCTGTCCGGCCCCAGTGCCCTTGTGGAGATTTGCCTCGGAAGCGCTCGCCTTTCCCATAAGGTAGTGAAGAGTATCGATCGGATTGGGCAGGAAGCCGCCAGGTCCGTTGAGGGCCACACAGCGCTGCCCTCGAGCTCGTGGCTCCCCCTGCTGCCTGTTGTGTTCCATTTTGTTACTTCTCAGATTCTGATTTATTTTTCCTTACTTGAATTTCATCTTTGACTATTAATTGAATTGTGTGTGCCAGCGGCTAGGGCTACAATTCTCTTCTCACCTGGTTATTTTCATTGTGGAGGTGTCCGTACTCATCTGTTTGTCTCCTGATACCCAATACTTCCTCCCCAGCATGTTGACTTAGGAAGAACACACGCCTG
This sequence comes from Pteropus alecto, assembly GCF_000325575.1. Classification (NCBI taxonomy): domain Eukaryota; kingdom Metazoa; phylum Chordata; class Mammalia; order Chiroptera; family Pteropodidae; genus Pteropus; species Pteropus alecto. Next base: position 21,615,150 of record NW_006436282.1, read on the forward strand.
GGGATCACAGTCCCCTGGACAGATCATGTAGCCTGCTTCATAAAATAGCAGGAGTAGGTGGCCCCTTTATGTCAGGAGTGATATGTGCTCTGTGATTCTCCCATCCGGGGAGAGGGCGGCCTCAGTCACTTGCAGCCATAACAAGGCGAGTCTCGTGTAGTGGCGCACCAGGAAACGTCAGAATTCTTTGGAAGGTCGGGGGATAAAAGTAGCCATGCAGATGATGGTTTTTTTTACTAATTTAAAGGACAGGAGGCATCATCTGCCAAGGTAAGAACTGTTTAGGTCATGATTGATTAGGAGGCAGGTAAAGAAAGTGGGAAGAATTTACAGTGGAAGAAATCAAATTTAGGGAAAATGAAATCCTTTCTGAAAGCGTGGGGATGACTAGCTCCATGTCCTGCTGTCTGCCGGACTAGAAGCCAGACCAGTGGCAGCTACGGGCTGCCCACACTTACCTTCAGTGCATGTTTAAGTCATGACAAGAGCTGCCATGTGGCTGCTGGACAGACGCGTGTTGTGCCAGGTGCTTCCATGTTTATCATCTTTGGTAATCCTCGGGATTAACTCCCACTACTTTATAAATTCAGAATTATTCATTCCAGTCCCAGAGTGCGGCTACGGCAGAGCCCAGGGCTAAACCCAGATCGCTGTCTCCAAAGGCTAGTGCTCATTACCCACATTGCAGCTCTCTGCAGTGACGATGGAGTAATTGAGAAGCTGCTAGTGAATAATTAGTCAGTGGATGCTGCTACGTTCATCAGCCTCCCTGAGTAAATACTGTGATTGCTTGCAGGTGTCTGACACCCGCGTTTCCTTGGTGAGATGACAAAGCATAAAAACACTGAGTTCCTCATTGTATGAGAAATGTGAATGGTTTTTTTCTTTCCTAGTATGGAAGGTAAAGTTTTCTCCTGAAATATTAATAATTCAAGAGATATTGACAATAGGAATGCAGCCATAGCAGAAAATTTATCATAAGCATGAGTGTTTAAAAGGACTTTATAACTAAAAGCATTTCCCCCTAATATATAGTAATTTAGACATATCATAAAACATCGTAGAAATTATGGAAGACCAGAAAGGGGAAAAAATTTAAATTGTCCATATTCTCATCACTCCATAATAACCATTTTTAATATTTTTGTGTTTTACCTTCTCAACTTTTATTCTTATATCCTGTTACATGTTCTTTTAAATATCGTTCTATTTAATTTTATATATTTATCTACATATCTACTTAACACATGTTTATACTTACATCTACATGTTTATATTGTTTGTGTATAGTTATCTTTATTTTGTATACTTGCTCTATATATGCATATAAATTTTTTGACATTTAGCTCGTAGTGTAATTTTATATCTTCCCCCTACATGCACACTCAATAGATTGTCTCATGACCATTTTTAAATACCGTAAGAGTCTTTGAAAATCATTATTTTTAGTGACCGCATAATATTTCTCTAGTATGGAGGTACTATAGTTTATTTGTCCAATTCTCTCTGTTGGAAATTTAAGCGGGTTCGGAGTTTGTTATTACAAATAAAACAGTATCCGTTCATATGCATTTTTTACTAAAACTCTTATTTCCTCAAAATAGGTTCCTAGAAGTAGAATTGCCATGTCTCATACCAGTAACTACAACCACAATTTAGAATTTTGAGCACTTACCTTACATTAAACATTGCTTTAAGTGTTTTACACATGTAAAGTTATTAATTTCCTCCCTCTGAGGTAAGTTCTCTTATTTTCCCTACTTACAGGCAAAGAAACCGAGATACAAAGAGATGAGATATTACACTCAAAGTTATAGAGTAAGAACATTTGGAAGACTCATGATGTTATTGCCAGTAATTTTTAAAGTTGCTGGTTTTAAAGAAAATAGATTGTATCAAGCATTTGGCAATAGCTTCCTCAGTAGAGGAGCTGGGTCGGCCCTTTTGGCCTCTCTACTGTTATTCTTCACGTTATTCTTACTTTGGAACGTTTATTGAGTTTCCCAACGGGCTAATTAATAAGCAGGGGCAAATTCGTTTAACTGATCACACTTGCTCAGGGAGATATCTTTACACTCAAGGTATTTAACTCATTCTCCAGCCAAATAGTGAACTTTTATCTTTGAACAGTTATAACTTGTGAAACCAATGCCCACTCCAGGCTCTGTCTGTAACGTGGCCACCAGCTGCCCTTCACATGACCTTTTGGTTCTCTCTTCAGTCGAGTTCTATCGTTGTTTCCCAAATAGACTTGGCCGTATCACAGTCTTCTGTGATGAACCTTTGAGAAATTCCTTGGGCCTCACTCTGATAAAACGTTAAAAAAAAAAAAAAAAAAAATTATTTTACTTAAAAATATGTGAATAGTGTTCAGTTTTGTTTTTTACCAAAAAGTCCAGAGAGGTTATAACAAAAACTTGCAGTCCCTGCCTTCTGCTCCCCACTTCCCAGACTCACTCCAAAGAAGCCACTTTCAAATACTGGCTGTTTCTTCCAATTCCTCCATAATTCTAAGAATGTCTGTTGTTCTTTGTGGCCTTATCCATCATAGATTAGAATTGACCTCTCTAAGACCTCACTAGCACAGCCTCACCTCCCAGTGTAATGATGTCACAAGTTAACATGACGAGATGAGCCAAACTTCTATGGTCTTTTTTTGTTGTTGTTCTTATATGTTTTATATTCTTTCCTGCACCATCAGATCCTTCAAATCACCACCACTCTCAACTCACAAATGTATCAGAGTATATGTTGTTGTTTTTTCTTGGAGACTTCCCCTTCAGAACTTTCTAAACTCTTATTCCAATCTGAATTAGTTGTTCAGGCCTGTTGCATGCTATTGACCTAGGACTATTCTTCACCAGTTTTCCTATGTTAAATCTCTACCTCAATCTAATTTTATTTCCTAGGTCCTGTAACTTTCTGTCTCTTGATCTAATCCGTCACTTTTGTCATGTCCATCCTCCAGTAGCTTCCTGAGAAAGGGCACGAGGGAGCTAAATTTTTGAGTGCTTTCGTACCTAAAAACATCTTTATTCTGCTCTTTTTTTCTAGAGTGATGCTTTGGCTGGTATAAAGTTCTAGGTTAATAATAATTTTCTCTCAGAATTTTGAAAGCATACCTCTATTGTCCTCCAGCTTCTTTTGTTACTGTTATAAAATTTAATGTCATTCTAATTTCTGTTCCATTTTATATAAACTCCTCCCTATCCTCTTATGGATACTTTTAGGATCTTTTCCTTTTCCCCTTTTGGTTTCGATCATTCATTATGCTAAGCACTTGGGTGGGTATTTAAATCAGGAGACTCATACCCTTCAGTTTGGGGAGATTTTCTCACATTATAATTTCGAATAATTGCCTTCCCTTCATTCTCTGCTCTCCCCCTTGTGCTCCTACCATTATTTGAGTATTATTTTGTGCCAGGCTGTGGGTGAAATACATCATATATATCCCATTAACCCTTCAGATAAGGAGAGTGGTATCAGTTCTCTTCTACAGGTGAGGAAACTGGGGTTCTGGGAGATTAACACTTTGTGATCCGTGAAAGTTTTGGGATTCAGGTCGCGTGGTCTTCTTCATCCAAGCCTGTGCATGGTAAATGCCAGTTGCTCTCCAGCTGCAAAAAGGGGGCGGGTTGATTCTCAAAGACCTTCAAATTCGAAGTATAAGGGAGCTCAGGAAAGCAGCTGTAGAATGATAATTCAGGATTCCAGAAAGTCTCCAGAGATCTCAGCAGAGCCAACCCAGCAGATGCCAGACAACTGATTTTAGCAAGCTTAGGGAATGTGGGTCTGCAGAGGGGAGGGGGCTGTAAGGAGCCTAGGAAATCGCCTGTCTCGAGAGTGGAACAGTGTGGTTTGGTGCCTGAAAAAGCAGAGACGATCATCTGTGAACTGGGGTATAAACCGTACAGGGTTTTCATGAAGATCAACTGGGATAAAATACACTGTTAAAACGTCAGTGCACAAAAAATGTTAGTTCCCTTCAATTTTAGGAAAAGTTCAATCAGGAGTGCAAAGGAAATATTATCCATGTGGGAGGAAATAGGAATTATGCAAAGGAGCGTACGCATAAAGATGAGACACAGACAGGAGGGAGACCCACGGGAGGCTGGCCACGTGGGACAGGCTGTGGTGGCCACGTGCATTCAGGAAGATTCCGAGGGGTCAAGGAGCATAGTCTGCATCACACCGAGAATGAGAAGGGCGCTTTCCTCACATGCTTTTTCTCTCAACATTTCCTGACTCGATGGCATTATAAGTAAATACTTGCTGCCTCTAGCCATAAAATTATTTTATTTGGTGCTTGAAAAAAATTTTTTGAGTCCACTAATTGGAAGGGTATATTCCTGGTTTTTTACTCTTGCTCTCCTCAGCTGCATGTGTGCGTGTGTGCGCGCGTGTGTGCGTGTGTGTGCGTGTGCACGCACGCCCTCGTGAATACGAGTAAAGTGTGGGAGAGATTGAGGCGTCATGCACACTCTCATGGGCAGTTCTTTTGCAGTTAGCTCTGAGGGCAGCTCCGTCCTATGAAGATTTTGTGGCGGCGTTAACCATAAAGGAAGGAGACCACCAGAAAGCAGCTTTCAGTGTCGGCATGCAGAGGGACCTCAGCCTGTACCTCCCTGCCATGGAGAAGCAGCTGGCCATCCTGGACACCTTGTACGAGGTCCACGGACTGGAGTCGGATGAGGTGGTGTGACGGCCGCGGGGCAGCGCCGCCTCCTCACTCTGGGGCGTGGAGTTTGCCGACGTGTTTTGTTGCTCTGCTTACTTTCCAGCAGCAGCTTCGCCCTCTCCAGCCCCTCGGGGGCGTGGGGCAGTGGAGACGAAGCCTAGAGCTTTTATATATAATTTTTTTAAATGCATATGTGTTCTGTGTGTTTAAAAATCAAGGTGCTATATATTTTCAGTTCAAAGGGCCTCTTGGAAACCAAATCATAGCTGTTATATAGACTTGAACGGCGAGTTACAAGAGCAGATTTGACATTTTGTTGGTACTGTGTTTTGTTTTGAACTTTGAGTTTTAATGGGCCACCCAAACCCAAGCTGTAAATGAACAAATTCTGAATCAAGGACTGTAACTCATAGCCAGGGTTTCAATCAACTTAGACTAAAAATTTGGAGGGAGCTGTGCCCCGTTGTTAAAGCTGTTGAAATACAGAGTTTTCTATCCCTAGACATCTCCAGAGAATCCTCCCCTCCGTGACTGTGTGGCCAGTAGGAGTCCATGTCGTCAAGGTACTCAGGGCATTGGCGTGACCATGTCAGCGTGGGAGGTAGGTGACACAAAGAAGAAATGCCATCACTATTTACAGGTGGACAGACCGTGGCTCCGAAGAGATGGTGGTGTGAACTCACTCCAGCATCAGGGACAGTGTGGGAGAGGTGGGACATGTCACCCGCAATGACCCCGTCATAGTGCCCACCTGTGCCAGCAAGCTTTCCTGTGCATGTTCTCATTCAGATATCATACCAAAACTGTGACATTCAGGGATTACCACCCAATTTCAGAAGTAAGGATTAGAGGTTGAGGGATTTGCTCGCAGTCATACAGCATCTAAGTGGAGGAACCAGGTGATTCCTCAGTGACCTGGACCACCTCTGCATCACAATCACACGGAGTACTTCTGCAGAAAGCAGACCCCCAGGCCTCTCCCTGCCCTGTAGCGCTGGAACCTGGGGCTAGGACTCAGGACTCTGCATTTGAATAGACTTTTCAAGTGATTCTTGTACACACATGGTCGAAGAACCATGAGGTTAAATTCTAGTTTACAGAATTCCCAGTCTTCTCCATGAATTAAATGATGTGTCCTTTTTTCCAAGAGGAAGAGACTGTTGTTGAAATAAAATAGTTAAAGGGAGAGTGAGTGAGAAGTGGACCGAGGTTACTCAGCAGCTTTCTGATGGCGGCAGCGGCGGCCTGCAGGCCTTGGCGGTGCGTTCGGGGACCGTGGCTATGAGCGAGCGCTCCCGTCAGTCTCGGTGTGTCCACCATCGTGCAGAGCGAGCTAAATGCAACTGCTTATCAACTTCAGAAGCTGTGGAACTGTCATTCATTCTTTCCTAAAACAACCTTGTGTGGGCATTCTCTCGAAAAGAGCGACACTCAGACTGTGGCCCCAGTCTCTCAGTAGGCCAAGCTGCCAAGAGTGTGTGTGGGAGAGAAGCCCGTTAGCGACCACTTGTCGATAGTAGCTGGAAGAGAAGTTCCAGTGTGAGGTTTCCCAGGGACGAGGGTGCATCCCTTTGAGGGGCACAGGTGAATGCTACCTGGGCAGCGCCAGGTGATGCTGTTCCTAGAGCAAAGAGAACCACCCCCCTCCCGCCCCGCTTAGGCAGAGAGGTTATGGAGGGAGGGATACTGATTTTGTGTTGGGTGTCTTTGAACAAATGGGCATTTATTTAGCTCAAATTAATGATGCAGTTCCTCTACTCACATGAGGATGTCTGGAAAAGGCTTAAACTTAGAAAAGCAGCATCAGATGTTTAAGGCTGGATGCTAAAATGATGGTGATTCTTTTGTATTTTAGCACTTCCTGTTGGCAGCTGCCAAGGCAGGTGTGTGGTCCTCCCTGTCCCCACAAGTGATCAGTGTGACTCTCCCTCTAGCTGGTGTGAATACGAGGGTGGAACTAGGGAATAATTTAGAATTCCTGCCCTTGACGCAGCCTCCTAAAAGGGAAAAAGAAAAAACAGCCAATCTACTCTCACCTTGAATGAAGACACTTTTAGGCGCTGTGCCCTTGGGAAGGGGTGCTCCCAGAGGTTATAAGTGCAGTGAAGCTTGACCGTTCCAATGGGCTGCTAGTGTTCCCTGTCACCTCAGGTGAACTCGTGTGGTCTCTTGGAGCGGGGGTGGGCACGCTGAGGATACCTCAGATTTGTCCTTGATACTCAGAACACACACAAAAAGCACGCAGCTCGGCGTGGCCGCTTGGCACGTATACAGGCATTGCCTTGGTGTGCAGGACTCAACTCCTGGGGAAGAACGCTGTAATATATAAATATGCTGGGATCTTTGGGAACCCAGATCAGAATAGCTAGAATAATGAATGAGTTGCATTTTCTACGCAGCCTTTTCCCAGACATTACCCTGTAGGATGGGTCTGATGTTTTTTGATAGGTATTTTCCTCACTGGAGCATATTAAGTTTGCCTATGATGTGTCACATTTGGAGAGTCCTTCAATAAAAATACCTAGAAGTTGAACCTAAGGCCAGACGATCATTTTACCTTGACCTAAAGCTTGGCACAGGCAGAGCTTCCTCCTGAATCTACAGTATTTGCTTCTCCATTTTAGTTAAAGTCCTAATTTGTGCTGATTTGCATTTACTGTCCAAGAAGAGAACAAAGAGAAAAGATTGTTCAGGCTTTCTCCCCACAAACCTCCAAGACTTCAGGAAACCGAAGCTTGCTTTCACTCGGACGATGAGAGGAGAAAATGCTGTTGTGTTTGTTGGCACAGCAGTCACCTTGCTCTCATTGCTCAGACATATTTAGGATCCCTTTTCAAGAGTAACTGTTAGATCCTGAAGAAAAAGGTAATGTGTCTTCTGGGTATCAGGAGAAGCTAGTAAGTAACATCGGATGATGCCTCACAGCCCCTCCGCACCCACCGTTTCATCTTCCACAGCCGAAGCCAGGCTTTCCACTCAAGAGGGATCGATGTGTGTTTGTCTAACTGAACAAAATCCTTTCAATGCTGGCAATTTTTCTGTCCTTTGAAAGCAAATTTGACTTCTGCTAGGTAATCCTGGTGAAACTGTGAAGTTGGAGAGATACCTTTTGGGGGCGAAACCAGCTTGTGGCTGTGAAGTGGGTGTGGTTTTCTCGCCAGCTCCGCAGGGAGCTTTAGAAGTGGGACTCGGCATGGCGAGCGTGTCGGTGCCGGGCGATTGACTTTGAAAGGTGGTGCTCATCAGCTGTGGGGTAGCGGCTTGAGGCACCTTGTCGTCGTTTGTGTGCCATTGTGAACATAAAGCTTCCCCACCGGTCACATTTCGTGAGGGCTCTCTGAGCTTCTCTCCTCTCCTCTGTCACTAGAGATTGCCACCGGGGTCCCCATCCGAACACCAACCACACAGCCCTCTTTTAGCGGTTCTGCCCTGTTCAGCAGTACCTCCGGGCACAAGTGCAGCATCTGGCACAGACCTAACCCAGGGTTAGGGGGTTCGGTTCCCCTCCCAGACCGCAAGAGCTTCCTAACCCCTCTTTCCATTTGTAGCTGTGAAGCAGGTGATCACCATGATGTGTCGCATCTAGGAAGGGCGATCTGATATTGAATGAGTGGGGCTGGAAAGTTTTGCAGTCTTCTCTTTTTCGATTATTAATTGCATTTTTGTATATATCCAAAAAGTTAATGCTTTCACCTTTATATTTTCAGAAAAGTGTTTTTAATTAAAAAAAAAAATGTGGTAGGGACCAACACTTTTCTTTATTCAATTTGAAATAAGTAGAGGAGCTGAAGTGGGAGGTATCTTATTAAGGAAACTTAATCCGACTGTGAAAATCGTATATGAAGAAATACTTCAGGCAGTCGAGAGCGTCAGAGGGTCCTGAGCAGTATAAAATGATGTGAGACATTTGGGAAACTTTCTGGAGGAAACTTATTTTTATGGATTTTTTTTTCTCACTAATCTACCACATCCTGCAAGAAGCTGGTTACATAATGGTGCATTTCTGAATCACTGATTAAAATCAGCCGCTTCTGATCTTAGTCATAGGTTTTACAACTCTTCGGCTTCCCCACCCTCGTGTTTCGGTTTTTTTAGGTGAACTTCCAACCTTTTTTACATTTTCAGATTTAGAATTTATAAGTGAAATAAATATATTTTAAGCTGTTGTTCTGTTAGCTGAGCTGCTGTGTTTGGTCGTCAAGGGCCCGGCCCGGGCTGCTCTGATCTGGTACAGTCCGCGTGCGGGCTGGTGCGTGCGGTAACCCTGTGCTCCTGTGACGTGTGTGAGAACTGCGTTCTGCTTCTGGGTGTCCCTTTGTAATCCGCAGTCGCTTACTCAGGGGTTTCATAATAATGACATAAAATATTCACTAGCCGTCTAATGGCATTTTAAGATTGCTTATCTATTGTAAGGTTGTTAGGAGTCCTGTCACCAATCCCGTGAACTGTCTCTGAAAGCGTTCCCACTTCCCACCCTGTTGCAGCCAGTAGTCCTGTGTACAGAGGCCGTTTGCATGATTTCTTCTTGCACTGCTGCATTAAGGCACTCCAGGCCATGATTAAGCGATTATCGACGGTACAGTTGACGCATGCATTGATCTTTCTCCTCTTCTGTTTTTATATAGCCTTTCATTAAAAGGAAAATACATACCACGATGTAATGCAAACGTTTTCAAAATTCTTCGGTTACCTTTTTAATTACTTCTCTTTCAGAGCAAACAAATGTTTTCAGCTAAGCTATGTGAGTACACAAGAAAGAGATTCTGCTCGTTTTAAGCATCATCCTTTCTATTACGTATATTATAAAGTGTGGTCAATATTTCCTCCCTGTACTTTATAAATAGAAACCACCCTGGAATGGTTGGTACCCCTTGCAAAGCTGAGCTAATTTGCAGAGACTCCTGTTTTTGTGTCTCTTTATAGATGTACATGGAGTCAGTGATGACAAGAAGGGTTATCTAGAAGTCATTTCTGTTGCATCCCGGAGGGCTCATGAGCCAGTCTCATGGCACGTTTGATGTATGAGTCCCCTGTGTCACGACAGTTTCACTAGAATGTCAGTAAACAACCCGACTACCTCATGTGAAATTGGCTGTGAACAACCTGTGTCGTACGAGACGTGTGTTAAAGCCGATGTAATCTGGTTAATAGATTGGACAAAATGATGTCTCTCTAAAGAAGAAACACATTAGACCAGATGCCAAAGGCTACAGCGTACATCGATTTCCCTGGATTTGTTTTTTATGTCAATGTTTAATTCTACCCCAGTATTCTTATCTTGAATGTGGTTTCATAGATCCATGCACTTTGAATATCTGTCACGCTCAGTCTTATGTTACCTGTTCTTGTCCTTCAGCATTTTGATTGAGCATCATAATGACAATAGAAAGCAAGTATCAAGTTGATACTTTGTTGATTTCTTAATCATAATGGACCTTTACTTAGAGTATAATGTGTTGGAGCCTTTTAGGACCAGCCAATGAATGAGGATTTCACGTGTAGGTTAAATGTACAACTCTGTCCAAGTTCTTACTCTGTATCTTGTGGGGAGGGGGAACAAGGGAGGGTTTTACTTTTTTTGCAAAAATGTTTGAAAACATCTGTCAGATTTTATATTCATTAGTTATAATAAACTTATTTTTAAAGTATTTTATCAAGTGCTTCTCTTAAAGATATTTGTATGGTTTCTTAGGATAAATAAGGACAGATCACAGAAGCTTTACTTCCTAAAGCCTAAAGCCTAACAAATGAACTACCAAAAAGAATAAAAATTTGAAAAGTAAAAACCACTTAAGTTCGCCAGCAGTGAAGCATGGGAAGGAGCCCAACCTTGAGCTTTAAGCCTCAAAAGACGACTGCCGAAGAAAAGACCAGAAAAGCCCAGATTCTCTGGCGAGAATAAGAAGAGCTCTGAATCCTGCCCCGTTGAGGGGGGATTTGCAAAATCCGGAATTCTCATCAGCATCTCAGATTTTATTAAGTTGATTCAACAGTCGGGCAAGATGGGCAGCCTTAGTCTTCCTCTGCGGGGGGCCGGCACAGTATATCCGCACATGTGCTTTAGAAGAGGGGGCGTCGCTGGGGAGGGATGGGTGAACCGAGGGACGGGAACAAACTGCTCATCCACGAATTAAGAGAAACACCAACGTGCCAAGGATCTTCCCCCCACGATATGGTAGATATGTCTCCCCTCCGTCTGGAATTCAACCCGGTGCAGCACTTAATACACGTGTCAGAAGACAGAGCAGGGTCCAGTTCCTCTAACAAAAGCCTGTATACACAGCCCCTCCTCCCTCCCCATGCAGACGCAGACAAGCCCGGCTCAGGTTTGGCTGGTGTTAGCTATTAAAATATCAAAATACTTCTGTACTAGGAGGTAAATAACCAATATCTGAAGGGTCTAATGCTGCTCTGCCCGCTCCCCAGCCTCTGTCGCAGCCCCTCCTAACTTCAGACCACTCCACAATCCAGCAACTAAAGGACTAACGTGGCCCCACGAGGAACCTTCGAAGCCCTGCCCCAAAGCTGTGGCCCACCTTTGTTCTGCCTGTTCGGTGTCTGTGTCATGCTGCTGATTAAGTATGTTTCATATCATCCATGACAGGAAGTATACAGAGCACAAAGAGAAGTAGTTGTCACATAAGACGGCAAACGTGCCAGGGAGAGCACGCCAACTCCACTTCAAAGCAAATAAATGGTCGGGTTGGGGTTGTCCACCTTAAACATGAGCAAATTTAAATAAAGTCGCCTGGCAGCTATGTAAATACTCCACAGCCAGTGGAGTATTTACAAAGGGGGTACAGTGGGGAAGAGATGAAACCAACTGGGAAAGAAAGCTGGTCTAAGAAACAAAACTCCTGTAGGGGTATTGTGTTCTCAGAGAACTTCAAAAGAACATGACTTCAATTAAACAAGAGCTCATGTGAGCTGATCAAATAGTGGAATGAGGTTTTAAAAAGGCAGTTAAGGAAACGACCAAGATGACACTATTTTAGAACAAATAAATGAATTAGAGCCAAAAAAAAGGTTGAAAAACAATTTATAACAAAAGAAAAAGCTTGAGATGACAGCAAAGTGAAGAATTAAAAAACAAACAAACAAACAAAACAGATTAAACTCATTCTTGAGAGAGTAATCGTAGGAAGACAAAGATATTCTAACATGTGTAATTGGTGACAGGAAGCACTTGACAATAAAACATATCCTGATTAAGTTAGTGAACTTGAAGAATGAAAAAAGAATTCTTCATTCAGGCAGAAAAAGCAAGTCACCAAAGGGTCTCTAACTTCTCTACCTCAAGATTCAGTGACAGGAGACGATGGGGGAATGCATCCAAAGTCGTGAGTATGAAAACAGTGGCTTCCGTGTATTACCAGCAGCCAAGTCGTCAACAGAATGTCGGGCACTCTTCAGCATGCGAGGACTCTGGGAATACCACACCCACGGGCCCTTAAGAAAACCATTTGGTAGGAGAGATGAATCAAATAACTCGATGACGGAGGAGCTAGTGGTGAGCACTGAATTTATATGAAGAACCAAGACCAAACTGGGAATTAGAGTCATATGATAGATATACATGACAAATATAAACCTTTATAATGTGACTAATAAATTGGGAGTGAGGGAATCTTATTTTGTGGTAACCTTTTTTGAAAAAATAAAATTCAGTGGAGTTTTAAAGAAATATCTGTTAGGATAAAGAAATATTTAAAGTTTAATAATCGTTTCAGTTCAGTTTCTTAAATACAAGCAAATTAGCTGAATGCTATTTTTTAAAAAAATGTGATTAGAAATAAATATGATACAAGTAAGTATGAGTATATTTTTAAAAATCTATCCTTTTATCTGTATCTGAAAAAAAAGTCAGAAATGATGTTTACCTAGTTAGTGATGGTTATTTTTAAGTGAGTATTGATTTTATTTTACTCTTTTCTTTGTATGTTACTATATTGATTGACTTGTTTGATGACCATTCTATCTTTATTTTTAAATGGAGTTGGATTTTTTCAAAAACAAGGTTAAAAAGCCTTGTATAGTGTAGGTGGTCCCCTGGCATATGCTGTTGCTTGTAATGACAGTTGCTTTATAACTCCTAGCAAGGTACTTACATTTTTTAACTTAATCTCACCACACTTCCTTTTTTTCCACTGGTTATTTTTCACTCAACAACTTCTATTCCTTTACCCACACAAAGATATTACTCATATCCCATTTTATAGAACTCATAAGTGTTGGATTCTTTTATGGCTAAAAACGGAACACCAGTATGGAACCCAGTGACTTGCCCAGTACATCTGAAACAAATGAAAAAGTGGAAAAAAGAAGCCATTCGGACTGGCTGACAGTCGTCTTACGAGAGGAAGCCAGAAGGACTCAGCAACAAGGGGATTTTGCACATGAACTGGCTGGAGTCCATCTGAGGAGCTGAAAGGTTTCTTTCTTTGTGCTTCTGTAAGTTTGGAAATGAAATGTCAACGCTTTCTCTGCCCAAGTGAAATTGCAGGGCGATAGAGCTGTAGTTCGGTATTAGCTAATGCTATTCAAACCCAGCTGCCAGCAGCAGCAAACTAATCAGTAAGCATTTCAGGACCATTCAGCATTGTTTGTGGAAGCCTGTGGAAGCCCTGGATTCTATTGTGACATGTGAGAGCAACTCAGGACCCTCTCTCCCTCTTTGTCACACAGAGTTTTATAAAATCCCAAGTCCTAGACTTAATCCTAGACTTAACCAGCTTGCGGAGCTGAAAGACTCCTTCATATGTCATGGGAGTCATAATAGCCACCCCAAAAGGTTGTTAGAAGGATCAAAACAGGAATCGAGCATACTGTGCATGGCATGGCGTCTGGCACGGGGTAAGAATTCCCAAACTGGTGGCAATGGGGATATTAACAGTTGTTACCATTTTAGAGGGAAGTGTAGCTCCACCATGCCTGGTCTCTTCCTGGCTAAGTAAGCCTTTTATTTATTTGGGCCACTTGTCCCCTTAGGGCAGGTTCCCCCCTCTGCACTGAATGTCTTGCCACCTTCACGGAGACCTTCACCTCATCATGTCCCCATGAGACACTTCCCTTCCCCTTTCTTGCCTGAGCCCTGGAGCCAGCTGTGATACTTCACAGCCGTCTCACAGTTGGAAGATTCTAGAAGAATGGCTAACTGATTCCAGAAGAATGGCTAACTGAGTGTTAGGGTGGACCTGACACTCTCCGTAGGCCCCTCCCCCCCCGCTCACTTCAGAAGACAGCTAATAAGTTTTTCTGCCCTGATCTCTCCCCTTGTTTTGGAACACACTAGTTTCTTTGAGTGACTGCCCCTTTGCCACGCTGAGCTCTGGCTGGGCTGCCAGTCACGGAGCCCAACCCTCTGGCCACAGCAGTCGGCATGTGATCCAGAGCTGGCCCATCCTAAGACTTCCCTGGGACTGTATATTTGGACACTGGGAGAGTGTATCTCTGTTATGAACCTCATGTTCGTGTCCCCCCAAAATTTATATGTTGAAATTCTAACCCCCAATGGGATGATGTTTGCAGATGAGGTCTTTTGGAGGTAATTAGAATTAGATTAGGTCATGCCTGAGACAAGATAGAGAAGACTTAAAATAAATGTTAAAAGGTAAACTATGTTCATGGGTTAGAAGATCGGATATTGATGGGATGTCTCCAACCAGGCAATTCTCCAGCTCCAGCTGTGTATCCTCAATTCAATTCAATTCAATTCAATTCAATTCAATTCTGACACTACCTGCCTAAAGAAAGCATCAAGTTAAGGGCTCAGTTCTGCAAGATTGCCCCCAGTCCGCCAGATGCTAATTGAAAGTCCAGGCTGTCACCTATACTTCTCATTGAGCAGCTCTGGATTGGAGGTTCCTGCAACCCTCTCTTGTGAATTATATCTCAATAAAATTTTTTATTATTCCAGTAGGATTTTTGTAGAAATGGATGAACTAATTCTCAAATTTATATGGAAATGTAACAGACCTAGAAAAACCAGAACAATCTCGAGCGTTAACAGTGTTGGAGAACTTAACGTTAGCTAATTACAGGACTTTCTATAAAAGTAGTGATCATGATGGCACAGTGTCAAGATTCACAGAACAATAAAGTTCAGAAATAAACCCACACTGACATGATCAATTAGTTTTTGGTCAAACTACCAAAGTAATTCAGCGGTGAACAAAAGACAAAAGGTGCCTAACCTATATGGGGGAAAAGATGAATTTCAACCCATACCTCACGCCACACATAAATAATTCAAGAGCATATAACTAAATGTAAAAGTGAACGAAGTCCGAAGAGTCTACAAGGAAACATGGGGCAATGTCTCTGTGAATTTGGGATAAGATTTCTTAAGACATAAAAACACTATAAATGTAGGTAAATCATATTTAAATTTTTAAAATTCAGTAAAAAGTTTTCAGGAACAACCAAGTGCAAACAGGAGAGCCAACGTTGCAAGGTCAGAATACCTAGATCAAAAGAGCATGTTCAAAACATGAAGAATTCCTACACAGAAGATAGAAAAATTTACGAAGAAAGCGACTAGATAACTCACAAATGAGGCTGATGGCTTAGAGAAAGGGGGTTGGTGAGCAGTTTCAAATATAATCGGCCATTCAGGGCTCTTCCTCTAGATATTGCTTGTTCATTCTTTTATCATTTTTCTCCTGGGTTATCTCATTTTTAATTCTAGCTATATTGGTTATATGAATAACATATCATCTCTTATATGGAGGCTTGTCTTTTCATTTTGTTTCTTGTGCCTTTTGTTATAAAACAAGTTTTTAATTTTAATATCAAATAGATCCATTTTTCTTTTACAATTATGCTTGTTGGGTTCCATTTAAAAAATAATTGCATATTCTACTACCGCTAAAACATCATGTGATATTTTTCCCAAAAATGTAATAATATTCACCTTTAGGTCTCTATACCCTCTGGAAATTATTTGTGTATGGAGTGTGGTGTGGAATTGTTTTATCTTTTCTTTATGAACAGCCACTGGTATCAGCACTGTTGGAGCCATCCTTTTCCTGTAATTTAAACGCCATCACTATCATATATAAATTAGTTTAATTCTAGACTCCATTCTGTTCCATTTGCCTAATTGTTGCTTTTTAGGCCAACGCCACACTGTTTTTTAAAGAAAATGTTGATGTCTGTTGGAGTCAGTTCCCTCTACTACACACACACACACACACACACACACACCACCACACTGTTTTTTAAAGAAAATGTTGATATCTGTTGGAGTCACTTCCCTCTACCACACACACACACACACACACATACACACCACACACATCTTGTGTTTCCTCTTAAAAGAGTTTTGGCTATTCTTTACCCTTGCATTTTCTGTATGAACTTAAGGATAATCTTGTCAAGTTTTGAAAAATATCTTGTTGGAATTTTTATTATAATTATACTGAATTTATTAGACTGATTTTGAGGAAAACTACTGTTACTACAAAATTGCATCTTCCCCTCAAATCTGGTTTATATTTCCATCTATTTATACATTCTACTATGTTCTTCAATAAAGTCTTATAGTTTTATTGGCAAAAGTCGTATGCATCTTTTGTTATATTTATTCCTAGGTAAGTTAGATTTTATTGTTGCCACTAAAAATATATCCCTTTTTTAAAAATTACATTTTATAATTTTTGTTATTGATTTTACATCATTCGCATTCAACAACTTTAATAAAACCTTTTTCTAGTAGTTTGTAGATTATTTTTTATTTCATATTTTTTCCTTTTCAATCCTTATAACATTTCTTTTTCTTGTCTTATCACACTAGTGAAAAGCTTCAATACAATGTTGAATAGAAGTGGTGATAGAACAAATAGTCATTGTGTTCTTGATCTGAAAAGGAATGCTTTCAACATTCACAATTACATGTAATTTTTGCTATATAATTTTGAAAATTGCTATAATTTTGGTAGCTACCATTTACCAGGCTAAGGAATTTGCTTTCTACTTCTAGCCTGCTATTGGTATTATGAAACGATGTTGAACATTATCAAAAGTTTTTCTACATTTATTGAGAGCATCATACAGTTTTCTTTTTTAACCAGTTAATATGGTAAATCTCATTAATAGACTTTCTAATTTTAACCCTCTTTGTATTCCTAGGATGACTCTAACTGGATAATGATATATTTTTAATAGGCATTTTTGGATTCAGTTCACTAATGTTTAGGATTTTTGCATCTATATTTAGAAGTGAGATTAGCCTTTAATTATTACTTTCTCGTACTTTCCTTATCTGATTTTGCCATCAGAATTATTTTACTTCATAGAATGAGGTGGGCAGTGTTCTTTCATTTTATATTCACTGGAACACTTTGTTTAAGATAATAATTATCTGTTCTTTGAAGTTTGGGTCTGACCGGTAAAATCTTCTGGGTTTAATGGCTTGTTTTATTTTATCTTTTTTTTTTTTGAAGGAGGAGGGTGGATTTGAAAACTGATTTAAGGAATAAATCTAATCAAAAATTATATTTCTTTTTGAGTAGTTTCATGAAGTTATGTTTTTCTGACAAACTGTATATTTTTATATGTTTGCCATTTACTGATTATGAGCATCAAGTCGAATTGTGCCCAAAGGACCGTGAGAGCTTACTGTGGGCTGACTGGACAAGAAGCCAGATGAACTAACCCCACCTTCTCCTAGAGGCAGGGGTCACACTCCAACTCAGCTTCCCACGGCCCCTCACCTCTCCCAGATCTCTAGGTGCTGGGCCATTGGTTTTCTCAGCAACTGTTACAAACATGAAGCCCTCAAATCCAGATCACTGCGCCCACCAGTCTGTTTGCCCACCAAGGACAAACTGATCCCCCAGGTCCTGACATGACTCTCCATGCTACAATGGGAAGACACTGAACCACAAATCATGGGTAAAGTGGTAGCTGATGGTTTTGATTTGCATTTCCCTAATGACTAATGATGCCGAACATCTTTTCATGTGCTTATTGGCCATTTCTATAGCTTCACTAGAGAAACATCTATTCAAATCTTTTTACTCAGTTTTTAATTTAGTTATTTACTTTCTCATTATTGAGTTGTCAGAGTTCTTAATATATTCTGGATACAAGTCTCTTTTCAGATTCATGACTTTCAAATATCTTCTCTCAGTCTGTGGGTTGTCTTTTCACTTCTTGATGATATAATTTGAAGCACCGAAGTTTTTAATTTTGACGGTTCAGTTTATCAATTTTTTTTATTTCATTACTTGTGCATTTGATGTCTAATCCAAGATCTTGAAGTTACTGTCCAATCCAAGATCATGAAGATTTACTCCTGGGTTTTTTACTAGAGTTTCATAGTTTTAGATCTATGATTTAAGTTAATTTTTATATATGATGTAAGGTAGAAGTCCAATTTCATCTTTTTTGCATGTGGATATCAGTTATCCCAGCACCATTTGTAGAAAAGACTCTTCTTCCCCATTGAATTTTCTTGGCACATTTGTCAAAAATTAATTGGCCTTTACTGTAACAGTTTGTTAATGCCACACTTATCTATCTTTGTAGTCAGTTTTGAAATTGGCAAGTTAAAATCCTCCAACTTCATTCTTGTTCAAGATTGTTTTGGCTATCCTGTGTCATCTTAGTTTAACTTTTTTAAATTTAACTAAACTTTTGGTTTTGTGGTTTTTCTCTATTTTTTCTTAGCTTCCTATTTTATTCATTTCTGTTTTTATTATGTCCGTGCTTCTACTTTTCTGGGTTTGCCGTATTTATTTTATAACTGGAAAATAGACATTTCTCATTACTTTGAAGGCTTTCTTCTTTTCTAATGTATGCATTTAAGGCCAAAATCACTCAAGTTCCGCTTTAGCTGCATCCTACCTGTTTTATTATGTGTTGTTGCCTTTGACCTCTAGTGCTAAGTATGTACTCATTTTACTTAAGGTTTCTGGTTTGACATATAGACTATTTATAAGTGTGTTTTGTTTTGTTTTTGAGGAGTTTTTCTTTTGCTCACTAATCTCAAATTGTAGTACATTGTAGTCAGAAAACCTTGACTTTTTCAGTATACTCTGAGTCATGTAAATTGTGTTGTTCAAATCTTCCATATTCTATTTTTGTCTGCCACATTCAGGAAGTGAATTTGTCCAATTTTCCATCTCATTCTGTCAATTATACTATGTTGCTTGGTGCAGAAAACATCAGAACTGTTGCATATTCCTAGTGAATTGTTCATGTTTTCATTTTGCTGTGACCTTCATGATCCTTACAAAATTAAAAAATTTTAATTCTTTTTTGTTTGATATCAACATAATTATGCCATCTTCTACCCTCTATTGTGGCTACTGAGTAATGTGCTATCAATTTTAAAATGTTGGATTTACCAGTATAATTTTTTTGCCATTCCATTATGTTGAGTCTGAGTCCTTAGATTTTTCAGTGTACCTATTATGAAGAACATACAGTTCATTTTGCATCTGAGTTTATTTTTAAATTCATGAGTTTAGAATACATCGTTCAATAGTCAGTCTTCCAAGCACTTTTTGAGTATTAGCATTTAGGTCTCACAGCACCCCATCAGTGTAGGCACTGTTAACATCCCCACTTTACAGAGGAGGGGCCTGAGGCATAGAAATAGTGTGATTCACCCCAATTGACATAAGGATTGTGACAAGGCAAATTGATTATTAAAGAGGAGATAATCCTGGAAATTATAAGAGGCAGACAAGGTCAAAGGATGAGACCAGAGTTTTCAGCTCACAGTAATCAAGAAATCAAGCTAATAGTTAGTACTATCCCTCTAATAAGTGACAGTGATGGGATTTAACCTGGCGATTTAGCTCCAGATTCTTTGCTCACAACTATCACGCCACAGTGCCTTTCATAGGACTTGTTTGTTCCTTGGCGTTTTAATCACATCTTTTAAGCCTTTAATAATTTTAAACATGATTATTTTATATTTTCTTTTTTATTGTCATCCTATTATGTGAAGTTGTAGGGAATCAAAAGTTATATGCAGATTTTTGACTGCAAGAGGCTTGACGCCCCCTAACCCCCCCACCCCCACATTGTTCAAAGATCAGCTGTTTCCTCATTCTATTCTTATGCATACATCTGTTTACGAATTTTTTTCACCTGATATTGTATTGTATTTTTATTATATATTAAAATGCATTAAATTTACTGTTCTGTACCTTGTGGCCTAGAAATAAAAAATAGAATACCTACTCTAGGCGCTACGATCCTAACTAACTTTGTGCCATTGATAAATGCCTTACGTTTAAAGCAAAACAATGTGGTATCTCTCCTACAGAACCGATCTTCTGAATCTACTGTCTGATCGGCAGTCTGCTGCCGCTGAACTTCAGATGCTTCCGAATTCTAGCTTTCTTGTTGAAAGTGCTCTGTTGGTGAAGCTTAGGACGTCTAAAGTGGAACTCTAGACACAGCTGCCTTGTAAGGGCTGTGAGAGAACAGGATTTAACAGCAAGCCTTTCTGCGGGCCAGGGTATGAAGATGATCTGAAACCAAAGTCAGGGAATGGCAAGTATGCTTGATGGAATGCCATTCCCCTCCTCTCCTTCTAAAAACAGTTTGACTTCAGGAAAATGGGCGTAGTGTTTCACTTGGTCTTGCAAGTGTAGGTCTAATTTTGGCACAGCCTCTCCATCTGCCCTCCAGCATCCATGTCCCTGTTGACGACCTGACAGTGGAAGGCAGAGGAGGTAATCCTAGAAATTGTAAAAGGCAGTCGGGATCAAAGGGTGAAAAGCATTCTTGAAAACTCCTAGTCAGGGTTTTCAGCTCGCAGTAATTAAGAAAACTGAAACTCATGCATCAGAAATATGCATTTTCTCTAAGTCACCCCCTTGGCCCTCCCCAGTTAAGTCACCACTACACAGTGTCAGCCAAATGGATTTGAATTCCAAATGAGGTTTTTGAAACTCAAATTAGTTCCAAATTACTGAAATTTATATAGAAACGATGGTCTTATAAGTCAACACTTTTGCTTTACAACAGCCAGGATTTATGAGAGAAAAGGGAATTTTAAGTTTCAAAGGGCTGTCTCCTAAAAAGATCAATGCACGAAGTTCATTTTGTAACCGAGATATTAGAAAGAAATTAGAATAACCAGATGACTCTACTTCCTGGAGATTAAAGATTGCCCAGACTTTAAACGAAAACCTTTTTATTTAAAAATAAATATTATTAGAAGATATAGATACTTGTGAGTTCCTAAAAGGGGCACAACAGTGTCTGACGGTGGCCAAAGACCTGCAGGGAAAAATAAGGTGGGTGGTGAATGGCCTTCGAGGACATGACGACCCAGGATCAGATAGATGCATCGTGTCTCTGTTAAACCTCTCTCCAGGGGGCTGGGCATGGCCTGAATGCCTTCCTCGATGCCAAAGTGCCAAGAAGTCTAGAGGTGACAATATGGAGAGGAGGAAATGTGTGAGAATATCCTGAACTGGTTGAAACCTAAAATGCCTAAAAAAGCGTTGAAATGACAGTTTACCTAAAGCTTACTTGATCACCTTGCTGTCGTCAGATGGAAAGAGAGCTCAAAATTTAATTGGGTTAGAGGAAAATCAAGTTCAATCACTTGTCCATTTGAGTTCATGGCCTATGAAAATCTTCCCTACCGAACTTAGGGAAGGAACAAGAGGGAATTTTTCATACCTGTGCAAGTGGATGTCCCATGGAATCCGGGGGAAAGATGGGAGCTGGGCTCAGAAGGGACTAGAACCAAGTGCTGGAAAGTCGCCGGGGGAGCAGCTTCTCTGCTTACCTACTCCTCCCTCCCCTCTCAGGACCAGCTTTCTCCACTTCCCCATCCCTACGCTAGAATATAGTGGCATCTAGATCCCCAGTTCTGTGACACAGTCTAGCCATAAAAAGATTCTAACTTTCTGTCCCTGGGTCTCAATTTCAAATTCTTGCACAAGAATCTGAATGGCCCACGTTAGTCCCATGTCTGTCTCTCTCATTCGATCAACAGTCACCCAGGGGAGCAGTAGCCTGTACAGTACAAGCTGTGAGTCCATCACCCTGGTTCAGTCCCCAGGGAACTGGAAATGGTCGTCAGTTGGGAAGATGCCCCAAAATATGATGTCTCATTCACTGAGGCTTGTGCCTCTCTTTTACAAAGTAGGAGGAATAATATCCATCGTAGCCCTACTTTAAAGTGAAGGCAGAGGGAGCTAACATGTACTGACTTCTCTCCATGTGCCAGATGTTGTAGCAAGTTAACCAGGTTATCTTAGCTCATCCTGAAAACAACCCTCAGAGATGGGCATTTTAATTTCCATCTTTATAGATAAGGAAATCGGTGCTCACAGAGGTTAAATCTTATCGCTAGTAAATGGCAGAGCTCAGATATCTGAATCCAGACAGGACCGGTGCTGCAGCAGGAGAAAGCTATTATTAAAATTGAGATAATGTCTGAAAGCTGTACATGACATTCTCAGCTATTAATAAATTGCCTGGGACAGTATCTTACATGTAGTAAATGCCCAGAATTAAAAGTCTCATTAATAAGAGCACCTGGCCCTTCAATTACAACAAGAAGTCTTATCATCGTGGAGTGTTTTGCTCACATGAATCCACCAAACACCACCCATCTGCCTTAAGAGATTTTTGTGAAGACACATTTTATTAAAGATGAAAACAGTAGCGATGCCTGTTTTAACTGTCACTGACCTTCAGACACCATTTGGTGCAATGGATCAGATTGTTTCTAAAGCTTCCATTGCTGCTTCATGTTGAAGTGTGAATTTGCCAGTTTAGGAGCCTGTTGTCACCGTCTGCTCTAATCTTCTGACCCCCTGAAACGAAATATAACTCTTTTGATTAGTGCTGAGCTGATACACCAAACTCAGACTCTCTTTGTAAATGTTTGCCAAATGAAAGATTCATCAACAGGTAATGATAAATCACCTACTGTATTCCCAGCCCTGAGAATTTTAAATCTATAAGATACAATCCATGCCTCTGAGAGCGATCTTTTCTGTGCAATCGAAAACTTAAAAACTCAATGATAAGGGAAATGCAAAGCAAAACGACAATGAGCTACCTCTTCATACTCACTAGGATGGATAGGGTGGGGGAAAAAATGAAAAATAAGTGCTGGCAAGGATATGGAGAGATTGGAACCCTCATACCTTGCTGGTGGGAATGTAAAATAATGCAGCCACTGTGGATAAACAGTTTCGCAATTCCTTAAAAAGTTAAACATAGATGTCCTGTGTGATCCAGCATTTCTACTCCTGGACATATACCTAAAAAAACTGAAAACAAGTATTCGAACAAGAGCTCTTAACGAGTATTTACAGCAGCACTCTTTACAATAGCCAAAAGGTAGAAACAGTCCAATCTCCATCAACGGATGAATGGATAAACAAAGTGTGAGATATCTGTACACTGGCATATGATTCAGCCATAAAAAGTAATGATACATGCTACATCATGGATGAAAACAATGTTTAAGTGAAAGAAGCCAAACACGAAAGACCACATACTGTACGATTCCATTTCTATGAAATGTCCAGTTTTATTTCTCTACATACAGAATTATAAGTATATATAAAGAACTATGATCAGAGATGAGAATGTCCACGTGAAACACCTTGTGACTCTGCCTGGGGCATTCTACCAGGGAGCCTTTCTTCTAAGGGTAGAATCAGAACAGGTTGACCTGGGAGCTGCTGTTGCAAATTTGTCCATCTGGTTAGTCTCGTTGAATTCAGCAAAGAAATACCTCTGGAGCCATATATTGATATATCAGTGTCCTCGCTGCTAAATATATATGTCACATAAGACCCTAAACTGTGTTATACTTTGGGTTACACTTCTCACCGTGTTTTGTCCCCACTGTGCTGTGTTATGACTCATGTTCCGTTTCCTATGAATCCACCCGCTTCGAACAAGTTTTTTAATCATGCTCATCTATCCAAAAGCCTTATAGTTGTAAAGTTCTTTTTGTTCCTCTTTTTTAAATTGAGATATAATTGACATCAAACATTAAATTAGTTTCAGGAATACAACGTAATGATTAGATTTTTGTATATATGGCAAAATGATCACCATAATAAGTCTAGTTAACATAATGATAGTTTTTTACAGTTTTTTTCCTCGTGATGAGACTCTTGAAGATCTCTCTTAGCAACTTTCAAGTATACAATACAGTAGTATTAACTATAGTCACCATGCTCTATATTGCATCCCAAAGACTTATTTATTTTATAATTGGAAGTTTATACTTTTGACTCCCTTCCCCGATTTTGCCCATCCCTCGCCTCTGCCTCTGGGAACCAAGAATCTGTTCTCTGTATTTTTTTTTATTTGTTTGTTTGGGTTTTTTTTTTTTAGATTTTACAGACAAGTGATATGATACGAAATTTATCTTTCTCTGTCTGACTTATTTCACTTAGCAAAATACCCTCAAGCTCCAGCCATGCTGTTGCAAATGGCAAGATTTCCTTTTTTGTGGCTGAATAATATCCCATTGTATACGAATACCACATTTTTCTTTATCCGGTCATCATGGATGAACATTTAGGCTGCTTCTGTTTTTCCGCTATTGTAAATAATAGTGCAGTGAACGTAGGGATGCAGATATCTTTTCGAGTTAGTGCTTTTTTTTTTCCTTCAGATAAGTAACCAGAAATGGAATTGCTAGATCATATGATAGTTCTGTTTTTAATTTTTTTGAGCAACCTCCAGGCTGTTTTCCACAGTGGCTACCGATTTATACACCGACCAGCAGTGCGCAAGGGTTTCCTTTTCTCTACATCCTCGCCAACACTTGTTATTTCTTGACAAGTTCTTCTTAATGGTAGTACCTTGCACTTGTCTGTACAGAAAAATTGCCCTAATGGCTGACATTGATAACCTTTTGGGGTCTCTTCCTAGGTCGACACCCTCTTTCACTGAGAACATCTCCATCTCCATGAGGCAGCCATGTTCGTGCCTGACGACCCTGCTCTGCTGGCCGTGAGTGGCCACCTGTCTTGAGGTGAGGTAGTCAGAGTGGAGTTGGGATTCAGAGACGACTGACTCTGCCTTTTAGCTACAGTGAGGGTTTTGGAAACTGATCAGCAGAAGCTGCCATCATGGAAAACCATTCTCATCCACATGTCAGGAGGAGCGGAGAAAGCAGATATTTAAAAAGAAGAACTGATGTGCAAAGTAAAAGGTGGATGAAAATATGATCTGGCCAGAGAGAGAGAGAGACAGAGAAAGAGAAGAAAGCAGGAAAAGGGTGAGGGATGGGGGCGGTGGGGAGATTGAAGGAGCGAAAAGAAGGGAGGGAGGAGGGAGCGTGAGAGAGACAGAAGAAATAATAGTTCCTGGTCGTTCTCCAGTTCCTGGTTCTCAGCTCTCACGAGGTCCACTCCTCTGCTTGAGTTCTGTGATGTAGTCTGGACGCACTCTTCCTACACGAAGTTCTCCTGGCTTTTTGTTTGTTTGTTTACCTAAGGTGGCTTGAACAAGTTTCTGTTATTGACGAACAGAAGACCATTGACTAAGACTGCTGGAACCAACTTCCTGTCTTGTTTTGAGCCCCACAACAGAAGAATAAATCTTGATTCTTTCTGAGTTAATGAAACACGTTATAGACATTTAGATCTGGAGTCATCTACTCTAACCCATACATTTATGGATGAAACAGTGGTGTCCAAGGAAGTGAAATCGCCTGCCCAAGGTCGCACAGTTAGGAGATGGCAGAGCCGGAGCGAAAACCGAGGTCTTTTGAATGCCAGCCTGGTGTCCTTTCCTCTAGTTAGTCCTTTCCACGACTGCCTGTTCATGGAAACTGTTAGCATCACGGTTGCTGCAGAGAACACCTGCTCACGATGCTGAATGATGGGATAGATCCACTGATCAAGGAGCCCCACGTCCTCAAACACAGCAGTGGACAGGTGATCCGGGCTGATTATATGGAACATCCCAGACTTGTGAAGTCAGTGATTGACCCAGGGATGGGCTTCTGCTCCAAGTGGGGCTACTGAAGGACATTCTAGAGAGAATAAAGCTCTAACACTTTTTAGAGCTGCTAGACTTTGTACTTTCATCAGGAGAAGACAGACTGCTGAAGAACAGGGCCAGCCCCAAGGAAAACAACCACAGATGGAGAGACAGATACCCAATGACTTTGCACCTACAGTCAACCATGCCAGTTATGCGGTTCTTGAACTTCTCAGTTATCTGATCCACTACATTTTCTTTTTCGCTTAAGCTAGTTTGAATTAGCTTTCTAGTATATATAATCAAATAAGGTAAAATACAAAACGTCGATTATGAACCATAATTTCATATTGTGTACTTTTGCTTCTTGTTTTTATGTGCTATAGAGAAGATATATCTTTGAGGCATTATAAATAGAAGTTAATTATTATGATTAAAAGCTTAATTAATTAATATGAGGTCTTGAAGCTACACTAGGAGCAATAGTGGCCAAGAAATACAACTGTATATTGTTTTCCAAAGAAAAAGTAATTTTGTCCTAAGGCAGTAATTTTTAGACATTTTTTTGTTTGTTAGTTTCTGGACCCTTT
This sequence comes from Pteropus alecto, assembly GCF_000325575.1. Taxonomy (NCBI): domain Eukaryota; kingdom Metazoa; phylum Chordata; class Mammalia; order Chiroptera; family Pteropodidae; genus Pteropus; species Pteropus alecto. Next base: position 21,641,355 of record NW_006436282.1, read on the forward strand.
TCATACTTTTAGGATTTAGTGAGGACCCCAAAGAACTTTTCTTTATCTGGCTTATAACTATCAAGATTTACTGTATTAAAAATAGAAACGAATTTTTTGAATGCTTATTGATTCATTAGATGATAGCGGTGATGAATACATTGCATGTGAACAGAAATAACATCTCAGTGTCATTATGATATTAATTTTGACCTTGCAACCCACCCTGAGATCTGTTCTAAAGTAAAATGTCGGTTTCAGACTATGAAAAAGCATAACAGAGGACAAAACTTGGAAAGCGAATTTCATTTACCTAGTTTATGATATTTGAGTCTGAAAAGTAGCTCTGTAATGTGTTAAAATCTTAGCAATGTTTGCCCAGTTTTGGTGGGCTTATTGCCTTGGTTTACTGAGTAATACCTTGGTCTACAATGTAAAAGGTTATCATTATTTATCGCGTCATCTGCCTGGATAGCAAAGATCCTGAGTCTTACCAAAATAATTTCCTGTGCTTAATGTTGACTTTACTATATGCTTGATTAATTAAAGAAGAAAAAGAAGAAAAGTTCTTCACTTGTGAAAGAGCAAAGATTCTTTTATATTCTGTTACCAACGATGTTTACTTTTAAATGCTTTATTATGACTTTAATTCAATAGATAACCAATTATTGTTTCTAGGGCAACCACGATCCTATCTTAATCAAGTATCTAAATATCTTCTGACAAGTTTTTATTTTCATTCTCCCAAAAATTAGATCTTAAATTTAGAAAAAGTAAAATAAAATCAAGATTGGGAGAGGAAGCATTAATCATAATTACCAACTTTTAAATGCTTTATTGTGACTTTAATTCAATAGATAACCAATTATTGTTTCTAGGGCAACCACGATCCTATCTTAATCAAGTATCTAAATATCTTCTGACAAGTTTTTATTTTCATTCTCCCAAAAATTAGATCTTAAATTTAGAAAAAGTAAAATAAAATCAAGATTGGGAGAGGAAGCATTAATCATAATTTATTTTTTAATCTTTTTATTGTGGTAAAATATACATAACATAAAATTTAACAAAAGTCGATATATTTTACACCTAAAACTCTTGAGATTTCCCAGAGGGCTCCTGGCAGTCACAAGGACTGTTCTTTCACTTGGTAAACACAGAGGTGCTAGGTGTGTTCAGTGAGTTACTATTGTAGGAGTCGCTTGAGAACACTTGAGAACTCTCAGAAGAGAAGCTCGTCTTCCCCTAGTTAAACTTGTACAGATGAAATATTGTTAATATAAATAGTTCAGAAATGGTGTGTTTTCCAGGAAGTCCCTGGAGGTTTGTTAATGCCCTGTCCATCCATGATCTGTTTTACCCTCCAGGAAAATCCTGATCAAAACTCTTAGGAAATAGTTGTGTTGTGTTTCCTGGATTCGTCAGAGTCCTGGCATCTCTTTGCCTGATGATGTCAGACGACAGGAGTGTAGTGGTCTCAATCATAATTTTTGTTGTTGTTTAACATGTTACGTGGGCCTGGCCATGGTCCTGTTTCTTTAATTTGAAACTAGTATCTTTTAGGCCAGACACATCTGTGGAGTTTTATAAAACCACAGATGTCTAGGCCCTACTCTTGAATTTCCTTACTTGATATTCTTAGAGTATTTTTGGTACATCATGTTTCATGATAATCATGTTATATCTCAAGATTTTTTCCGCTATAAAATTATATTTCTCCATTTTCATGAGTTTGCATATTAGCTTAGTCGTTATCCTTAGGAACAGGTTTTCAAATGTTTTTTTCTTTTTTGGAATAGTTTTTCTTTCTTTGCCATGTCATAGAAACAACCAAATTTCCTCATTGGTTGCATTATAATTAGGCGCCCCCTTATCAGACCTTTCGTAGATGAGGATTACTAGTTATAAATTAACCATGACCATAATGTCTCCGCCATCTACAGATAGTTTTTGTTTTACTCTGACATTTGCATGAAGGCTCTGCTGTAAGCTGCAGACCAGATTTTGTCTTCAACCCAGAAGGATGGTCTCAGAGCCTTTTCTAGGTACAGAAGTGGACTCTACCGGCTACTTTAAATTGCCAGCGCTTTAAAACATAGCCTCTAGGGTACAGGCTTCTGAATTAGCATCTCTTAGGTGACTTTTGGACATACTGGTGGACTGAGTCAAGACCTCCAGGACTGTTTTCAGCCAAGAGGGCTGCTAACCCAAGACCCGTGGAACACTGATTAATTACATAAAACTGAATGAACTGATATGGGAAATTTCACTGTGTTTTTTTGGTGGGGAGTGGGAGGATGTTGATTTTGTTTTAATGTTCTGTATTCTGGTTCTATAAATAAACTTTTCTTTCTTCTTAAGCTATCTGTAACCTATAAAATTTAGTAGGCTCTGTTTGTGTACACTGAAATAAAACTTAAAAATTCAGGAACTCTTACGAGTCTCCTTACTTTTCACGACAAGGTAGTTACTTGCAAAGGTTTGATAAGAATCTGTTCTCCTCCTTAGCAGGATACACTTAGATGAACTGATTGTACAATCAGGGCCTTACATGGAGTGCCTTATTCAAGAATGCTGCTTATTTCATCAGATATGACCAGCCACTTTTAAGAACTACAGTTGACTTTACTCATGGAGCTGGCTGGTATGTGGCTTACAGCATCCCAGCCTTACAGGAGGTGAGGAATTTTACTTCCTGGCAGACCAGGAACCTTAAAAAATTTGAAGGACTTTAAGAACAAATAAATTCACCCAAATTTATAGATCCTGCAGGCAAAATTTGATGGCAAGCGTTTTCTAGTCACGGGAAAGCAAAATCTTTTGAAAGATCGTTCTGGGATTCCTTATGAAAACTTCTAAATGGAAACTCATTTTTTAGTTGGTCAAATTACTGGATTTTGCAAACCAAATCGAAGAATAATCTTTCTTTGAGATTGTTATGGTCACTAAAGGAGAGGGGAGGCTAGGGGAAAATTGCGAAAGACTTTGAAATAGACCACTCTATTTCACACTCTTCTGAGTCTTCTATAGACTCTATAGAGTTAGTGCCTTTCGTTTTCTTTCAGCTGCTTTATAAAAAACTGATACGAATGCAAATAATTCTTGTCCATAGAAATAAAAAGTGTGTCCTACTATACCAAGCATAATATACAAAGAATATAGTAATATTCCAGTGAAATGCAATTGATTATTGCCATGTGAACATTAACTGATTTTCCATCTATTTGTGCATTCATTCCTGATCAACTATAAAACTTCAGTATTTTGAGTTCTCCTTTATAGCATCTTACTGGTTCCCTCTTTAATTAAAGAGTCAAATGAAATCCTTGATGTTTCATTTTCTATTTATATAAGCATCATGATTTTACCACGTAAAAACATTTATTTTGCTGGTGATTGTACTTGCCTGTTACATGTTTCCCAGTCCTTTGCTTGCATACTTCCTGTGGCATAACTTAAGTGTGTCTCTTAGAAACAGCATACAGATGAGTTTTGTTTGATTTTTCCCATCAGGCAATCTGTGATGTCCTCAGCTGTTGTGGGTGAAGTCCATTCACATCGATTATGATTAAGCTTAACTTAAAATTAATTTACTTCATATTATTTTGCATACTTTCTTTATAGTGATTTTTCTTGGCTTCTTGGTAATCCTTTCCTGTTATCGGTTGGATTGATGGAGTCGTCTTAGCTTCTACACTCTATCAGCTACTTTCCCAGGGTGTAGCTGAGGACAGTACGCTTTCCATCAGAGGCAAGACGGGAGTAATGCACACAATGTTGTCATCCAGATCATCATATCATATTAAATGGATGTCATACTAGATCAGTCTGCTAATATGATGACAGCAGCTTCTGGGTTTGCAAATTACCTGGCTACACACCTTTTCCACACTGTCGTAGAGGTTCTGGATCACAGCTCTGGGATACCTCTCTAGAGGATGAGCTGATATAACTGGGTCCTAATGAGCCTCAGCAGACAAAAGAGAGGTAGAACTATAATCATTTTCAGAAAGGGAAAAGAGAAAGATGTTAAAACAACTGATTTGCCATCTTGAAGTTTGTGTTTTTCTGTCAGCACCGCCAATGAGATATTGCTGAGAAAGAAGTTCTGTGTGTTGTTCTGAAGGAAGGTACTGAAAATGTTAGAAATTGCGTGAGAAGCTGTCTTAGTTGAAAGTAAGGCAAGGAGAGAAATAACTGAACAACATAGAATATTGAAGTGTTTAAATAAATAAAAAAATTAAACAAATCAAATCAAACTATTTCTGTTTCTTTGACACATATAGAAGGAAAATGTTTACTAGGTGAATTTGATCAGACAGACATGTTTTGAAGGCAATTGTAGCGAAATTATATAATACAGAGTTTCCTGAATTTCTAGATTCTAAGCTTTTAGAGAGATAACACAAAAGAAACGATTTTGTAAAAACTAAGATTGGCACATGCAGAAACAAAATTCGGAATGAATTTTTTTGGCCAGAGGGCAGGATAAGGCAAAAAAATCCTTCTCCTGAGTATTTGGGTCACAATGACTTATTTACATAGATTTTAAAATTTTGCTGATCTTTCGATTTATTATTTTTTTCCAAACTCTAGTTGCAATGAAACGAACTTCGGTATGAGTGTAACTCGCACACCCATCCTTTTTCATCCTACCTGCCTCAGGTGACACTCTTCTTGAGTGTGGTGAGGAGAGAGGGAGAGAGAACTCCCATCCCTCCTTTGCTGCCTTCTTCCATGTTGCTTCTCCAGATCCTGGGGTCTTTTCATCTCTCCTGTCACCACCATGACAAGTCGCACACTTCTCCGCCGACCAACACCTCTGGAACTTGGAGTCTGCAGTCCCTCTAGATACAGTGGGACTACCAGGGGCTCAAAGGGTGAACGTGGAACCAGCTGCTACGCTTCCCTTTCTGCCTTATTTCTTATACCACAGAACCACAGGGCTGTCTGGAGGAAGCAGATTTAGCAGAGGGTAGGGCTAATTAAATGGACTTACGATGTGGGAGTAAATAAGAGGTAAAAGCATGTGTTAAAGTCAACCTTACAGCAGAACAAAAGCCACAGAGGACTTGGGAACAAGGGTGGGCGGAAGACTTGGCGTGAGCTGGAGAATCTAGAGTGGGCTTTGCAATTCCAGATTAGGCTCCTGAGACCCCCTAGCCAGCCCGAGAGTTGAATGGTCCTTCTTTTCTTATCAACACACATCTCCCTAAGAAAAACAGTGGTTCAGAGAGAGCAATGTCTCCATTCATGGAAGAGAAACATTTCTCTACATGCCGTGAAGACTGCACAAGTCTCTTCCCACCAGGAGGGATGCGTTTTAATTTTCTTTTTACTTCTAAACAATGGCCAAAGGCAAAACCTCCTGAAAGAGGGTTCAGGAGGCCTTAGTTGTCCTTCATACCTCAGGCCAGACAAAAGACTTGGCCGAAGTCCTGGAATGACCACTGTCCTGAACCTGGAGCTTGAACACATTCCTACACAAGGTGCCCCTCAGGACTCTCAGCAAGAGGGAGGGAGGCAGTGATTTGCCGTCTTCCTGTCTAAGCAACTGACTTCCGGTTGCATTAAGGAAAACAAAGTCCAGGTGACTTCTGTCGGTGTACTTTCCAGGACAAATGTCCACTGCTTTCTGTGCACACTCTCTCCTTTAGTCAATAAAAAATGACTGAAGCAGAACTAGCACAAGACTTTTCTCTCTGAATCTGTTGTTCTCAAACGAGGTCAATTTTGCCCTCCAGGGAACATTTGGCAATGTCGAGTGACATTTTTGGTTGTCACAATGGCAGGGGTGTGGGAGGGGAGTAGGGGAAGATGCCAGGGATGCTGCTAAATAATCCTGCAATGCACAAGACAACTCCCTGCAAGAAAGAATTATCCAGCTCTGAATATCGATAGTGCTGCTATTGAGAAATCCTGACCCAAATGTCTGGAAAAAATGAGATTTCTCTTCATCTGTGACCAGTACTCAGTATGCTATCACCCTCATGGCAATCCTGGATTTTACTTTTAAAATTTATCAGCCAATCTTCCTATAAGTCATCCCCAAGAAAATGGAAAGTAATGATGGCATTTCCCGAGTTCTTACTACGTACCAGCTTCTGAGATAAGGATTTTACATACTTTATCATTCCCATTTTCAGAAGAGAACATTGAGGCTTAAGGCAATCAAATAAGTTGCAGATATAATAAAATGTAATATTGCACAGGTGGAAATCAATCCAGAACACCAAAGAATGTCTGCTCTTTAACTCAATGCCAACAGTATCCATTCAATTCACCCAGAATTCTATTTTTCATCATGAGAATGTTTCATCTTCTGACAAAAAATATTTGTTAAATAAATATGACTTTGTAATTATGGTCATTCATCATTTGGAGCAAACTTGATAGATGTATTTAAAAACAGACATAGTTTTAAAACACCCTCTTTGCCAAAAAAAAAAAAAAAAAAAAAAGCTATGTATTTTCTGTATTTCAGTCTCAAATTTAAGGAATCTCTTCATTTTTGGAACTTCCAGACTAATAATGCATATAATGCTTTAAATGACAGAACCAGGTAAAATTGCAAGGAAGCTTGCTCTATCTTGAGGTCCCCAAATTTAAAAAAAGAAAAACGAAAAAAAAGCAATAATTTATAACGTTTACAACAGCATATTGAATTTTTTATTCGTGTGCCTGTCTCCTCCACTGTCCTGTCTACTAGTTTTCTACTGCTGCATAACAAATTAAAACAAACAGCAACTTAAGACAACAACTATTTATTAGCTCACACTTCTTAAGTCAGAAGTTCTGGCACAGGCATGGCTTAGCTGAGTTCTCTGCTCAGAGTTTCCTGAGGCTGAAATCATAGTATCAGTCAACTGAGTTCTTGTGTAGAGGCTCTGTGGAAAATCCACTTCCAAGCTCATTTAGGTCATTGGCAGAATTCAGTTCCTTGCAGTTTTAAGACTGAAGTCTCATTTCCTTGCTGACTGTTGCTCTCAGCTCCTAGACTCTGCTCTGTGGTCCTTGCCAGGTGGCACTCTCTAGCTCCAAAGCCATTAGCGGAGAATCTCCCTAATGATGAATATACCTCATGCTTTGAACCTCTTTCCAGGAAGAGCATAACTCCTTTTAAGTGCTCACCTGATTAGGTCAGCCCCACCAAGGATGCTCTCCCTATCTTAAGGTCATTTAATTTGAGACCTTAATAACATCTGCAAAATCCCTCAAAGCAGTATCTATATTAGTGTTTTACTGAATAACTGGGAGGAGGTGTGTGTACATCAGGCGTGCTGGAATCTTGGGGTTCTTAGATTCCTGCCTAGTTGACAGTTTGTAAATTCCTTGATGGCAAAAAACTGGGCCTTGTGTATCTTTGTCTGATACCCAATTGATCATTCATAAATGTTCACTAAAGTGAGTTGTTTAAAAGGAATTAGGAAATTATGAAGTCAGGGAATTGTTACACGGGAGCATTAATTTCCAGGTAAGGACAACTCTTATCAGGAAAAAGATCAGATAAGATGCAAGGGCCAAGATACCCGTGGACTGATCATCATCCTGATCTCTTACTCTGCCAAAACATTAAGTGCAGTTTTACTTTCATTGTAGGAAGGCAGCTTTGATTTATTAAGATAAGTTAAGAGAAAAAGAATTCCTATTCCAGAAACATGCAAGAGGAACAACTTTCCAGAATCACATCTATACTGAGTAAAGGGTGTGTTCAAGTGGGTTCACAGTGCCCTGAGCTTCCCTTGGCTAGACTGCCAGCTTTCTGAGGGTGGAGCCACATATTATTCACATTTCTATTCCTAGGGCTAGCATGGTGCCTGGTTCAGAAGACAGATTTGAAAGTTAAAAGCTGATTGAATGTTTGTAGCATGAATGTTATTTGACGTGTCATGGCTAGTAGTCATTCAATTCCTGGGGGCGAGGGCTCTGTCCAAGGCATTTTCTGCAATCCAGCAATGCCTTTCGAGTCCTGGCAGCCTGTAAGCATTCAACAGGTGCAATCTTTGGGCTATGCACTCTTGCCTTAAAATGTACTTTCTCCTCTTCCAAACCAGCAGTTGATCCTTTTAGGCTACGCAGTATAAAGTGAAGCTGAATAATATCTGAGGTAGTCACACAATGCTTATTTCTAAGAAATACTCAGCTTTATGTTAACGCAAAAAAAGGAAAGTTTCATCTTCCTTTCCAAATGGACATTCATATCAGTGTCTAGTAAATGTATTTAGGGGAAACATTACATCCTTTGGAGGGCAGAGCTTTGATTCTGAAAAAGAAAAACGTTTCTTTTAGGTTTTCTCAGCTCCTGCATTGCTAGCTTCAGACAAGGTACAAATTATCTGCAATTCTGTGGGCGTCCCCTGCATTTAAGTCGTACTGGGCAAAAAACGCTTTTCCGGCCTTCTAACTCCAGATACACGCTACCAGGGACAACTAGCTTTTTCCGCTTCACTGTAACCCGGGAAGCCGAGGAGGTCGGGCCCGCGCTGTGACGTCACCCGGCTCGCAGACCACGGCGCAGATCTGAGGCTCCGGTGATTGGCTTGGGGTCCATGACGTCACGGGCCGGGGCGGTCCCGGCCTCGTAAGGGCCCAGGGAGGCTCCCGGTTCGTTTC
>NW_006436282.1:21650358-21650665 GCF_000325575.1 Pteropus alecto
CGCGGCGGGCCAGGATGGATTTCCAGCAGCTGGCTGACGTTGCGGAGAAATGGTGCTCCCACACGCCCTTCGAGCTCATCGCCACGGAGGAGACCGAGCGCAGGATGGATTTCTACGCCGACCCCGGCGTCTCCTTCTACGTCCTGTGTCCGGACAACGGCTGCGGGGACAATTTTGTGAGTGCCTGGGGGAGGGACCGCTGCAGCGCTTGGGAGTGTGGCCTCGCGGCCGCTTCCCTGCGCCCGAGCTCCCGCACGCTGGCGAGGCAGTGGGGCTGGCGGTGGGGGTGGGGGGGCGTAACCGGTTC
>NW_006436282.1:21650721-21659975 GCF_000325575.1 Pteropus alecto
CAGCGCTCCGGGTGGGGTCGCGGGTGGGGGCGGCCGACACGGATGCCTTTAGGATGCGGGGAGCCGAACTGGGGCGGGCCGTTTTAGGGACGGGACCCCGAGGCCGGTGCCCAGTGCTTGCCTTGGAGCATCTCCGGGGTGTCCCGCGTCGCACCAGCCCGGCCCGGGGCGCACGGACTCTCCCGCAGGATCCGGAGTCTGGGGCTTCCTGCACCCCGGCGTCCCGTCCGGGTGAGGAACACTGTCCCTCTCCCAATGCGCAGATACAACTCCTTGAGTTGTTCGCGCCTGGAGAACCTCCCAGCCCCCTGGGTTATTCCCTGCGCTGCCGTTTTGGACACAAAGCCTCTGTCCACAGTAGCGATGCCCCATCTTCTGGACCTTCTTTGCGGAATTACACCCCGGATCTTAACGCACGCGCGCGTGCGCGAACACACACACACACACACACACACACACACACACACACGCACGCACGGGCTCGCCTATCCCCTGTGCTTCCATTGCTCCTCCGTGAGCTGAGCAGGTTCTGTCCGGCTGAGGCCCCCTAAAAGCCCTTTGGTTTTTCCAGATGAGAGGGAATTCCTCCTCCCCACCCCAGACCCTGTTCCTGCCCCGGGCTCGGAGGGACCGGGACCGGGACCTGGAACTGCCGCGTCCAAATTTTTGACTTTGCACCCTATGCCCACTTGGGATCTTGGCGCGGCAGTTTGGGAAGGAGATGCAGAGGGCAGGGGAGTTGGGGTAGGAGGTGCAGAGACTGGGCGAGGGTGGCGCTCCAGGAAGTGTTTGTAAGGATGGGGAAGAAATAATGGTCCCCAAATGTAAGATGGAGGCGGCTGTGGGCTCAGGTTACTGTATGGTCGCCGACTTGAGCCTGGAATTGGCGCTGCTGCCGCCCCTGCGGACAGAGGTGGGGCAGCGCCGAGACGCTTCCTGGCCCTGAAACCTCAGGTGGGGTGCGACAACGCTGGGCCGAAGTCCTCCCGGCTGTCCACCCAAGGGAAGTTCTCGAAGGAGTTAGAGACAGCAAGATCCCCTTTCCTGATCTCGAATAGACGGTCCAAGCAATAAAGCACGCCCCTCCCACCACCTCCACCCCACCTCCCGGAAGGGAAGAAGCCACCTGGGCCCCAGCCCTGTGACACTCTAGAAGAGGGATGGCCTTGGGTGACAGCCAGATGTGAGTTCTCACCATGTGGCTCTGGTCAGTTGCACATCCAAAAAATGGGTCTAATGCCAGCTCAGTTTGCACGTCTAAAAAATAGGTATAATGCCAGTTCCCTTGGCATTGGTAAAGCACCTAACAGTCTCCACACACAGCAAGGGCCCCCAAATTTGGATGAGAGGTTGGATCTGGGGTTCCCTGAGTTTAGAGCTTGTCTCTTTTTAAAGAACCTCAGCGTTCTCACCTGTAAAATGAGGTGAATCAGAAAGCCTCCATCACAGGTATTTGTGAAGTGCAAGTAAGCTCTAAATCTATGTAAAAACAGGGTTCACTGTAGTTAAAAACAAGTAACGGACAAGTTATTATTGGGAGGAGTGGGAGATGGTTAAAAAGGAATTCACTCCATTGTAGGAGTGAGAAAGCCCCAAGGAGAGAGTGGAAAGGCACCGGAGCCCAACTAACTGCTGTGTTGGGGTTTGATTACAAGACTTTTCTAGTCCTAGGTTTGCTTCGTGGGCCAGTCACCTTTCACCTTCCTTATTGTGTGACAAAGGGCAAGAATCATGGTGATCTGGATTTTATGGGGAAGAGTTCCACTCAGCTTTCAGGCTGGGGCTGCAGGAGACATTTCCGAAGAAATTAGTTCAAGTGGGTGGAGAAAATGCAAGGTCATTCTCTTGCCTTGATTATGTATGTCAGACCATTCAGAAACATTATGTATATCAAGCCTTTTTCAAGACCACCTATATTTTAAATGTTTTCCCACCTGTATGAATAAAATGCTGGGGAGTATTCATTTACTGACATTTAAGTGAACTAGATAAGGAAGAAAGGCCATGGGGAAAGTAATTTCTTGGGTAGACTGGTGCCTTCTCAGTTTCTGGAGGCCATAGTGGACAAGGTGCCTCAAATCTGTCCCGGGCCAGTTTCGTCATGCTGCTGTTTGCCTCTAGTTAAAGGAACTTAGGCACAAAATAAATGTCCTACCTCTGTTATTTGCCCTTTTCCAGGAAAATCCGTTAAACATTAGAAGAAATTTAAAGTTCGTGGAATCTATATTCTGAAAGATTTCTTAATAAGATTATTTACATAGCATTTCTTCATTTGTAATGTTTTCACATCTTTCTTTCAATGAATGTTTATTGAGGGCTTAGTTTGCACCAGGTCAGGGCTGCCTGGAATACAAATAGGGTCTCTGCCCTCACGCTCCTGGGGCCATTCTGCCTGTCTAAGAGGCACTGGTGCTTCGTGGTTAGAAGTGCACAGGCTCTGGGGTCAGGCTACTAGGGTTTGCACCCCAGCCCTCCACATCTAACTTTGTGCTTCGGGGGAAGTTTTTAAATCTCTCTATGACACGATTTGCACATCTGTAAAATGGGGCTGATAATGTCAGTACCTTCCTAGCAGGCTTGTTTTAGAACAGTGCCTAATATGGGGGTGATGATGTTAATGACTCTGGCAGAGTCTCCAGATCTATTTGAAACGTAATCCAGGTCCTGTCCCCACCACTCCCCACCCGACGTAGACTTTTACAATAAAACCTAAACCCTCACCCTGGCTGCAAGCCCACACATGCTCTGTCTCCGCCACCTTTCTGACCTCATGGACCGTTCCTCCCCCTTGCTTACTATGTTCCCGCCACACTGGCCCTCTGATCTTCAGACATGTGAAGCTCAGGGCCTTTGCACCTGCCGTTCCCTCTGCCCAGGTCACTCCTCCCCCACACCTTTGTTTGGCTGGCTCCATTATGCCACTCGGGCCCGGGAGAAACCTACTGACCACATACTCTCTCACCTCACTTATCACAGTATTCATTAGTACTCGATAGTCTCCTGTTCATTTTTGCTTACCCCACTAGACTGTAGGCTTCATGAGAGCAGCGACGTTGTCTGTCTCATTCATCACTGTGTTCCACCCAGCACTTGCAACAGCGTCGGACACATGATAGGTGCTCAATCTGTGTTCGTAAGAATGAATAAAATAATGAATGAATGAATGAGAGTCGAGGGTAGGAGACAGGTGTTACATTTCAAGAACGACAGCTTTGAAGAACAGTAACAGCTACCACTTACGTGCAGTTTACCCTGTCAGGCAATGCTCTAAGCACTTAGCATATGTGAACTCCTTTAATCTTAGTAGTATCACAAGGTACTCTCTATAATTATCTTCATTTTACAGTCGAGGATGCTGAAGCACAGTGAGATATACTGACTTTCCCCCAACTACGAAGTGGTAGAGCAACTAAGACCATAGCCCTATATTCTGTATTGAACACATAGATCACAGGAGTGACAACTGGGGACCCAGTTCAAAATATGGGTTCCAGGGCAGCTTCTTATTGGGCCTCACAAAATTCTGAGAGGTAGGTATTATCATCCCCATTTTCTAAGCGAGGAAACTGAGGCACAGTGAGTTTGAGGGACTCATCCGGGTGTGTAGTGCTAAGACGCAGCAGAACCGGGACTTGAGCCCGAGCCCGGGGGTGTGTCCTTTCCACCATGCAGAATGTCCCACAGGCGGGGTCAGGCCAGTAGCTCCAGAGGCCTGGGAGCAAGGACTTCCTTTGCTTTAACTTCCGCTTTGGCAGCTCCTAGGTCCGTTGTGCACTCTGTCCCCTTCTCGCTTCACAGGCCATCCAGGCCACGCTGTCCCTTCCCAAACTGCTGCCCTGATTTGGGCCTCTCTCTGCGGACACCCCGTGAGGTCAGGTCCTGGGATAAAATGAAGCTGCCAGTGCCTTGTCTGTGCTGGGAGTTCAGGGACAGGGCTAACCCTGCCTGGCCACAGCTGTGACTGGGAGGGGACTGTGGGCTCACAGGTGACACGCTCCCCTCTTCTGCCTACTCAGAAGATCCTGAGGGCTCTGTCAGGCTTGAGGAGTGGGGCGTTGGCAGCCAGACAGAAGGGCACGCGTGTAGGTGGCACGCACTCCTGGGCTTGGTGGCACCACTGCTCCTCCCATCCTGGCCCTGGACAAGGAGCCCTTCCCTGCCCCTCCCTGGTGCCTGGGCGCTAATGACTGGACGCGGGAGGCCCCCCCATTGTCCTACCCTTTCTGCCAAACCGTCAAAACATGTTTGGATCTAAAATTTTGTATCGTTTAATCCCTCCTCAGTGCAAAAACAAAGATAGTATTATTTCCAGGAAAGCTATGTGTTTTAATTTTATATGTGTGTACACGCCCATATATATTTTCCCCCCATTTTCATTCTAAACTTGTCTCTATTCTTAACTATGTGACCAGATAACAAAAAGAAGAAAATATAACTTGTTTAAATGAGATTGCGTTGTGTTTCAATGGCGGTATAGTGGAGAGGAAGCACTTTCTTGTCTAATTTAAACTCCACCCTCAGTTTCCTCATCTGTCAAATGGGGATAATCATATCTATATTGTATATTCTTGTGAGGATTAAGTGGGGGATGATGGTAGACTGTAAAGCTTAACACAGTGGCCAAGCATTCTTCACGTAGACAGACTTATCAGGGGAAAAGATAAGCCCTTGTCTGTTCATGGAGTGGTAATCCCAAGGAGGGTAAAGTCATGCTAATGTGAGTTCAGATAGGAGTCAGCCCTTTGGGCCCTGCCGAGAGCCAGTCTGCGGGTTATCTCCTGCAGTCTTTATAACCACCCTGGGAGTATTATTATTTTCTATGACTTACAAATGAAGGAACTGAGGCTCAAGGTGAAGATGTGCACATCTCTGCTGAGGTCCTGGCTTTGCACCTTGCTCCCCGTGTGACCACAGACAAGTTGCTTAACCTCTCTGAGCCGCAGTCACCTCTTTGGTGAAACGGATCCGTGGCTGACATAAAGAGCAGGTCGTAGGTCTAGCCAGTTTTGTTCTTCCCACCCACTGCAGACCCGTGTTAGGTGTCATGAGATGGCTTGTAGCTTGTACCTTCTGCTGTCGCTTCTGTGGGCAGCAGTCCGTTTGGATTAAGCTACACCAAGTCAAAATGGACTCCCTGGAACTGATGATGGCAAAAACCCCAAGTCAGTACCGCAGTGGGCATGAGGCCCATTGGCAGTGGCCCTTTGTGCTCTAAAACACTGTGCTGAAAACGGTATTTGTAGGATGGAATTACTTTAATGACCTAATACCATTCTGGAGGAAGCTGGATATTGCCATCTACACTATAGAAAACAGAAAGGTGGTCATTTTTCTCTTTGCAGATGACGCGGTATGTTGTTGACAAGTTTTGATAATAAACTCCAGCCTAACTTAATAACAGAAAGAAGGGCCACAGATGGGCTGTTCTAAAATCAAAGTTCTCACCGGGAATTTTCAGCTCCTAATAGGAAGGAAGTTATAGGAACGAGTAGGTTGCTCAGGGAGGTGCAGCGAAGTCCACCGCACTGCTACCCGTGCAGTTCTGAATTCGGAGTTGAGTTTAGTCAGTACTGACATTCAGACCTTTAAATGTAATGCTCATCCCCACTCCCAACCCCCAAAGTTGTAGTTAGTCCAAGTTCTGCTCTGGTTCTGGTTCTCAAAGTGTGGTCCCAGAACCAGCAGCCTGGGCATCACCTGGGAACTTGTTGGAAATGCAGATCCTCGAAGCCCCGCTCCCATCAGACAGCCCTGGGCAGGGCCCAGGAACTGTGTTTTAATAACCCTCCAGGTGACTGTGGCACACTAAAGCTTCAGACTCACTGCTTTCTCTCCTTCGCCAAGCCCTTGCTTGGCATTTCTCCCATTACAGCAGGCGAGATCTGTCATCTGCCTGAGCTCTAATTATCGTACTGGAAAGCCAATACATTCTGTACCTGCATTTATGTTTGCCAGGAAGTTACTGTACATTGTTCAAAGCCACAGCTTCTCTGACCCCGATTCTAGCTTTTTTCATGGCCCAAGTGGGTGTTTGGTTACACATGCTTAAAATATTTTCCAAGTTCAAGCTCTGGTGGCCATGCCCTGTGGCGCAGGATTCCGGATCTTCGGTCACCACTTGTCTTTGTACAGACCAAACAGACCCCAGACTCCATCTTCAGGAGCATCATCAGCCCACCCACCTGATGTCCTTCCTGCGCTTCCCCTGGTGTTGGGATGGGCCCCTCTATTTTTCCTAAGAGGTAACGAGCCCACCCCCAGCCCCTTGCCTGCTAGTTCTGAAGAGCTGGACCGTTTTATCTGCGAGCACTGCCTCGGGCACTGATTGCGCTTCTGTCTTTGCCTAGGCCTCTGGAAAGCAGCAGAGGCAACTCTGTCCCATCCTCACAAGTGGCCAGGCCCATTTACCTTGCACTGTTTGTCCTAATCTCACTTGGTTTTTATCTTATTTTCCTTTCATTGTTTTCCCTCTGTCCTCATTTTCCCAACTGCAGAGTTATTTTTTAGTTCATCGTGTCTTGTATTCTGTGGATCTTTGCTGACTGCTTTGATTAATTTTGGAAGGAAACAGTTTCAAAAAATAAAACTGAATACTTTTGTTATGAGATACAATGGATATGAAACAATTAGCATGTAATAACTAATGCTTGGGTCTGTCTGATTTCAAACCTGGTGCTCCCTCACATTATCCTGTGGGCAGAGACTCTGTTAAAACTCTTTTAAACCCACAAAACCAACATAACTGGGGATCCAGGGTAAGTTAGACGGCTACATAGACAGCAGAATGGACAGCAGACCCTTTGTCAGGTGTCGAGTCTTCCTTCTCCAGAATATATTCATAAATCCACAACTCCAAAAGTGAGGTAATGGGAATTGTAGCCTGAACAATCTCCTCTTGAGGTTAGAGATGCCCTAGAAACAGCCAAAGGAAACTGTCTGCTTACCACACAGTGGTGAGTGCTCTGCAATTCTGTTACTGTTTGAGTGATACACTTTCCTTAGCTTACTTTGTAATTTAAAGCCCAAATGCACTTAAAAAAGAAACAACAACAACAAAAAACAGGCATATAAGGTTTTCAGAGACACCTCCTTCTGAATTAACTATAACACAAGTTGCCTTGGATAGTGTTCTCAGCGAAGTTACATTAGGTGTCTGATCTGCTCAGCGTGTGACCTTAGCCATGTGGCAGGTGGAGAGCCCAACTTCAACCACCCCTATTCTGCAGAAGCAAAAGGGAGTAGAGGGTACTTATGTCCACCATTTATTGAACATCCACTGCATGCCAGCCAGGCACTGTGCCAGGAACTTATACTTTTTACTCTGGGGAAGAGAGGCTTAAAGTTTTCTATTGTGTGGTGTAGATGTTAACCCCCGCTTTAATTTGGAGAATTGAAAGCACTGAAACTTGTTAAAATTTGGGTATGAAAATGGGTACTGAGCAGAACTTATATTAAAGTGGGTCTTCACTGTTCTTGCTGAATCCCCTGATTAAGAATCAGATTTGATATTGGACATAAAAGCACTTTGTACTATTCTGCTTTCGTACAGTGTAAGATACTGTTATATAAATGGCATTTTGGTGGCTCGACAACTTTAAGGGTCTCTAATTAATAGGGAATTGTGTTTGAGCTATTCTCTAAAGTTAGAAAATCTAGAAGTTATCTTTGTTAGGTCAAGGTGAAGCTACTCTAGAATTCTCCTGGAATTAGAGCAGCCTGTGTCAGAAATGGACCTTTGTATCTATGAAATACAGGTAATTGGCTGTAAAGATGGCACATGAGCACCTAATTAGTCTCTCTTAGATCTAAGCAGTATTTTAAGTCTACGATCTGGTTCTTGGAAATGCTGCAATGAGAAGGAAGAAAGTGAAAAATGTTTATTGAATTGATGACCTTATAACTTTCAGGGGTGATGCCCTAATCATTTGTAGTAATGGGAGGGAGCAGGTTTGTGCTCGACATGGACCATTTGTCCAAATCAATTTTATATGCTGCTGCCTTGTGCCTGTTCTGTTCTCACTCTCATCTACCGACGTCTTCCTCTCGTGCCTCTATCTATCCATTTTTTTTTTTTTTTAACCAGTGTTGAACTATCATTAATTAGTCCCCTCTAAACAGTGATTTTTGGTACCCGACATCCTGGCAGCCCAATGCCTGACCCTTCTGCATCTAGATCTTTCAAGCCCATTTCTTGGGCTTATTCCAAATCCTCGAACATTTATGGCAAGACTTGTCTAGTTTTAAAGATGCACTAAAATGGGTATCCTTAAATAGAGGGAAAAAACCCTCATCTAGACTTAAGGAAAAATAAAAACCTAAAGCCAGTCTCCTTGGTGCGTCTTAAGATTGTGGAGCAATGCTTAGATACGAAGCCCTCTTAAAGCATATGAGGGAAGGTGAACTTTCAGAAGCCTTTTTCCCTCGCTGTCTTATAGACAACTTTTCTGTGTGTTCTCCTGAATTCATTTCATTCATCACCCCCGCTCACAGGCGAATCTGGATAAAGAAGGTCTCGGTCCAAGTTAGTGGTGACAAACTATGCTTAATTAATCCTTCAGCCATAGCTGAAGGCAAAGTTAATAATCATGCAGACTCTAGGCTTCTCTTCTGTTTTAAAACCATCCTTAGCCTGCGCTGGAAGGGGGGCAGTGGAAATTGTCGGGGGGGAGGGATGTCGACCCTGCTGTCCTTTTTATATAGTGTATGAGGATATCTGATATCAAATCGAGCAGGTGAAATTATAGACCAAGAGCATGGGATTTTCTATAGGGTACACATTTTCTTATCCCCTTCAATGCAAACAAATCAAGAATGAATTTATGAATTTTACTCTGGAATGGAGGCCTTCTTCAAATTCATGTAATTAAAAAAAAAAAAATCTGTTTGGCTTTCTGTATTTCACAGTGAGTGTAATGACTGTGTCTTTGTTTTCTCCTTTCCCCTTGCCCGTGGGCACATAGCACGTGTGGAGTGAGAGCGAGGACTGCCTGCCTTTCTTGCAGCTAGCACAGGATTACATCTCTTCCTGCGGCAAGAAGACGCTCCAGGAAGTCTTGGAAAAAGTCTTCAAGTCTTTCAGACCTGTAGGTGCCTGCTTGGCTTCTCAAGCCACCTTGTTTTCTGCCTTGATTGTGCTTTGAATAACATGGATTGTGGGGAAAGTGGGCAAAACCTGGGATGACGAATTGTTTTTCTCTTGTCTGCTTTGTGGCTTAAAGATAGGAGCAAGTGGAGGGAGGCGGAGGGTGGGAGGG
>NW_006436282.1:21660248-21691685 GCF_000325575.1 Pteropus alecto
ACACAGCTGTTTGTTGCAGGATGATAGTTATTTCTAGCATCCCATGAGTGAAGAATCTCTGATTGGGTGGGAAGCAAACCTCCATGAGACAACTGAGTATTCCTGTCCTCATCCGGTAGACTTAAAACCAAAATGCTCGGAAGTGCTCTGAAGGTTTGCTTATAATAGTGAGGCCTATATTTGGGAAACTTCCAGAAGGTTATATAAAGGATGTACCTCCGTGGCTGTGGGTGTGGAGAAGGATGAAATTGGATACTGGTTCTGTTCTTTTCTCTTTTTCTAAACTCTCTTATAGAGAACTTGCTCCCCCGCCCTGCCCCGCCCTGCCCCGCCCCTTAGGATTCAGGAATCTGTATGTTTGCGCCTGTGGCGAGCTGATGGTTTGTCTTCATATTAGCTGAAACACATGTAAAATGAATTTTAGCTAAAAAATATGTAAAATGAATACTCACCCCCATTTTGAAAATTACCTATTGCCCTACATCTTTATTGGAAGGTAAAGTCAGATTACCAATGGCATGACACTTCCCTCGAGTTCAATTTGGTGCCCACCATAAACACTCTTCATGTTCAAGGATATTTGACCTAGAAATTCTGTTTCTTTTGCAAATCTTTTAAAACAGTTATCGGCTTCTCTGCTGAAATGTGCAAGCTTGTCTTTTATTTCTCTGAACATAGTAGGCATGATTGCATAATAGACTATATCCAATATTCCAGTGTTTCAAGGTTTATAAGTCTGTTTTGTTGTCTCTTGTTTTGACTGGTTCTTATTTTTGGCATGGTGTTTCTTTGTGTGTTGGCTTATTTCCCTGTATGCTGGTTATTATATTTGAAAATGTATATATAGGAATAAATTGAGGTCTAAGATGAGGGTACCTTCTCCCAGAGAGGATTTTTATTTGCTGCTGCCAGGGCTTCAGTACCCGATAGGTCTGAGATCACCTCCCAACAATGTAAGACTTGTGGTTCTTGGAACTCGGCCGATGATAAAAAGCCAGGCTGTAGGCCCCGTGTTCCGGTTCGTCCTTGTTCTGAGAGCTGTCTTAGTCCATTCAGGCTTCTAAACAAAATGCCACAGATTGGATGGCTTAGAAACCACAAAAATGTATTTCTCACAGTTCTGGAGCCTGGGAGTCCAAGACCAGAGTGCTGGCAGATTGGGCGTCTGGCGAGGGGCTGCTTCCTAAGCAGACAGCCATCATTTCGCTGTAACTTCACGTGGCAGAAGGAGAGAAAGATATCTCTAGGGTCCGTTTTGTAAGGGTGTTAGCCCCATTTGAGGGCTCTGCCTTCGTAACCTAATGGCCTCCCAAAGCAACCCCCCAATACCGTCACCTCGAGGGTTAGGATTTCAACATGTGAATTGGGGAGCACACAGACAAACCTGAGCAAGGGTTTAGGCCTTTGGGGGTTCCAGCTTAAAAGTAGAGGTGATTTATCCCATTCTGCTCCTTGTGAAGAGCCTGGATTTGACTCTGGTCCCCCTAGCTCTTAGAGTAGGCCAAGAATGCAGTAAAGTTTCTAGCTGTTTTTCTAGGTCAGCAAATACCCTCAGGACAAAAGCAGCTTTTTATGTTAGGTTTACCTCTCTAGGTTCTAATTCTTCAATATATTTAAGAAGGCATTTTTCATATTTAATCCAGCTTTTTTAGTTCTCTGTGAAAGAGTCGGTCCCAGTCATTTAATCCACTATTACAAGAATCGGAATTTCGTTGGCGTATGGCGCTCCGTCTGATTTGCACCATCCGTTCAACCAATTCTTCTTTTTTTTTTTACTTTTTTAAACCTGTTTATCTCATTCGGAACAGATTTTTGACTGAAAAGTACTGGTCTGTTTCACGTTCATTTGCTCAATATCTATTTTCTCAGTACCCAGTAGGCACTTGGCACAACTTACTACTGTGTTCCTAGCACTTGAATCAAACAGATGAAAATCTTCAGACCTCGCAGAGCTGATGTTCCAGTGGCAGGAGAGACAAGATAACTGTACGACATATAATGTGTTCGTGATAACTCACGGAGAGAGGAATTCGTCAGGGAGAGGGAGAAGGAAGTGGCAGAGGCACTGAAATAATTGATTAGGGGAGCAGGGAAAGCTTCGCTCTGAAGGTCACGTTTGAGTAAGACTTGGAGTAAGGCACGAGCCACAAGGAGATCGGGGGAAAAGCTTTCTAGAGAGAACAAATCCGAAGGCCACAGGGTGGGCCATACCGGTGTATAAGGAACAAGATGGGGCTGGTGTGGCCGAGGGGAGGGGACAGGAGGGCGGAGCAAGAGATGAGTCTAAAGAATTTCAGGGGCTCGCAGGTCACCGGAGGACTTGGGCTTTTACTGTGGTGTGATGGGAGCCGCTGGAGGAGGCTGAGCGCAAGAGGGATCTGACTTTTCGTTTTGAAAGCCTCCCTCTGACCTTGAGCATAGGCTCTGAGGGCGTCGGGGGCGGGAGCAGGAGACCAGCAAGGAGGCCGTCGCGGTCATCCAGGTTTCTGAGAAGCGAGGGGGCTAGGACTGGAGTGGTCACAGTGAAGGTGGAATGAAGGGGTCAGATTCTGGAGATGCCTTGAAGGTAGACCCAGCCGGATCACAAGGGGCGTGTGGGAAAAAGAGAGAAGACGAGGGTGATCCAGAGTCCCTCGGCTGGGCAGTGAGGGGTGGCGTTGTCACGTGTGGGGATGGAGGAGGCTGCAGGGGAGAAGGTCGGGGATGATACCGTCAGGAGCTCTGTTGTGGACATGTCAGCGTTTGAAGTGCCTGTCAGGCATCCAGGTAGAGATATCCAGGTAGGCACATTTTTCAGATCTATTGATTCCCCCACATCTTAACCAGAAAAAAAAATGTCTTTTTGCAATTGATACCACTTTGCAGCAGAGTTCCTCCCAGGGGTTTGTTCCATCCATTCACTGCCTGCCACCTGGTTCTCTGTGTGTGGATGTCACCTCTGGTGGCAAGCAAAATACCTGCACGATTGGCTTAACTGGAGAAGGTGAGCTCCTGCCAGAACTCGTTTTGCTGTTTTTTCTTTGCAAAGTCAATGGCTGTATTTTGGCAACCGGGCAGCCATATGTACATGTGGGGGAAACAAATGCAGTCCCTAAAAATCCAGATGCATCACTGAAAACAATAGGGTTGGTTGAATGTTTTCAGTTCAAGCTGCTGCGTGTCATGGAGAGACACACATTCGATTTAATGTCGTGGGGCTTCCTGGGTTCATTAAGCAGAGCCTTACGTGGTGAACAGGAATGATGCTCCCCGGCTGAGGGGGCCCTGAGCTGGTCCAGCGCCCCCTCTGGTGGGGAAGGTTTGTGTGCCGGGCGCCTCTGGCGGGGCCTTTTTGCTCCTCAGAGTGGCACCTGCTCAGGGTTAGTGACCGTGAAGTACACATAGGGCTTTGGGGTTCTGTCAGGATGCGCCCCAGGCGGGATGAGAGGGAGCGTCACAGGCCAGAATGAAGGACTGCTGGAGACCAGTGGGGACATTTTTACCTTCCCCATCTGCACTGAACAGTGCGTTTCTTGCTTCTGCCGCCATTTATGTTTTATATCAGGGAGCGTTGAGTTCAGAAATAAGACACAGGAAAGGGTCTTGTTGCTGTTGTAGTTCAAAGTTTTTATTGAAGTCTCACATAGCCAAGTGCCACAAGGTTGTCAAGCCAGTACACTTCAACACGTCCTTTCCCTGAAAATTTGGAGCAATCCCCTCAATTCGGGCAGCTGCTTTTTGTTTACACTCGGGGAAACCACAGGACGAATATTTTCTCCTCCATCTTAGAACAGCCTTATCCTTGGCTTTGAATCCTTGTTTCTCCCACGGCCAGCCCCTGCCTTGTGCAGTCTCTCCGGAAACAGAAGGACCTATCTGTTGACAGCCTTCTGCTGCCCTTCGGGGCATCAGTCAAGCAGAGTCAGTTAACTTTGCCGAAGCCAGTGCATCCTGCACACACGGGCCAGGCCTGGAGTCGTCTGGCCCTCCTCGGCCATCCTCGTACCCTTCGACATACCAACTTTGTAGGCTTTGCTTTTTCCCGCTTTCTCGTCTGTCGCCCACTGGAACACTCAGCATCACAGTCAGAGTCCACTCTCGCCCAAGGAATCCGTTGCTGGATTTTAAAAGAAATATGTTTATTGCCATCTTTCTCCTTTTTCTTTCTACTTCGTCACATTTTCAACAAAACGCATCTGCCGCTCGTCTGCTGTTTTCCTGAGCACTTCTCTGGAGAGTGAGAGGCAGGATTCAGGGCCCAGCTCTTGCCCTCAAGGGGCTGACCTTGTGGTAGGAGGGACAGCCGCAAAGACGCCCAGAGAGACTCCATGGCACAAGCACGAGCGTCTGTTTTGGTCCAGACACTGCTGCCCACTGCGCAGAGCACACAAAGGACTTCCATTCCCTGCTCTGCTTACTCCATTTTGCTGGTCCTTTGGGGAACTGTTTCCTGAGAGGAGCTTAGTGAGCGTGAGCTTCTGGGTGTGGCTTGTGGTCTTTTTGCCCAGTCACGGGGAATCAGGATGCTGCGGCGGTGAACCCAAGGTCTGTGGGCAGCGATTCAGATCCCAGCTCTGCCACTTGCTGGCTGCGTGACCTTAGCCAAATTACTTAACCTCTCTGTTTCTCAGTTTCTTCATTTGTAAAATGAGGAAACAAATGACAACGGTTACTTTAGGGCTGCTGTGATGATCGAATGACTGGGTACTTAGTGCAGCACATTACACACACTGAGAAGTGAGCAGGACTTAATGAAACCATTTCTAGGACTCTTAGATTCTTGGTGGAGAGAAGAATAAAGTTTGCAGAGTGCTTTCAGCACATGCTGAACAGAAGCGTCTGGCTAACATAAAGGATGTTGAAGAGAGATTGTTGGGCTATTGTAGTCAAAAGTTTATCAGCATTGGTTTGGGCAAAGCAATAGGCATCCATTTAGTAGCTAATCCACTGAACTCACCGCGTCAGTGCTACAGGGAGGGCGAATAGACACTCCCATCCCCCTAGAGGGTCGTATGACCACAGAGCCTCTGGATGGCATTCATTTTCTTCTTTTCTGTTTTCCTCTATATTTTCTATGATGTCACAGAAAACATTTATAATCAGAAACTATGGGTGATATTTATTCTTTTGCTTCTCTCTAAATTTTCTGTGATCTCACAGAAAACATTTATAAACAGAAACTGTGTTGTGTTTTCCGAAACGCTATGTTGTGTGCGGTGTGTCAGAAGCTAGGAGTATCAGCTGTGAGCATGCTCACCGAGGAACGACGTGCTGGGCAGTGGCTCCACGAGGAGGTGGGGCTCGAAGAAATGGCACGATCTAGACATACTCAGAGGGGAGGAGGGCTGGCCAAGAAGAAAGTCCAGAAAGTCTCATCTTGGCCCCTTGGCTCAAGAGTCCTTAGAGATGTCCCCAGGGGGTGCAGGTGGCTCAGTTCTGCCCTGGCCTCTGTCTGGCCCCCATGCTGTGTGGCCTCTAGCAGGTCACTCAACCTCAGTGTCTCCATCTTTAAAATGGGGGTCCTACCTGTTTCTCTGTCTTGTGGATTCTTAGGGAGCTTCAGAATCAAACAGAACGTAAAGTACTGACCTAGCCCACCCACCCTGCTGTGGTTCATCACGACTCCTGGCTCATCACTGCTGTTAGGAAATGGGCAGATCGTGACTCTGGATGCAGCGGGCAGCTTCTGTCCCCGGGAGACCACATTCTGTTCCACTCCAGGGCCTCCTGCTTGAACTTAGTTTTTTTTTTTCTTTCCTTCCTGCTGGAACATCATATGTAAATGGCACATGTATGCAAATGACGGCAGCAAGCAGGCTGTCACTGCCATCTGAGCAGGCAGGTGTATTTGTGTTGTGTGACCAATAATGGCTTCAGAGAGGCCTATCAGTAGCCTGGATGAAATGCGCATCAAAAAATCACCAGATTCCTACAATTTTCTTGTTTAAGCGGCCCTGGATTGATAGTTCCTCGTCATCACACGATTGAGCCAGATAATAAAAGAGTAGCTATGGATCTAAGTAATGGCGATCGTGCCGTTCCTTGTTTTCTTCCATGTTTCCATAGCTTTTATTTAGTGACAACTGACAGACGTCCCCCTGGTTCAAACACAGTTCATGAGGGAAGAGAAGACAGCTTACCATTCCCCTGAGCTGCAGACCCAAACCCTGGCTTCATTTGACCTTTCAGATTCTCTCACCGTTTCGCTTTATTTCCCTGGGGTACTAACTCTCCCTCCTCTTACTGGCACTAGGACATGAGGGTCACGAGGCACCTGTTGCTATGGCAACTTTGTGTGCTGTTCGGTTGCTGTTGCTTTGATGGCCCCACCTGGAGTTAGAGCCCATGGTCCCCCACGTTTCTTCGCTCCGATTGTCGCTGGTCCCCTCCCCGGGGTCGCTGCGAGACTCCATGTTTTTTCCTCTCGAGAAGCAGACGCACTGGCATGAGCAAGATTGATACTGTCAGTTTGCCACTGACAGCTGAGAGCCAAGGGCAGGAAAACCTTTTGTGACCCAGAGAAAGTCCAGTTCTTGCTTCTCCTTGTCTGGTCTGGAGTCTGGAAGAAGAGAAGGAATCCACCTGTGGGAAGCTGCTTGTGGGTCAGAAAGTCCGATAAGAAAAGGTTTTCTGCGTGCATGTGGGTTTTAATAAAGGGCATCGATGTTGACAATTTAAGTTGATTATGGCTTTTATTCTTTGCTCACATTATGAACATTCAAACCCTTGTCTCTTTTCAGAAAGTACAGTGGCCTCTCAAAGTTAGAGTTTACCTTCTACTCCTGCCCATTTGCCATCTTGCCACCTGCCTCTTTTCCCCAGTACCAAGAAGACAGGGACCAGGATCCCAGCATAGGTTTCTTGGTACCACTGGCATTATGGATCATTATGATAAATAGTGGCGAATTCCCCAAATGCTTTAGAGTCTCAGTACTCAGGGTGTAGTTCTGGGACCAGCAGTGTCTCCGTTGTCTGGAAACTTGTTAGAAATGCAGAATCTCGGGTCCTACCTGAGACCCGCTGGATCAAAATCAGCATTTTTGGTTGATCCCCGGGTAAATCATATGCACAGTAAAGCGTGAGGGACGCTGCTTCAAGGAATCCTCTGGAAAGAACTTACGGGGCATTTACCGAAAGCACCGAAGCCCGAGTTGGTTGTCCCTCCAAGGCAGACACCTCTTCCCTTCTATAAGGACACCTTAATCTAACCCACTGCGCTGAACGCATGCCACCTAGGAGACAGCAGACGCTAAATGCCAACTAAGTGGCTTTAGCAAGTTTACACCACTTTCCTGCGAATAATCGATACTCTCTTGAGTCTGCACAGCTTTAATCCTCAAGGGTGGGCATCTCTCCCCTCCCAGCACAATCCCATCTGGATGGGCGGAACCCAGACGTCCTTACATGATCCTAGGGCGTTCGGAGCGAGCTCGGTGGACCGCGGGACCCTGGAGATGCCATCACTCTTGTCCAGAGTGAGCACAGAGACTTTCTTCCTTTAACTGAAAAAATTTCACTGAAATACGAATTAATGATTATAACTATCAGCGGTAATTTAAATATACCAGACAGGATGTCTTGGTCTGTCTCCTTTTCCTTATAAGGACGTGTGGGTGAAGTAAAAGCAAGGACTCCAGGGTTCTCGCCGGTCGGTTCGTACTCCTGTCTCTGATATGTCTTGTTGACTGTTCAAAGTTTGCACGCAGAAGTTAAATTTAGGCCGCCTCGCCGTAGACAAGGATGGCGACGGGGCAGGGACGCTGGATCGTTCGTTACATGTCTGTGTGGCATCCTTTGGAATCCCAGGCAAATTCTAGTGCTGTTTCTGTTCTCTGCATGCTTTCAGATTGTACATACTCGTAAATGTAGACATTAACGTTGCATGTGGAATTTTTTAAAAGGTGCATTACCTGGTAGACAACATTGAAATCTTCAGCTTTACAAACAGCCCTGACAGCTAGAAGGGAATCTCTTGAGTCGCCTGGTGGTTAGGCATATGAAGTTTGCAGTCCGATGGCCTGGGTTCAAATCCCGCCCTGACCTTAACCTCTAACTCTGGGGAAGTCACTCAGCCTCTCTAGGTCTGATCTGTGAAAAGATAATAATAGTACCTACCCCATAGGGTTATTACGAGGACCAAAGGAATTAATATATGCAAAGCTGCTTAAAAGAGTGCCCAGCAGATAGTAACGTAACCAATATGAACTGTTGTTATTAAATCTGAAGTAGGACAGAATTGATCGGTTCAATGGAATGCTGAATGTAAGCCTGACAGTCAAATGAGGAGGCTCGTAGGATTGAGTTTTTTACTTCCCACAGTACCAATGAACACTGAGTGGTCCAAAAGTGAGCCCAGCAGAAGAGAGAGGGGGCCACAGGGCTGAATGAAGGCAGCCCACCGATGCAGCAGTAACTGGGTGACTGAACTGGCTGTGCTTTAAAATGAGAAGCAAGATAAATGACCTAACTAGATAATTCACACGAGGCTACAGTTTGCAGACCATTCCACTTCCACGTTCTCATTTACTCTCCATGGTTTCTCTGGAGGTGGAGCAGGCCAGCGCCCCAAGGAGGCAGCAGAGGCTGCACTGAGGTGCCTTAAAGGTCCAGAAGACCATTGCAAACTTCTCTTCTTTCTTCCTCCCATAAGGACAGGGTGTGAGCAGCTCTCAAAGTAGCATCTGAATATTTCCCACCAAAGGGAAGGGCCTCCCATGTTGCTGATGCCCTTGACCTAGTACTGTTTGCGTTGGAGTCACATCGAAGGTAGGGTAGGGGAGCTAGGAAGGGGAGACGGGGAGAGGGAGGTGATAAAGGTTCAGTGCTTGGCTTGCTAGAACCTCTTCTATAAGCCACCCTAAGCTGAGGAGCGGGAGGGTGCTGAGAGGTTCCCATGGTTTGGGTCCATGAGAATTACTAAGTGTATTATGAAAAAGAATAATCAGTAGCATGTCTCTTTAAGATGGGGTAGAAAATATGCAGATGTGTGCCTCGACTGCACCCTTTTTACCCACGACAGTCATTGCTAATTGACCACGATCTTTCCCACTGAGCCGCAGAATCCTTCTGAACCCAGGGCGCTGAGCAGCCACGACCAATCAGATTTGTTAAGGTAGAGGGAGCCTATTGGCTATTCCTCTTTTAAGGAAGTATCCCTTTAGTGCGATGAGGAGTTACATTTTTTTGAATTAATACATTTTCTTTTGGCAATTAGGTGATTCTGGGGTTGTTGGTAGTGGCAACAATCTTTATATTTTATTAGTCATTTGAATATTACCAGTCTTTTGACACTTTCACTTTGCTGTGCCATTGGGCAGCTTTTTCAAATAAAAATTGAACACCGGAATATTAGTCATCTGTGTTCATTGTAACCAACCATCGTTTCTCTCTCTCGGAGGCAAACACTGTCTTTTATTCCATCCACTAAGATATGGAAGGGAGACAGTAGTGGGAGAAAGGGGCTTCTCCCTTCTCTAAGCACACACGAGATGGGTACAAAATTTTCGGACAGGCCGAGATGTCAACATTGTCCCTTTGAGACAGTTGCCTCACTCGGAGCTCTGAGGGGACAGCACGTGTCTGTAGTTGGCCGTGTCCACCTTGGCAGGCCACATGCATAATAGGACCAATAGCACTAGCAGATGTTTTTGCCCTGGGTGTGTTCATGGGCCTCTGCGAGACCCGCAAGAGCTGTGATTTGAGAACTTCAAAGTGAAGGCATTTTTTTTTTATCAGAACTCTGCTTCTTCGTTCCTCATGTAAGCATGTGGGAGGGAGCTGGAAGGAAGGGGTTGGGGTGGCAGGGCCCTAGGGAGGGAATGCAAAGTAAACAGAACGGTCCACCTTATTTTTAGTGTCTTACTGCAGTTAGTGTTTGGATCATAGGGCCATTCAGTGAAGTTGCCTCAAAGTGATCAACCACGGGGCCACTGTGTGAGAAAGTCCTTTGGCCACGTGCAGACTGTAAATCTCATTGAGGAGCCATGAGATGGATGGATGCCCCGTGATCACAGACAAGGCTGAGGAACGCCCAAGGTCATGGCTTCCTCCGGCACCAGAGCTTTTGTTCACATTGATCTGACCCAGCAAACAGCACGCACAGTTTCTAACCACAAAGACCAGTCGGTGCTTTAAGAAAAGCACTGTGTGTTTATTGTGAATTTCTCTAATGATGATTATGGAGCGTTTGGAAAATACGAAAAAATAAAAAAGAAAACATTTACCCGTAATTACAATGTCGAATATAAAATACCCTTAACATTTGGATGTCCTTCACAGAAATTTGTTTTTCTATACATTTATGTATAAACTTTAAGAAAAATTTGAATCATAATGAAAACTTTTTATCATGTTCTTTTTACACTTACAAGCATATTTTTATATCAGTAGATTATTAAAAATACTGTTTTAAGTGGACAAATAAGATTCCGTCTTATAGATGCACCATAATTTATTTAACCATTTTGTCAAACATTTCGGTAGTTTCTACATTCCTATACGTGTGTTATAAGAAAATCCGGGGAGTGGATTTTTGACATCGCGGTGGGAGAGTCAGCACTGTCCATCGTCCTACCGCTAAATCCCAGATACGTGAGCGTGTGTGCAAAGACATTATATTTTTGTGCATGGGTGGGATGTGGTGCCATGTTTTGATACTTAAAAGTAGAGAATCTCTAAGCTCCCCAGTAAAACCTAGCCCTTTGAGCACCAATCCATTGAAGGATCGATATTTCCTTCTCATACGTGTATAAACACACTGGTGAGGGTAGTGACTCCTGAGGGAAATCCATAGCTACTGTTCTCTAAGTCCTGTCCAGTGCTGTTCAATTTGGATCGGACGGCTTTGGCGGTCTTCCTGCCTGGGGCCCTTTGGTGCTCACAGCTGCTTCTCTTCTCTCCCCTGTAGTTACTGGGGCTTCCGGATGCAGATGACGACGCGTTGGAAGAGTACAGTGCAGACGTGGAAGAGGAGGAACCAGAAGCAGACCACCCCCAAATGGGGGTCAGTCAGCAGTAAACTTGCCAGGGCGCTCATCTGAGAAGGCGAGTGAGCCCCGTGGTACCCGAGGTGGGGTCATGTGCTCCTGGGTTAGCATTTTGCATTAGTACTTCGAAACTGGACGTCTGACTCCCAGCATCTAAATTAAGATGAAATAACCTTTTCAGTGACCACAAAATATCTGGGATGAGCGATGCTCAGAAGTGACCTGAATCTTACTCCCGTTTCAGTGGGTTTCTATGGAGTTGTCTGGTCCCCTTGGCCATTTTGAATTTAGAGTCCATTTCCTGGCTGACAGTTCTCTCTTGAGTTTATGTTGGAGAACTAAACATTCGCTGACTCGAATGTAGAGAACTCTGAATGTATGAAGGATATGTTTTGAGTCCTCACAGGTGACGTGACTGAGGGAAAAAGCATGGCAGAGAAGAAATGCAGTCTGCACTTTTTATGTACCTTGTAAGTGTCGTAAGTGAAAGGTTTTGCTTATAAAGCATGAGTTTTAATATCTAGTCATTAAATTGCACAAGTGCAAATACAAGGGCAGAAAAAGATAATCACTTAGCTTTGGATGAAGAGGGTAAAAGAGGCAAAGAAGCCTTTGTTTCACGTGTGCTGCCATTATCGAGTTACCTAGGTCTGTGGCCACTGGTTCATGGTTAAGTGTAGACATACTTGCATGTTCAGTTATTTTAAAACATGCTAATTCCAAAGCCACTTGTAAAGTCTTAATAGTGGGAAATCTAAATGGGGTGACATAAGTTATCGGTTTCTTTAAAATGTTTATAAACCGTCCCATATATGAAATGAAACATTTACCTTCTCTATTTATAATGAGATGGCAACTTATTAAAATCATGAAAACATCCAGAATCCAAGTGCCACATCAACTTTGAAGCCATAGATAAATTTAATGGGAAAATAAACCAGGATAAAAAAATTTTGAGAATATGATGGAATCCTTCTTTACTTTCTTAATCTGTCTTTTATTCTTTAAAAAAAAAAAAGTCAAGAAAAGGATCCCACTGTACGATTTATGAAAAATTGTAATCAAGTGCTTTGAGGAACCTAATTGTGAATTTTTAAAGCGATACGAAAGTGGGAATCTTTTCATCGTGGGTTCACTTGGTTCAAAGGAGAAGTTTCAGTGATCAGAATTCTCAGACAACTCACAGGAACAACTGTTGTTATCACTTGGCCAACAAATGCTTGTAGGGGAATCCTTTGCATTGCTAACATGGACTGATTTAAAACATGCATTTTCTTGGACTGCTCTGCATCTCTGGTTCTAACAATGTAGGATGCCGAATGCCTCTCTTACTTCACTTGACTAAATGTAGCATCTGGGGTAGGAATGTTTTTAACATGCGTGCTCGTTGTCAGAGTTTTGGATTAAAAATAAAAAGCAGCAGCAGCAGAGGCCACAGAGCTTATGGGAGTCTCGTGTATCGTCCAGGCTTGGTGTAAACCCGATTCTCTCAACATTTTCTGTTTAATTGGTCCTCTGAGGAGCGTGGCTGCACGTGGTCAAACTGTGTACTGCAGTTTTAAGTCAGTGGGTAAAACAATATAGTGATTTCCATTGGTGATTTAGTACCCATGTTTTTTCTTTTCTTGGAAAAACATATTCAAGGTTAATTCCAAGTAAAATGAATTTCCTTCCAAGACGCCCATTAAAACAAACCTTGATATTTTATCCAGTGGGGCAAATATATTCCGTGCTTTGTTCCCTCGCCTCTGTTCTGATGGGCTCTGTACCTGAGCACAGGTGTTTGGGAAGCTGTACCTTCTATAGATAATACTCTGGTTTGGTCACCTTTGATTTAACACAATAGGCCAAAAGAATGACTTCTGGAACTGAAATGATGAAGCTTGACTAGCTTGCTCCATTTAAAGGTAAACCGGAATTTTATACGCAGGGGCTTAAAACCTAAATTCGCATATGTTTGAAAATGAAATGGACATTAATATAAAATGTATTTTATCAAAAAAGTGTTTAGGCTTTGACCGAATGCTTTTCAGAATTATTATGTTAATGTTCTCTATACCCAAACATTGAGCTGAGGTAGGCTCACCAGTTCAGTGGGTTGAGGAGAAACTGGTCTTTTTTCGGCCCCAGGGGTAGGGGACAGCATCGCCGTCTGTTACTTATTTTCATGGCAAAACTCCAAAAGGCATTAGCAAATCGGACCTTTTCCTCTAAAACTCCCTTTCTTGTGTGCGCAGCCCGCCAGTGCTCGCTGACACGTGCACACACGCTCGGGTCGTGAGTGGCACTGAGTTTGCGTAGAGCTTCCCTTCACCCGGTCGGTCAGTGAGTCAGGCAGCCTGTGGTTTCTGTTTCGGAAAAGGTTCCATGGCTGGACCAGTCCTGACTTTAGCAGACATATAAACCCACTTACCAGGAGGCAGCGTTGCACAGGGGGAGGAGAATCGACCCAGGTGGTGAGAGAGATACCTGCGTTCTAGTGCTGACTCTGCCAGTGACCGCGGGACCTTGGGCATGCCACTTAACTTCCCTGAAACGAAGGATGTCTGCCCTTCCTGCTTTAACTACTGTTCTTCCATATCTGCCTTACGATGTGTGTGGGTGTGAAGAGCAACAGTCGAGGAAGCCGTAACGGCGATGAGAAGGAAAGACGTTTTGAATCTCACTGTCGTAGGGTCCTGGCCACAGCAGTACCTGTTTCTGTTGGTCTATGGGGGTCCAAACCCTCTGGGGCCTGATCCTGAGGGGCTGATGAAATTCTCTTCCTTAAGTAGGAGGATAAAGTCAGGCCCTAGAAGATACAGAAAACCTACTTGTCTCAGTTGTACACGCACTGCCCATGGAAGGCATGGTTTTATTTGTACCCTGACTGTGGCTTGGGAAGCGAAATAAGTTTAACTTAACTGAGAGGGGAAAATTTACATGAAGAATAACTGGAAGAGAGTGAAAGATGAGCCATCTCATCTAGTAGAGAGAGAATGCGTGAGGGGTGTGTGTGTGTGTGTGTGTGTGTGTGTGTGTGTGGGTGTGGGTGGGTGTGTGAATAGGGGAGTGATTGCTTGTTGATCGCCGTGGGCCAGCTGTGAAATCATGCTTGTGATAACATTACGAAACCTTGATCCTGGGTTTTGAGTGAATGAATCACAGAGACGTTTTCTGACTACTTGGTGACTTCTCTCTGCCTGGTAATCATACCGAGCAGGCTTCGGGGAATCGGAGAGTGAATGGGGGAGCCAGGGAGGGAGGTGATAGCCCACGCAGTGCCGGCCACCACTCCGGATTCAGTTAACACCGACGTGTCCGCTCCAGTCCCCAGGCTCATGGCAGCATGTGGTCCTTTTTGTTCTTCCATGACTAGGACACAAAAAGTTTCTTCTTTAGGAATTTGCCCTGGGCCCTGGTGCCAGAGTTAGATTTCCAACGGACTTAAATGAAAACCTCTCGTAGTTACGTCATTTTTCACATGTAAGCGGAAACCATTCTCTAGGACAATTGCATCCCTAAATACCGTTTCTGCTTTGTGAGAGCACAAAGTGTGTGGATTTAAGGGAGCTGTGATGCCAGCATGTTAAAATGGAGACATCGGGAAACTGATATGGACAAATCCGATTTCTCATGGGTCGAGAGGCAGGGAGGCGTAGGCGGGACTTAATCTGGGGTGGGACGTGACGAGTAAGGGCGACTGGGAGAGTTAGCGTCAGATCCTTAAAAAAAATAATAAAATAAAAGCCCAGAGGCAGTTATGATGTAAGGTCCAGGAAAACTATTTTCATGGCTGGCTCACCAGGAGCCTGCTTTCCTCAGAGACTGCCCGCATGTGGAGAAGCAAGGCCTGTCCTTGGAGTGGCTTTGAAAATGCCCCCCAGCCAAGGAGACAGTGGGTGTCTCGCAAATCTGGTGGAGTTCTTATCCTGTATGTAAATCAGCTGTCAGCCGTAGAAGGCTGTCTTTCCAAAATGCTGAGAGGTCTGAGAGGGACTGCAGTCACCTGGCAGGCTGACCGTGAACCAAGCTCCATCTCGCCATCGGCTGCAGAGGAGGCCGTGGGTCAGGAGTGCCCCGCCCAAGGGTCAGCGGGCAGAGCCCACCTACTCCACCGAGCTTCAGGGTTGTAGAAGGAGCACAGTTAAAACTCAAGTGGATCACAGATCCGTCTTCCCGATAGTGAGTGCTAACTCCAGACATGCTATTGCCACTTGCTTAATCTTCAGATTACCAGAGAAGCCTACAGTTCTTTTGAATTAAAAACTAATCCTCTTCCGTAAAGATGCAATCCGTTACTTTGGTTTTGGGATACCAGGTATGACATGAAAGGCCAAAGTCTTTTAGATTTTATACAGAGTAATTGTAAAACTTGCCAGGATGCCAGTAGCTTCTGGTGTCCATGGCAACATGGTGTCCATGACAAAATATCTATAGCTCATGTTCATTGGGCAGATTGTTAAATAATATATTTTGTCTTTGATATTTTTATTTAAATTCGGATTACAAAAATAGAAGACCTGTGAACATTTCATATTAGAAAGCCCATCGAAATCACTAAAGCTGTAGAGGCACAAGCAGTTAAAAGCATGCATCAGGCCACATAAAAATATTTAATTTACTGAGAACTGTGTATGCACGTTGCTCAGTACCACAGAGAAAGCTGACAGTCTGTTCTTTATAAAACCACGTTTCCCTGTTTTCTTCTTTTGTTTCATTTCTGTTTAAGATTTATTTTTCCTTTAAGTACCTTCCGACAGCTAGGCAGATGAAGATGTGAAGCAGTACGCTGTACAAATGTCAGCTTTTTAGGGGAGAAAGTAAATCGTCAATTCTAAAAAAAAAAATCACACTATCTGTGAACCAGTTTTCATGTGTGCGTGAAAGCAGTTTGGCCATCTACATGAGAAGCAAAAGCAAGGAACAGTTTTGGGGGCGTTTTTTAGGCAAAAAAAAAAAAAAAATGTTTCATGCAGGGTGTGTATGCTTTCTTTGCCTTTATATTTCTTTTCAAAGAAATCTCTTGTAAATGACAAAACTGTGAAATGGGTTGCCAAAAATTGTTGCCCTTTGTTAGATGCTTCCAGCAGTGTAAATCCTAAACTGAACCTTGTTCACATCTGTTCCGTCCTCCCTCCCCCAAGAGTGAGGATCTCATCCAACGATGTAATTACCATACGCTTGCTATTAAAGAGCCTTCCAGACACGGGTGATGTTTGCCTCTTTATTACTCCCTCCCGCACGGCTGGTCCTAGAGGACACCGAGAAACAAGGGACAAGGGCCATGGCTCGTTTTGTGGTTGCTGAGGCCGGTGATGACGGGATGGCTACGGGGACAGGAGGGAGGACGTGGTTATAGGAACCACTGATACGATTCAAACGTTAATAACCGACGTGCTTTGAGACCTGACCGTATCTCTTCCAATGCTGGAGCTGGTGTTCAGTAATTTTCCACTCCTCAAACTTGTACTTGAGGTTTGTTTCTGAGGACCCTGTTTTTTTCTATCCCAGTAAGGAATCCTTTGTGACACCAGTTAGAAATCTGTGGTCATTCTATGATGGCACTGACACCATCTCCCCACGACTCTCCTCCCAGTTACTGTTATTCAGTAAACAGTGGCGTTTACAAACTAAATCTGGAAGTTGGTGGTCGAAATCCCATTATTTTGTTAAGAGCAAAGTTTCTTTCCACAAGCGAATACGTTTCTATACATTGTTAAGTTGATTGGAGATTGCCTTGCTAGGCACAGCTTAGAGGCCTGTGTGTGTATCTTAGATACCTTCATTTGTGGTTCAGGGGGCATTTGTCAGAGATCGTGCCTGAGGGTTGGGCTGTTTGCAAGCTTCCAAACCCATTCAATCCGAATCTGATCTCAGCTGGATGTTGGCATGATCTTCCCCAGAGAAAGCCTTTCTTATGGTCCCCCTTTGTTACTGTTAGTTGATCACTCTCACAGATACACTTTTTAAAATACAAATTGACATCTACGGCCATGCCCCCCTGAACAAGCCCGATCTCGTCTGATCTCGGAAGCTAAGCAAGGTCGGGCCTGGTTAGTACTTGGATGGGAGACCACCTAGGGAGACCAGGTGCTGTAAGCAGAAAACATTTAAAAAATAAGGCTTGTAAAAGCTGACAAAGTCCTTGCAGCTGTGAGGTCAACCAAGGGTTGCCTCGCCTAAAAAAAATAAACTACAGATTGGCTTCTTTATCTAAGTGAGGGACTGGCTGTCTGAAAGGCCTACATTTCCCCTTGGCCGAGAATCATTCGGAAATCGGTGGACTGGGGAAAAGGTTCAGGTGCAGCCCCCTCCCTGACTGGCTGGGGGAGGGGAGGCGTGTCTTCATTTCCTCATCTGTGAAATGAGTATGGACTCATTTCAGAGTGCCCTCCAGGCACTAGCATTGTGTGTGGGAAGGTATGTTGTCTTGGTTAGCGGGGGTAGGGACAGTGAGAAGCAAAGTTTATAAGGAAAGTACTGTCTCATGAAACTGGGGTTGGATGACCTGCTATTGGCAAAACTGAATTTCTGCGATTTTTCAACCCATCTTCCCTAGGATCCCTTTTAGAAATAAAAGACCTCAGCCAAAATGGTGGGTGTGTTTTATTAGCCCAAATGCTGACATCCTTGAATTCTTTCTCCTGCCTTCCAATACTTCCCTTCTCTCGTTGTGATCAATAATATGGAGTTAAAAGCTACACCAAATTAGTAAAATGTGGGGTGCTTGCTTAGGGCTATAACAAACAATCACGTTTGTTTGAGAAGTGAGTCTCATTTCCATAGTGAAGTCTGACCAGGTGAGACACCTCATTGTCCCCAGTGCTCGTAGACAGGAATGGGTTAAAGTAAAAAAAAAGTAGGCAAAGCAAAACCCTAGGGGCCCAGTGTTTGCACCGAGCCCCAGGGCTGGAACATGCAGCTCCCATGAGCGTGCAGGAAGCTCCTCGTGCGGGAGGCAGATCCTTTTGCCACCGCCCTGCTGAGTTGGGGCGAACATTCCTTTCCCCCTTTGGCAGGCTTGGCCACCCGGCACTTTGCAAAGTCAAGAAATGTGTCCTGAAATAGCCGGCACTATAACTTTTCCTCTCCCGTTCTGTAATAGGCAAATCATTTAAAAATATTTTCTCTATCTCCGGCCCACATTTTTTTTTCCTTTTTGGAGAGAAAACAATGACATTTATAAAAATCTGGGCGAGTTATAATTAGGCAGCCAAAAAAAAAAAAAAAGGTAGGCGTATCCTATTAGGTAACATGTAAAGGAGCAGAGAGACTTTTTCCTTATTTTCTAGGAAAACATGGCAATAGCAATATGGGTGTAGAAACCAGCAGTAAAGTCGGACCTTTGGGATGCTTTTTAATTGGAAGCCTCTAGAGGTCAGCACCGCATAAAGAAAGGGCTTTCCAGTTCTGGCTCGTCTCCTGCCTGTTTCCTTGGAGAGCAGTCCTCCCCAGGGGCGAAAGAGGGGTGAACCAGCCTGGCTGTACCCAGGAGCGAAAGATGTGGAGTCCTCTCCTTATGCATTAACCCTAACATTTGATTTGGATTGTTTGTTGTTTTTCTCTTTTCATCCCTCTTTCTCTACAGTTCTCATATGCCCCTTGTGCATACACTTGTCAACTCAATACACACGACTTATTGAGCAGTCGATGAAGTGTGGCATTTAGCTCACTCTCGAAGGGCTGGGGAGATGCCAAGGAGGAGATGAAGGGTGCGTTGCATCTTTCTCTGTGCAGGGGCCTGATGCTGTGTTCCGAGGCAGCCTGGGCCTTTGGTTGTTAGCCAGCAGCCTTTGCTAAACCCTGCAGCTCCCACCCCAGCTCTGGGGTGCCGTGGGCAGTGCTGGAACCATAGACTTGTACTTGGAACCCAAATCAGGCTCCCTGTGGCCTGCACAGATCAGGAGTGGGTGGGGACGGATTTGAGCATCTGCAGATCTGGCCAGAATTGACGTAGTTGGGAGCCTCTAAAAACTTGGCCGGCGCTCCTGGGTCTCTGGAGTATAAGATGTAGTAGCAACATGCAGGGGTGGCCACAGACTTCATGAGCCCCCGAAGGCCAAGTCCAAACCTAGAGGCAGCCTTGGGAGCTCCCAACTGCTCCCAGAGTTGCCCCAGGATTTCCTTTTAGCCCATCAAGAAACAGGAAGAACCGGGGCAGCAGATTTGTTGAAAGAATTTAGTGACTGGTAAAATGGGGTCCTCGGGCAGGGGCGAGTCTGCAGA
The DNA here is from genome assembly GCF_000325575.1 of Pteropus alecto. Taxonomy (NCBI): domain Eukaryota; kingdom Metazoa; phylum Chordata; class Mammalia; order Chiroptera; family Pteropodidae; genus Pteropus; species Pteropus alecto. The sequence goes on from NW_006436282.1 coordinate 21,679,421, forward strand.
AATAACCAGCGCCCCTCCTTTCTGTGCCCTTTTTCCTAGGTCCTGCCCCCTAGCAGCCCTTTACAAGGCCATTGCAGACACTTCTAATAACAGAAGAGGCTATTACAGACTCCTTGCAAAGAAGGGGCTTTTGCCCAAGGTTTCGCTGAAGTAACTGGGAGCAGAAATTCACTCTAGAGCAGGGAAAAAGCTTTCCTAGTCACTCACACCTGATAACGAGCGGTAGAGACGCTGTCACACACCAACAGCTTCGTCTCCACATAGCTCCCTGAACCATCCAGACAGCCGTCCAGCCTGCCTTCCAGCATTTTCCATTCCCACCTCCTGCAGAGGCAGCACATAGCCCCAGGACCCTGTCCCTGCTGCGTCACCCTCCTCCTCATGCTCGTCTTAGTGCAGTGTCTAGAGGGAGTGTGGAAATCGGAGAGCATAGTTCAAAGGCAAATTCAATACACTTTGAAGCTCATCTGTTCGTTGGGATGATCTCTGCCCATGTCACCTCCACAAATGCAGGGAAAGCAAAGCCGACCACATCTGCATCCCATGGGAAGCACTGGGGCCCCAAACCTGCTTTCATTGATTCTGGGATCCAGGGTCATCACTAGATCCCTCGTGACGGGGACACCGGACCCTGGCCTGTGAGCCTGGGCTCACTCGTGAGTGGCTGGCTACAGGCAGAGGTGTCAAACCCCAGGCGCACTGCTTTTCCATTTTCCAAATACTACACGGAGCACAGGAAGGAAAGCAGAAAAGGTGAGTCAAAAAACCAAACCTTTGAACGTGTAAATTCTCCAAAGAACATGAAGCTGCACAGGTTCAGGAAGAGGAGCGGGCAGTCACTTGATGAAGAAAAATTGGTTTTCTGGATATGACTCTTGCTTCCCATATGGCCTTGGTCCTTAAATCTTTAGCTTCTCTTGGTCAGACGTGTCAAGGGCCACTTTGAGCCTCGGTTGCAAGCAGGGGCTATAAAAATACAAACTGTTGTGGAAAATCAACTTTAAATTGGGTCTGGAAAGTGTCAGCGTTTCCGTTTCTGAGTCCAGCACTCCCTGTTATCAGGAATGGAAATCTGGTCATTGAAAAGGACGTGAACCACGTGGTCTCTCCCCAGCCTGCCTTCTCTCCTCTCCCACCTTGCTTGACCCAGAGCACTTTGTAATTCACAGTTCATCCAAATTTCATATGGGGATATAATTACATCCTTTATTAGACAAGACAACTACTTCAGAAGCATGGCCTTCATATTTGCAAGTGGCCTTGGCTTTTCTCTGTACTCAGAGAAAAATCTCTGTCTGGACGATAACTGTCACCTAACCCATGCCATTTACAAGCTGGCTGGTACTGAAATGTCATTTGGCTGAAGAGCGGGTGACATTTGGCGGTAGAGCTAAACTATCCTGATCTCTTTTGATTTCCCTTTCCTTCAAAGATTACTTCTGACCCTGGCCAGCTCCCAGATGACTCCTGGAACTGGTTATAAGAAAGGCTAAGTGAGATCATGGGAGTGATTTGGTGTAAAGCTTTTACCCTGCTGGAAACAAATCAGTGCCCTTCGGATGGTGGGTGGAGGCATCATCTCTATACACCTTGCAAGCTTTGGAAAAAGATCTGTTATCCAGACGCAAGCCAAAACTGTCATCTCGCTCGATGCGAGATGAACTCATCAAACGCATCCACACAGCGTGGCCTCTTCAGAACTCTGGCCAAGCGTTTGCCTCAGGCACGAAAGCATAGTCCCTGGGGCGAACGTCACACCTTGCTCTGTCCCTCACTCTTCAGCTCCAGAGCATGCAAACAGAATTGGCCACATGTTCTTGAAAATTCCACTTGGAAGCTAGTGCTGGTGACTCTGGATAGGATTCTGACAAAAAGAAAACAAATGCTGAGTCAGGTATGCTGCTGGCTGCTTAGAGTTCATCTCCCCGGGGACCGTGCCGCCTGCTGCGAGGGAGGGTGTTACAGATGTCTGGTTGGGTGGAGCAGCTGCTGGGAAGTACAATGACCTTGGTTTGTTAGTCTGTTGTCAAGACAAAGGCACTTTTGTGAATACTCTAGAAATGGAACTTTTCCTCTGGCACCACAGTGTGCTGTGCTTTGGAACAGTGATGTCACACCGTGGCAGAAACTAGGGAATCCATCCTCTTGAGCAAGGTGACTAATTCTATTTCCCAAACTTTGAACAGTTACTGATGTCACCCATCTTCCCCAAACAACAGCAGCCTGGGGATGAGGAAAGAATCAACTACACGCACAAATTCACATTTCTCTGGCTCTGACACTTACTTTGGGAATCCCCAGCCCTTCTCAGACTTCTTCCAAATATTCTGGGCTGGTCCTCAGGGCATCTCACCTATGTTTCACAGGCTTGACATCAGTGTAACACCTGGTGTTTTGTTTTTTTTAGGCGAGGCAACCCTTGGTTGACCTCACAGATTGCAAGGACCTTGTCAGCTTACAATTCCTTATTTTATTTTATTTTTATTTTATTTTTTACACCTGGTCTTCCTGGATGGTCTCCCATCCAAGTACTAACCAGGTCTGACCCTGCTTAGCTTCCAAGATCAGACGGGATCTGTCTCGTTCAGAGTAACATGGCCATAGACAGATGTTCTTCTTTCTCGCTTTAATACACGGCATCTTTGCTAATGCTGCAGAACTCCAGAATGGTAGCTGGGTTGCCAGCATCCATTGGCGGCCCCGGTTGTTGTCAACCAAAGGTCCCCACTTTGTTGGCCCTAAGGCTGTCAGTGGGAGGCAGTGGGGCCCTGGGTGTGTGGTCTGAGGTGCTGGCGTCAATCAGGGTGCCGCCCTGGTGACAGCTCTTTCAGTTTTTATTCATCTTTCATTCCAGCCACTCACCAAAGGGGCATGAGTCCCAAAAGTTGGACATTGCTCTGAATGACAGGCTCAGAATCCAGCCTTTCCCCATGTCATTCTTGAACTCAGTTTGTGAGCCTGACACAATTCCCATGAGATCTTCCCAAAGAGGCACCTCATCCCCTCCTAGAACTGGCTCCTGGCAGGTCCACCTGCTGGCCTGCCAGTCTGTCAGAGATGGCAGAAGCTGGGACTTGATTTCTCCTCAAATGGGTGGCTCACTCCCTCAGGTGACTCCCGAGGCACTGAGTGGAAGTGATGTAGTGGGGGCTGAGAAAGGCTAAAAGTTCCAGTGTTTAAAATCTCTCCTCTCAAATAGGAAGTTCTTTAATGAGGACCTGTGAGTCAGGTGAATCCACACCTGTAAAAGCTAATATGTTTAGAGCCGAACATTAAAGAGTGCTTTCTTGACCCTCAGAGTAAAAAACGTGTGGGCCACCAACAAGGCCGTAGATGAATGAATCTCAAGCTTCAGTCTCTTAAGAATCACTGGGGAGCCTATGAAAAGTGCAAGTTCATGGATCCCGAGCCCTTCCCATCCTGGGCCTGGCAGACCCAGACAGTTGGATGATTACAAATACTCCAGGTGGTCCTGTTGCAGGTGGGCCATAGGCCATGCTTTGAGGAACCCTGGGGTTGAGCTGGCTTTCTGGCAGGAATCTTGCACTGTCAAGAGGGAACCAAGACCCATCTTGCAGTTCCTGTGTACCAGGTGCTGGGCTAAATGCCTTCGTGGTAATGCACCTTATTCCACTAAGAGAAAATCCTTACAGAGATGCCAGTTTTATTTCCATTATCATCTGATGACTTGGAGAAAAGAACAGTCATTCCTCTAAGTTCACATGGAGGCAGAACGGGGAATAGAAGCTAGAACTCTGCCTGATTACAAAGCATGGCCTCCTGTGGCATTTGGGGAACAATAATGGGCAGAGGTCAACTTTTTTTTGGCCACAGTGCTTTATTACAGCTGAAAACAGACTGCCCTCAGCACGTCTCTCGGCCCCACCAAGAAAGAAGCAAGAGGATCGCAAAGGGACAGGTAAGCCTAAGACTGAATCACAGGACCCCCTGAAATTCGCTACACTTTCCATGATCCAAATGTACCACAGGCTGGCCGCTTGAAGATCATACTCACCAGAAGAGGCCAGAGGGCAGGAGACTCCCTTATCTAAATCTGTCATTATGTACTCATAATTTCTTTGCCTGCTTATGTATTGCCCGTTGGCCCCACCGGGTCATAAGCTGCATGAGGGCAAAGATTCTGTCCATTTTGTTCTCCTCTGTATCTATCCCCTGTGCTTAGCAAAGTCCTGGCACATAGTAGGGTCTCAAGAAACCTTTGTGGAATGAATGAATGAATGAATGAATGACAGGTGAAGAGAAGAAAGTAGGGTTACCCTTTCTCTCCTGGCTGTGGGGAGCCTGCTTTGCTCTGCGATCAGCCTGCTCTTGTTCATTCACGTGCCGAGTGACAAGCCCTGGAAGCACACAATCCCCAGGACACAACTCCAGGAGCTTGCATTGTCCTTCTGTCTCAGGGACGCTATTTGTGTTCAAGAGTCGGCAACGTCGTTAAGTCTCTGAGACGTCTGGGTTTTACCAGGGAATGGGAACGGGAGGGGGCGGGTGGCACAGGTCTCTGTGCCCCCACCCCGTACTCCCTGCAGAACCTTCCAGCAAGTGTCTTCAGTAGAGAGGAAAGTCAGGAAGCAGACGCAGCCCCAGACACACGCTGGTAGGAAGGAAAGGATATGTGCTGTGGCCCCTACCCTGGGTAGGGGCTGCCCCAGACACCAGACACCCACTTCGGTGGTTGGTGCTGCTCTCCCAGGCTGCCTGCCTATACACCATCTCCGAGAACACTTAGAAACCACCCCACTCCTCAGGACAGGCTGGGAGCAGGAAATGCCCCATGTGCCTCCCAGGCAATGGGGAGAGACTGGAGTGACAGTGCGTTAGTAAAGTGTCTTAATCAGATGGGCTGCTGTAACAGAATGCCATAGGCTGAGTGGCTTCTAAGCAATAGAAATTTATTTCTGAAAGCTCTGGAGCCTGGAAGTCCAAGATCAGGCCACCGGCAGACTACGTGTCTGGCGAGAGTCTGCTTTTTGCTTCATGTGTCCTCATACGGAGAAGGGGTGAGGGAGTGGAGTCTCTTTTGCAAGGGCACTAATCCCATCCCCGAGAGCCCCACCCTCACAACATAATCACCTTCTAAAGGCCACACCTCCCAATATCATCACACTGGGGATTAGGTTTCCACATATGAATGTTGGAGGGACACAAACATTGTCTTTAGTATAAAGTCACCTAGGTTTCTGCATCTAGAACTATATACAACCAGTCCCCTGTCACCTCTGCTCAGAGTTACGGGAACCCTGAAACTCTAAGGTTGCTTTTTCCGAGACTCTCTCTTCAAATGAATCATCCATGAATCCTCACCATCCCCCATCAAGCCCCACAATTTCATGGTCACCAAGGGGGTGGGGTGGATTGCTGAAGGTCTCACAGGCCAGCCCACTAGTGCTGGGCCACTGAGTCCATGGGCACTGTTGCCACAACTGGCCTTTAAGATTAAGTGTCCTCAGAACCCTGTTTGTTCCCCACTTCCCTATTCCTTTCCTTTCCAGTCACTTAATTCCAGTTGGTGCCCATTTCCTACTGTAGGGTTCGCACCTCCCTTCTCGTCACTGCCTTGACATACTTTCCCATTACCGACCTGTCCTCCTCCCTCGTCACTATTTGAGCCTGTGGTTACCAGGTATGGTCTCCCCAACCATAGACTTGGCCCTTCTGCTTCAGACCCTGTAAAAGATTGAGTGGCATTTCCCTGCTATTTCCAAGGATGGGAACAGGGATTTTGACTTGAGAGAGCTGTATTAGAGCTCTTGACACCTTCTCAAATTGAGCCACTGGGTGGCAGAACTGAGACCTGATTGGGACAGTTTCCACCTGTAGCACCTTTTTCCAGCAGGGTCTGTATTGAGTTCAGGGAGCCTCAAGTCATGGTAACCTATTCACAAAGACACAACTGGAATCTCCAAGAGGATGAGTGAGTGTGGAGTGATAAAAGAATCAGGTTCATTTACTTGCTAGTCAAAAAAAAAAAAACCCTCTTAGCTGCCTGGACTCCCTGTGAACTAACCACAGCTGCCTGCCCTAGGGGTCTGTGCCTGGTGCTGGTCTGTGATGGCCCCAGGCTGTTGGATGAGAACAGCTGCCTACCAACAACATCGGCTCCTCTCTTGTGATTATCTGTCCCACCACACACGCAGCTGGTCCAGTGCAGAATGTAACATGGCACAGATAGTGTTTGGGCTGCAAAGGACTTCTATTTATAGGGAAGGCATTCCGCGGGTACGCAGGTGCTCTCAGGCCTGCCGAGAAGTAGGCTGAGTACCAAACCTCCTTTGCCAAAGAAAGGGTTTGTTCTGCCACAAAAAAATGGTCGTGTGGCTGTGGCATGACGTCAGATGAGTTGACAGCGGCTGCTTGTGCATTCCCGCTTCGTTTATAGCTGAGCTCACCAGATCTAGGAGCAGTCTTGGATTTGGATCTTGGAGAATGAATTGCACCAAAAGGTAAGGGCTGTCTAGCTCTAATGGGGTTTCGTAAGGAAATGGCCATAAGCCATAGATTGTTATTTAATTCTGGCTGGCTGTGTCTTTAGGGGCATTTAATTGCTAAATGCTGTAGAATGGGCAGCCAGGGCCAGTGTAGGGTGACGGTCACAGTGGTTGGATAGGTAGCATGAAAGCCTTCCTTAGGGCTTTGCTGCAGGCCCAGCCCCTAGAGGGAGCTGCCCCATACAACTGGGCTGTTTCAGGTAAAAGCAGAAAGGGCCACACCTCTGCGAGTGACACTAGTTTTCTTATGCAGGCTTTCGGTGTTCATTCATTAGTTAACCCTAACCATAGCTCAGAAGGCAGAATAACCGACCTGGTGGTTGCGAGTGTGCATTTTCAAGAAACGGAGCCAAGCAAGCCACTGACTACTTGTGAGTCTTCAAGCCAGCTAATTTAAGCTCTGCAGACCTCAGATTTTCCATTAGTAATCTGGGATAAATAACCCAATAGAAAAATGGATTTAGGATACAGAGAGGCAATTCACTGAAGAACAACTACAAATGGCCAACAAATATATGAAAATGTGTTCAAGCTTTCTAGTCATCAGGAAACTCCAAATAAAGACAAGACCTCATTCTTGACAAATTTTTAAGAGATTGATAATATTTAGCATTGGCCCAGAGGCGCTGTCACACACTGTTGGTGGGTCCGTAAATTGGTTCAGGCACGTTAAAAGATCATTTGTACCAAACTTTTTATGTGTAAACCCTTTGACTCCACAATCCCGCTTCTAGGAATCTATCCTGAAGAAATAATTGTGCCTATGAATGTGGATGTTCACAGTAGTATTGCTTGTAATATTTTAAAAATGTAAAGGAAAAAATCTAACTGTTCATCGGTAGCAGAAAGGTCATGGGCAGGTGATTGCAGGTAGTTCTATAGGTTCCGATAGAGAAACAGTTCTACGACGTGTGATTCCCTGAAAAGAGCAAGTCAAGGAACAGTCCATGTAAGGCAATAGCATCTATATCAAAAGAAATGCATATTTTCATTTTTAGAGCAGGCACGTGGTCCAGGTCCAGAAGGATGCACATTTAACTGGTCACTATAGTTACCTCCAGGAAGGGGATTGAGGACACAGGAGGGAGGGAGGGTGACATCCACGTTTTACAGTATATACTCTAGATTTTTGCATCTTTACAGGCTGTAGTGTAAGGTTATTCTTGTCTTCTATCGGCCCAGTTCCCCCAGAGAGCTGTGGAAACAGGACTGAAATGGAAAGGCTGCTTCTGGAGCAGAGTTTGGAGGAACCGTGAGGAGTTCAGAGCTGGACGGGCTCAATTTCAGATGCCAACTCTATCTTCAAGTGGAGAAACCAAGCAGGCAGTTGGATAGAGGAGTCTGATAGAGGTTTGGGCATCACACTTGAAGAGGAGTTTTCTAGGGTTCCTGGGCAGCGTGGAGAGGAGTTCCACTAAGAAGACACAGTGGGGGCTCAGAGCCAAGTGTGGTGGGCATCCGAGGCCTGGATTCCCGTGCCCTTGACATGAACCGATGTCCGCTGTGTGTCTAAACCAGTGTAGTATCTCAACTGATCCTTCCCACTCATTGGCATCACGGGCACCGTACCAAAGGCAACCTCCACCTTCTTCTGAGCACTGCTTCCTGCTTTTCCTTTGAATCTGGCTGTGCTCCTTTGATGGTCTCTGGGGTTTCCACCTTTCCCTTCAGGGGCATCCTGTGTAGATTCCCCATTGCTTCAAGCTTCGTGGTTTCAAGGACACCCTTCCCATTCTGAGTCACTCTACCCCTCTCACCCCATTCTTCAAATTCCGGCCCAGGCAGAGTCCAGACCCCTTACTCATCCAGGAGATTTCAACATTTGCACACTTTTTTACAGTTTTTAATTTAATTCCCAAAGGCAGACATATTTTTATTATTATCCCTGCCATCTCGACAGATGAGAAAATGGAGGTTTTAAAGAGGTGAAATAAACTGCCCCAAATCACCCAGATGGGAAATGTCTCAGCGTTCCATCACTGCGTGACAAATTACCACAAACTCAGCAACTTCAAACAGCACGCGTCTGTTATCTAAGAGTTTCTGTGCATCAGGAACCCAGACGCATCTTCGCGGGGAGCTCTGTGTCAAATCTCTCATGGGCTGTGCTCGGGGTATTGGCCACAACTGGGGTTTCATCTGAAAGCTCATTTGGGCGAGGATTGACTTCTATGTTGCTCAGGAGTTGTTGACGGAATTTAGTTCCTTTTGAGCTGTTATAATGAGGGCTTCAATTCCTTGCTTCCTGTCGGCTGGGGGCCACTCAGTTCCTTGCCAAGGGGCCCTGTGTGATGTGGCTGTTCACTTCATCAGTGTTTGTGAGCTGAGTAGCGAGTCTGCTAGTAAGACAGAGTAAGACAGTCTCTTATAACCCAATCTCAGAAGTGACATCCCATCACTGTTGGTACAAAGGAAGTTGCTCGGCCAACCCACACTCAAGGGGAGGGACTACACAAGGGCATGGCAGGGAAGGGGTGTCATTGGAGGCCATCTCAGAGTCAGTCACCATAGAAGTAACATCTGGGCTTTTAACTCTGGTCTGTTGACCTCCAGCATTTGGGTTCTTCCTTCTGTGCATGCCTGGATCCTCGATAGTTGTGCCCTGCTACGTCCTGAACAATAGGATAATATCACTTTCCTCACGTGGCTCCATCAAAAATCTTTTAGCCAGGGATATTGAGTAACCTGATTTTAACAAGCAAAAAACGGGACTTTCACATTAACGTGCTTTTCTACAACAGAGTGTTGTTTACAGCTAAGTAGCTGAAGTGATGAAGGAGGGAGCAAATGGTGCCCTGTTATAGAGACAGCTGATACGACTGCTGTCACCCTTCAAACCAGTCCTGTGCCCGGAGACCGCTGGTAAATAATCTCCGTGTGCCCCGCCCAGAACACTGGCCATTTCTTGAATGCTGCCGCTCTGCAGAAGGAGTGGGTCAGAGAAAACTGGCCACCAGATGCCACACCAGCCTTCTCCCTGAGCCACCTTCTTCCATCCAACCAAGTGGACACAGCCTCTCGTCTGTGATGGATGAGTCCCTGAGTGACAGGACGGCCTTCTGGAGCAACAGCTTGGAGGAAGGGTGAGTGGCGGCCCTGTCTTCCCATCTCTGCCATCGCCACTACCACCACTTCCTGAAAACTTCTGACAGGGATAGTTCCCAGCACTGTGGCTTCGCGGTAGCCCCATGACAGTTTCAGGCATCCCTCTGCTCCTATGCCTGTCTCTTAGGCTGCTGCTGTGTGGGGCTCTCTCCCCACAGCCCCGCTACTTCTCAAAATGGCCACTTTAGTTTCCACAACCCCCAATTATCTCTTCATCTGGGACCTTCTGTCTTTAGCTTAACTCAGGTGGATATAGTTACTTAATAACTACTTATTAAGAACTTGCTATAAGCCAGATGACCTTCCAGGCACTGAAAAAGAGACATTCCTTATACATGGATATATATCTACATAGATACCTATATGACATAGAGGCTAAGAGCATGGCTTTAAAGTCAGATAGATCTTGCCACTTAGTAACAATGAACTCTGACAAGTTACTTAAACTTTCCGAGCCCCAACTTCCTCTTCTGTAGTATGGAGATCATTATTGCTACCTCGTAGGCCTATTGTGAGAACTAAGTGAAATGATGTGTGTGGCACTTCCTACCATGCCTAGCGCATGATGAATACTTAGCAATACTTCTATGTGATCAGCACAGGACACCGCTAGCGAGTGACTCCCCATCCTCACCAAACTGTAGCCACTGGGAAGAGTGGGACCACATGGGTCTTATCCACAGCTGTGACCTTGCTATCTAGCACAACACCTGGCACGTGGTGAGTGCTTAATAACCATTTGTGGAATGAATTAATAAATAAAGAAAGAATACTGCAGTTAATGACAAAATATCTAGTGCATCTTCCCAAGGAGCTCAAAGATCTCTCAATATCACTTAATTCAGTTTCAAAGTCCACTTTGGAAGATAAGTAACAGATTCGGCCATTTAGTTAGGTGTCTGACCAAGGCCTGAAGGGGTAAATGTGCCACGTAGCAAATCTGGTGTGGTTATAAGGTGGAGATTCAGATTCTTGGACTCTCAGCTCACTACTACATATCCAGCATGTTGAGATCATTTTCCCAGCCTGACTGATTTAGCAAATAGGGAACAGCTCCCTCTGAATGGGGATTTTCTAATAATTCCTTGTGACCATGACTCATTTGGGAAAAAACAAAAAACAAAAAAAAACAATCAGTTGTCCCAGGCTTTGGTGCTGTTGGTCCAAGAGTAGGATCTGGAATTCTTACAGCACCCCACGGGTGGTTTTTATGCATGGCGAGGTTCTCTGCTCAGGTGTGACCAACAGCCGTTCTTGGAGAATAAGGACAAATCTCAGCATCAGGCGATCTGGCTCCTAGTCCCAGCCATACGAGCTGTGTGACCTGGGACATGTTTCCTTATCCTCTCGGCACTTTCGTTTTCTCTTCTGAAAAGGAGGGAATGTAACGCCTTGTAAGGATTTAATGACGTGATGTGTGGCAAAAAGTACCCAGCACACTTCCCCCAGAGAATGCTTGTGGAGTTTGGATCTGAATGCAGGGCCGGCATTAACCATCCTATGTGGCGACAGGCCTGGGAAAATCTACCTGCCCCGCCCCCCAGTCTAGCCTAATTCCCACTGGCATGTTGATTAAGGCAGTGATTTTCGAGATTTATCTCAGTGCAGAACTCTGTTGTCGAGCAAACTTAACATGGATGGGAACCAAAGTAAATGGAACCGATAAAGTGGAGCTTACTTGTCAGAGCAGAGCTAGATCTTTGTGATCTGCCTCCATAAATATTTTGTAATGGTCTCCCATGGAGCTCCATGAGCCCCAAAGCCTCCCAGAACTTGGTTTGAAAACAGCTGAACTACAGTATTCTACATGGTTCCTGTCAAAGTAATAATAATATCAGTATATTATTATAATATACATGCTAGCTGTATAATGATGATGATGATGATGATGATGATGACATTTCAGTAAATATAGTTCTCAAACTTTAGCTTGCATCAGAATTTTATTAAAACAAAGGTTGTTGGGCCCCACACCCAGAGTTTCTGATTCAATAGGTTTGGGGTTGGATCGAGAAATTGCAATTCTAATAGGTTCCTAGTGATGCTGATGCTGGAGTCTGGGAACCCCCTTTGAGAACTGTACGTTTACTCTGTGATTTCTGCATGACAGGTACTGTGCCAAGCACATTACCTGGATAGTTTTATTTAAAGCTCACAACTGTGCTCTGAGGGAGGTATCATACTGTTTATATATCTTACCTACAGACGAAGAAGCCAAGGCTTAGAGAGTCTGAGTGACTCGCTTGGGGTCTGACAGCTATTAAGTGGCAGGTTCCAATCCAGGTCTGCCTCCAAAGTCCTTACTCTTAACCACGATGTTAAAATGAAAATGTGTTACAAGGGATGGGTACACTTATTTCCATACATTTATTAAAACAAAGGTTGTTGGGCCGCACACCCAGAGGCATTCATTTATTTGCGTTCATTGACTCAGTACAAATGAAATGAACTTGTACTCGGGGAAAGGGTTCCAGCATAGTCGAGGTTTGATGGAGAGCAGAAAAACAAGACAAAACAGGAACGCTTGAAGAATAGACCATCGCTTATCATAGTCTGCCCATTTGGGGCACCCAGGCAGCCATCCAACTTCTCAGGATTCCTTGGAGATACTGACCAAATGAGGCAATGCTTGTGACAAAGGGTAGAAAACCCTT
>NW_006436282.1:21691718-21702426 GCF_000325575.1 Pteropus alecto
TTTATTTATTACTTCATTAATTTACAAAATGCTCACAGAATGCCTACCCGATGCTGGGTGCTACTTCATGCTGGAGATACAAAAAGAAGTAAAAATGGATGTGGTCTGTGACCCTTGGGGCCTACAGTGCATTCAGCGTTATTAAGTATAGTAACAATTGTGCCCAAATATTGAAATCTTGAAACTTAGCTTGGGCCACATGATTCTCTTCTGTCCCAGCCCACTGGTTCTTACTCTTCTAAGTCTTATTATCTTATATTAATTACTGTGTCTGTGGACCTAGTGAATTTCCATTCTGACTCATGCAGTTCAATCCAATTCTGACATCATGATCTCAAAAGTCTGCTTTCTCAATGGATGGGGTTTTGTGTGTGTGTGGGGGGGGGTGGTGTGTGTGTGTATTTTACAGAAAACGTGAGAATTGATTTAATTATAAGTGACCTTATCCTAGTACAAGAACATTTTAATCAAATGCTTTTATCATAAACCGCTTTTACCTACTATGCGAAGCATCTTTTTTATAATAATTTTTAAAATGTTTTAGTCACAGTTTGGCATGCAATATCATATTAGTTTCAGGGTGCAACATAGTGATTAGACATTTATATAATGTATGAAGTGATCACTCCGATAAATCTAGTACCCATCTGACACCATACATAGTTACTATAACATTATTGACTATATTCCTTATACTAGACTTTACATCCCCATGATTATTTTATAACTACTAATTTTTACTTCTTAATTCCTTCTCCCTTTTCACCTACCCCCAATACCCCTCCCATGTGGCAACCATAAAAATGTTCTCTGTATCAATAGTTTTTTATTCTTGATTATAGACAGGACTTGGCTGGTGTTTGATAATTGGTGACTTGCAAATATGACTAACAGGTAGAGGTTTTTTAACTGGTCTGCTCTTGTGTTCTTCTCATTATTGCTAATTACCCAATGAGTCTGATATACCAGATGGATACTTAATGAATGATCTAATGACTGGATCCTAAACACCATATTAGGTCCAAGAGAACCGTGATCCTGGAAGAGAGGTTTGTGCAGGTCTCGTTTTGCCATCCATTCATCTTTCCATTTAGAATAGTTTCGAGGAGGCCACATTAGATCCTGAAGATCATATGGCACTATTTGATTCCAAGGAAAATTTCCCCACATCCTGGGCTTAGCATGCTTTCTGTAAAAACTCATTTTGGGGAAATTCTGTCTTCTTTGTTCCAATTCAGATTTACTCATTTTGGCAAAGTTATGACCTATAAAAAAAAGTAATAATAGATAGGGTAAGTCTTGACAACCGAAAAGGCAAGTTTTGAGAAATCATGTGAGAAGAAGAAGGAAAGGAAGAAAGGAATGCTGGGAAAGAAAGATTAGTAAGAAGAAATCGATGATCTGAAGCATAGTTTTTATAATGAGCTGAAGAAAACCTCGAGGCTGCCTCCTGGACATGCGATTTCCTGCTCTGCAGAACTGTTTGCATTAAAAACAAAACTAAATTTAAGCTAAAAAAGTAAAAACTTAACATTTAGGGCAGACATATGGACTATTTGCTTTGAACGCGCAGCAGCTGCCAGTCTTCTAAAAGTGGTCCAGAGGAAGTTTTTAAAACAAAGACTGCAGTGATAGCTGACACTTGGGACCTGTAGAATGAAATAAGTGTTTTCAAAAAGGAAAACATGAAAAGAAGGAGGAGGGGGAGGGGGAGGGGGAAGGGAGGAGGAGGAGAAAGAGAGTGAGGAGGAGGAGGAAGATGAGGAAGAAGAGGGAGTGAGGAGGAGGAGGAGGAGAAGAAGAGGGTGCCCCCACACACATCCAGTTCTTTTGGTTAATGTCCAACTTGACTCACCAATCCTAATGACCCTCTAGTGATTATTCCTATTTGGACATTTCCAGTGGAAAAGTATTTAGTCTGTGAAAAGCCTCAGTAGTTGTGTTATGAAGGACACTGTTTTGGTTTGGGCTCAAAATTAGCCTAGACTGAAGTACCCCCACCTAGATAATGCATGCTGCCTCCTCATGCCCGGATCTGCCCTTGCTTTTGGCACAGTACCCCTACAGCATGACGTGCAGCCTTGGCCCCATCCCCAGGTTGTCCCCAGGTTGTCCCCAGGTTGCCTGGCCAGGCCCACATCAGAGCAGGGGGCTGAGGAGGATAAAGATGATGAGGCCATGTAGCTGAGTGTTTTAAGAGCTTAGGGTCTGAAGCCAGAAAAAGCTGGGTTCAAAATATCCAATCTACCTCTCACTGTGTGACCCTGGGCCTCAATTTCCAAATAAATCTTGATAATAACATGGGCTTAGTGCAAAGATTCAATGAGACTGTAGGCTAAAGGCTTAGCTCGGTGGATGGCACGTGCCATGTAATCAGCAAATAGTACCTGTGATTACTGGCAGTCTTGGTCTTAGTACGGGTGGTTTAAAAGAGGAAATTAGATGGGTCGAGAGGTGTTCTCAAATGAATGTGCACCAGATTATGAAGTTTGCCAGAATTCATGTCTCAATCCATGTGCAGCGCTGTCCAATCAAACATTCTGCGACAACAGAAATGTCCTATACGCCGCCCCATACGGTGTAGCTATTGCTGCGTTGAGCGCTTGAAATTGGGTTAGAGGAAGTGAGTTTTCAAATTTAATTAATTTAAATTTAAATAACCATGTGTGGTCTGTCACAGCTCGATAAGATTAAAATCGCCAGATCTGTCCTGAAAGCATGCCCCAACACATACACGCATGCACACGTGCACACAAGCATGCGCACACACACACAGCCCATCAGCAAAGACTGGGAGACTTGTCGATTTAGGCATTTAAGGAATTTCTTGTCCAATCGTTAGCTGACCATTAAGCTAACCAACCTGAGACTTCAGTGGCTGCACAGGACAAAGAATATAAATTTTGCATAATTAGTCAAGGCAAAAATAAATTAAATAAAATCGCCAAATCTATGTGAGAAAGGGCAAACATTGTGAGAGAAGAGTTCAATGTAAACATAAGGAAGGATTGAAAATGTCAGAAAGAACCAAATTTTTGACGAGCGATGGATATAATTCTTATTACATCCCTTTAGCACAAAAACAAGTAAAATACGAAACATTTCCAAGCCTTAGAAGTCAAACAGTCTGGTTTCGAGAGTTATTTGACAAACTGTAACTCTACTGAAATGAAAGAGATTAAACCTCGACTTGGCATTTACAAAAGAAAAATGGATGCCACTTGGTGAAAGGCCATAATGAACAAATGAGGCAGCGTCGGCTCTCACCATAGAACCCCGTGAAGCAGAGGCTGGTTTCTTGAATGTCCTCCTCAAAGAACGTGAACCTGTACAGGTGAAAGTCATTTTTTTGAGAAAGATAAGACTGAACGCACTGCTTATGTAACTCACTGCTGAGCTGGCAAAGAACTCACTCACTGGCAGCCTAGTGAAAAAGCCCAGATGGGGAGAAATTAATAAAATTGTCGTGTTTTCTGTTCCTACTGGCACAACCCAAGATACAGGTATAAATGGTGTGTGTTCAATAATAACGCAAATGCACCACAGATATGGTAAGAGAATGTCTAGTGACGATGGTAGGTTTAAATAGTGGAGAATTGTAATTCAGGGGGCCAAGGATCCAAGATGAAAAAAAAATGTTTCAAAAAGCACTTAAGATATTATGTGAGGCTCTCACATATTTGAAGTAAAAGTGGCTCTGCATTGAGAGATTTTGAGACCTGGTTTCTGCCGGTTACCAGTTGGGAGTCGTCCAGCAAGTTACTTACATACTCTGTGCCTCACAGTTTCTACACGTGTGAAAATGAGCTGGAGACTGATGATCTCATCAGATTCTTGTCGGGAAAGTAATTCAGAACATTATAAAGCACTTTGCAAATGAAACACGTTATCGTCATCATCATCATCATTATTTTGAGCTTCTCAATAATCCTAGGGAGCTAGATAGAGCAAATTGATCATATGACAGGTGAAGGAACAGAAGTGGAGAGGGGTTAAAAGACTAGCCCAGGTCACGCAACCATGATGACACGCCTCCTCACCATAGCTAAGTAAAAATGGATGGCGTTTAGGTGATGAACACAATGGTTTCCTATTTCTTTTGAATCTCTGGCTTTAGAAATACTTAAAATCATGGGACTGCAGAACTGGAACAGTCAGCACTGCCAGTAGGTCCAGACAAGAGAGGCCCCTGGCCAGCGCCCTGCGTGTTAGTTAGAGTGAGGGCCCGCAGACGGGACCGAATCCAGCCTGTTTTGGCAAATAAAGTTTTATTAGAACACAGCCACGTGCATTCATTTACGAATTGTCTTTGGCCGCTTTTGTCCTAAAAGGGCTCAGTGGAGTAACTGCAATAGAGACTAAAGCCACAAATATTTACTCTCTGGCCCTTTACAGGAAGAGCCTGTCCCCTCCTGCATTCAAGGGCCCCGAGATCACAAAACCCACAAGAACAAGTGTATTCACACATGGCCATTCTGTGCCTCAGGATCTGGCCATCAGCACTAGCGGAGCGTGGCCCACACCCCACCACCCCTCCGCCCTCAAGCCCCAGACCTCCACGCCTGCAGTGTGTCCATAAAGGGGACTGCTCTGGCTGCCGGACGGTTAGGGCTTCTGCTGCTCCTGACTCGGGCACGGCGTTGGGGTGCAATGGATTTGAGCTGTGTAAATGCTCAGATAACAGAAATAACAAATCAATTTATTTCTCCAATCCTTCCTCTCAGCTAGTGTAAGTGTAGTCAATTCTTGCGTAACAAAGTATCGGTTCCCCCAGAGCCAGGCACCCTTGTTTCTCTCTGAGTTTCAATTCCCGGTCTGGTTCTGGGGGTGCTCGCAGACTGGCACAGAACTTAGCACCGATGCACGTGCCGACTGGGGCACGTTCTGCAATGTTAAACAACTTATATTCCTTTTCGACAATTTTTACATAGGTCTCGATATACCATGAGTGGAGCGCGACAAATTTCTTACGCTGGCAACTGGCTGGGCATTGAACACTAGAATTGTGAATCGTTTTATTTTTCTAAAATAGTGTTATTTAAATAACTTTGATTTAAACTTTGTCACACGGGTATTATAACTTGCATTTTGCCTTTTAATTTTAAAGATAAATTTTGAGTTTTTAGGAGATAGATACATACTTGAAAACATGAACGTTTTTAATTTCTTGATTTTTTTACATTTATTTTAACTTATGTTATTGGATGGAGATAATGTATTCAAAGTTTATATACTTCGAATACTGTTTCGTCTGATTTTTATAATTCTTTGAACGTTAATGTCAGCGAAATGAGATCCAGGTTTCTCATTTATGACGGTAGTCATGCTTTTTTGGTTTGGGCGGTAGCAAAAATAATATGCCTATCTTTGATTTCTTTTTTTTTTTCTTTTAGACAACAGATGGGAAAAGAGACTGAACAGAATTATTAATATGGTTATTTGTCTCCCATCCCCCAACCACTTGATAGGAATTCTCTAGTTAGAATCACGTCGACTCCATTCTACCTCAATGCCTCTGGGAATCTGTTTCTTAGGAAAATAAAAAGTTCTCTTCAGTTTGGGGAGTACACGGCCCTATTTAGTTGCTTTTCTGATGGGTCTGGGTCTCTTTTTCCAGTGACTAACTTGCAAGGACGCTGCTTCTGGGAGGGTCCTACCACTGCCAGCGCGGAGTTCCTCGAAGCCCCATCCGAG
The DNA here is from genome assembly GCF_000325575.1 of Pteropus alecto. NCBI lineage: Eukaryota > Metazoa > Chordata > Mammalia > Chiroptera > Pteropodidae > Pteropus > Pteropus alecto. The sequence continues at coordinate 21,697,413 of NW_006436282.1, forward strand.
GCTGCTTTTCCCAGGAGGAGGGAGGGGCTTCTGGGCTGGCCTGGAGACTGGAAACAAGGTGGCCTTTGTCCCCTTTGTCTCAGACAACCGCTTCCCCTGGGGTGCCATTAGGATCAGCCATTCAGGAAGCCAACGAAAAGCCTGCTTCTCTCTTACTGGGGAGAGACACGTCCACATCCACTCAGGGCACTCCTGGCACTAGTGGTGTTTGTCACCACCCAGTGGGCTCCAGGGCCAAGGCTTAGCTGTGCTGCCTCAGTGCTCAGGAGAGCTTCTCTCACACATCGGAGGACATAATGTGGTCATTTTTTAGCTCATTCATCCACTGAACAAATATTGACCACATGCTTACTGTGTGCCAGACACTGTGCCGGGCAAGGGACACAACTGTGAGCACTGTCATCGTCCTCCTGTGCTATAAGAAGAAATATATTTGGTTTTCGTCTCTGGTTCCTGACACTGAACTTCCAGAACCCTTGGAATTTTGTGACAGGTTTTCCATTTTTCATCATGAGCCCCTTTCCGTCGTACCCGAGTTTGTGCTAGTGAGGTGACTTAGGATGGGGCCCTAAATAGCCTCTGGATGCGGCTGGTCACCAGAAAGGCCCAGTGATGAGAGCTGTGGGGTATGATAAGTGAGTGGCTGCTGTGGCAGATGCTCTTGGTACCCTGCTTGTATCCCCTTAGCCCACCTGGACGTCTCCTGCAGCTTCAGGGGACTACTTCCATACACAGCATCAGCTCCCTACCCACGCATGCATGTCTCTGTGCCTGGAGGGGTGTACTCAGCCTGAGCACAGGTCAGGCCAGAAGCGCTGAGGGGTTAGGACTCCAAAGACCAACTTTCAACAGACGAGAGAGCGAATGTATGGTATCAGCACCCCAGGCCCTCACTCTTGGGGGTGCCTGCAATTCTGAGATATGTTTTCCTCAGCCCTTCAGCAGGCCCCTCCCTGGCAGGCTTGAGCCCCATTTTCCACAGTGGTAGCCCCTCAACGATGCACCCTTTACTGGCTCTCTTCCTTCACCGTCTCGCTTTCCTGTCCCGTTGTCCACAGTGGTAACCCCTCAGCAATGCACCCTTTACTGGCCCTTTATTGGCTCTCTTCCTTCACCGTCTCGCTTTCCTGTCCCCGCGTCTTTCTGAGATCGCCTCCCAGATAGACTATTTGTACCCAAATCTTTTATCTCAAGGGTCTACTTTTGGGGAACCCATATGCACACAGGTGAGCTCTGCAATCAGACCATATGAGTTCGAATCCCAATTTTATTGCTTTCTGTGTGACTTTGGGTGACTTATTTAATATTCTTGTACCTCAGTTTTCCCATCTGTAAAATGATGTACTGCTGAGTGACCCCTCGTTCTCTCCTGCCCCTGCTTGCCGTTTGTGCGAGTTTAGTGCCCCCGTTGGGCACCTGGTAACCCAGCGACTCTCACAGAGAACTCAGTAAAGTCTTCTCTGTCATCTTGCCACGTGCACAAATCTACACACTCCAATACCTCCCACCTTCTGGATCCTTCCGTCATGCCTTGCCCTCACTGAGTCTCGGTCTGCAGTGGGGAGCAGGACACGGTGCCCCTCGAGGACCCCCGGTGTCACCCGCCCCTTCCTTTCTGCTCTCCTGGCCCCAACTGGGAAAATTCTACTTTGAGTGAGGGAGTGGGGAGAGGGACAAACTATGTCCCCTTGTCAGGTTTTCTTCCAAATCTATTTTTCATGCTGTGGGTGTTTCTTGCTGTTCCTGAGGCTTAGGGTTTCGAAAATCAAAAGCCAAGAACCGACTTTTTAATGTATTTCTCAGCTTTGTGCAGTGCCTCCTCAGCCCGAGGCAAGCTGGGCGTCGGGCTGACTGATAAGGAAAGACATGGGGTAGAAGGTCAAGGGGGACGGGAGAAACACACTGGAAAACACAGAGCCCGGCACCTGACCACAACGGGAAAACCGCGATGCTGCGACTTAAGAGGAGACGGTAGCTTCCTGCCGCCAGCACTGGGAAACTGTCATACGCCAAAGCCTCGTGCAGACTTTTGCCCTGGAAGCCTGCATAACCCCTGCGACCATCTGAATGTTGCAGAGAAAACTGCACCTAAGTCTCCGTCTAGTCTGCCAGGTTGTGGACCTATTTCGAAGCGATAGCTCATAGCAGCAGATAGTGCCAGTCTATGATCCGCCGCTGACATGTGTCCAATGTGCTTTCAGGTCTGTCACCCAGTCCTGTGACCAGCCAAGAATCAATCGCTGACCAACTGAACATTGCTGTATCTCTAGAAAGGCGTGTACACTCAATCCAAGCTGGGGGTTGGCGGCTCTTCCCACTTTCTGGTCCTCCTGGTTTGGTTCTCCTGGTCTACCTGCCAAGTCTCACTCGCAGAGTATGTGGCTAAAGTAATTTCTATGGCAGATGGTCAGGGTCACCTTTCAGGGGAAGAAGGGCCAGCATGCCATTTCTGGCACAAACGTATTGCAGGTTGCAAATCCCTGCTCCACGTGCATGAAAACACTATCAATGAACTTCAGGCAGAGACGTCTTTTTTTAAAGTGACTCTGCAAAAGTAATGGACATTACATGAAAACAGGATTCTGTGGTCAAATATATTTAGTGGGTCAACTTCTCAGTCTTCCGTATACAACTGTACATTGTAACACCCAAGATAGGGACATGATGTGCGATGTTGACTAATTCACTTGGGCCCCAAACCCTTTCTAACACAGATAGCTTCTGGGACTGTTGTTAAGTGGAACACACTTTAAGAAGCGCTGTGACAGTACACACTGCTCTTGTTACAGCATATTGTGGTTATGACCATTGTGGTTTGGGGTTAGAAAAAATATTATCTTGTAGAAGCTGAGTGACTAAGAAGCAGCATCTCATCATTCCTGTAAGTGTCCAGGTCCTAAAAAATCAATGGCTGGATTATTGCCACCACTCATTTCAGAGCTAGGCTTGTCTGGCTCTGTTTCTGTTTGTCCAGAGTCCAAGTAGTTTCTTTTATTTATACTGTCTTTTTTGAAATAAATCACCGTCTTCAATAGCCCTAAAAGATGGTGGGGATCGTATGAGGCATCTCAGAGTCTTTTGGGGGATAAACCAGTAGCCTGTTCATTATTAAATTAATTCATCCACCTAATGTTTAGCGCCTACTATGTACTGAGCCCTACAAAATATACTAAGTTGGATAAAGCAAAATCCTATTCTTTAATCTCTTCTGGGCCAGCTCTGATGTCCTCAGCCGTTTATGTTCTAGAAAATGTTACAGTAAGACATGTATAGATTAAAAAAAAAAAAAACTCATCTGGAGATGAATGAAATAAATAACTGGTTCCAGTTTGCATGCTCTGGGGTGAGGCACAGTTCCAAGGTAACAGAATAAGGAAGAAAGATCACTTCCACTTAATTTCAGTGAACTTCTTAGAAGAGGTGGTATTTCAAAATATCTGAAATAAGGACATTGGATGGCTCTCAAGATGAGTTTTTCAATAAATGTATAAGGACCCAGGCTTGAAAATGTTAGCATAGTGAATGAAAAGGAGGCGACATCCACAGACAGCACAGAAACCATAATGCTGGATATTCTAAACATCTTTGTTCGCTGTTGAAGACAGCCACTCCCATACTTCCTAATTCCCACTGCTGTGACCTGTCAAGCCACTGTTTCATTTATAATATTGGCCATTGAACACACAGTTCATCCAAAGATGACAGGGTTTTATGAACAGAAATTAGGCCTTGGACCAAGTTTGTAATACATCAAAAGCTTCATTATACCGGTGAGGAAAAATGACCGACTACTGGATGACAGATTTGCCATGGAGCAGGAGGGCAGACTCCCTGTGGCCATTCCAGAAAGGTCCCATTATGAATGTTGACTGACCCATGAGGTGACTTTCTTTGGGGGAAGTGGTGTGGAAGGAGGACAATAAAGGGCAAAGGGGAAAGAGAAAGAAAATTGAGGTGGGGGGACATGTCCCCTCCATCCATCATTCCATCAAAGTTATTCGAGTCCCCAGAGAAATGTTCGCATGGTGTGATGCTTAACTTATAGTAAAAGAGAACATAAAATTATTTTCCTTTTCAAGCCCAATTAAGAGCTAGCTACGTGAAGAACCGGAGAATTTTTCCACTCACTCCAAATGAACAAAAGGCCTATTAATAATGTTAGGATGTGACCTCACTGTGGTTAAAAATATTTGTGATGTTTGTATGTAAAATCTCAGGTAAAGCATTCGGGACTGGTGTGGGCAATACGAAATATTAACGTACGAGAGAAGAGGAAATGAAAACACAGTGGAAATAATAGACTTGGATTAATACCAGTATTTTCAAAGGAACCCAAACAACTTCAGATTCAATTGAAGTTTCTTTGCCAAGGACTCAAGACACATTCCATCTATCAGCAGGCTGGCTGCTGTTTCCTGAGGAATGTCTTTAAAATCAGCCCTTGTGCCTTGGTCTTCCAGGCCAAAGCCCGTCTTGTTTTCAACAAATAGTACCGTCACCATCATTGTGTGGTGGCAAAATTCTGCTGGCTGTTCCCTCTATGTCTCTGCTCCCTGACCCACCGCATTTGATTTTGTCCCACTCATGTACTCATTCATTTTTTTCCTCCATCAGTAACTGAGGATATAACATAGACGTAATTAAATGACCCTTGATGAGCCTAAGCAAGGCACTTTGGACATGTCCTGGTTTGTCTGGTGGCTTGCTGAGGCAGATAGGCCCAAAGATTTGGTTTCTCTGAATGGCCTGGAATCTTTGAATTTGCCTGAGAGAGGTGGTGTCTAGAGTTGGAGAGTTTCAGGCCAGGAGACAGTTCTCTGGCTCCATGGACAGTTTTGGAACGTTTGTAAGAGAGAAGGGTTTACAACTAATGCTGAAGAAACTTCTTATTAAGTGGGATACTGGGGTATGATTGTGGGGTGGAGGATGAAGGCGGGGTGCCCAAACAATGCTGCTTAGTCTTTTCCTTATCCTGCCAGGTGATAATATCTCAGAACTGGTAAGGGGGCACTTT
>NW_006436282.1:21702484-21711551 GCF_000325575.1 Pteropus alecto
CCCCATGAGGCCTGGCAGCTTTGAAAACAGGAGCCTGTAGTAAACAACCACAGACTGCCCCGGAGCCTGGTGTGGATTTGTGAGCAGGCCGTTATATGCTCTCTCTATGGAGAATAAACAAAAACATTTTTAAAAAAAACCAAGCCAGTTAGGAGTTTGACCCAGAGACTGCTCGTACCCACCAATGTCCATGTGCTCTGCTCCCCCGGGCACAGCCAGATGACATTTCCTTAACCACTTTGCATCTAGAGACCATGTGACTAGTCCTGGTCAATGAAATGTGGGTGGGAATGATGGCTGCCACTTTCCAGGCCAGGCCATAAAACCTATGAGATCATACACATGTTCTCTCTTTGTTCATCTTCTGGTTGGGTGCAAAGGAGCCTGAGCAGAACTCTGAAGCCCTAGATGATGTCAGAGCCACAAAATGGAAGGGGCCTAGGTCCCTAAACGACTTTGTGGAGCAGAATGTCTCATACCACACCACATCCTCAGTATCACTGGACAGTGGTGAGCAAAAATTTTAACTATGTTATGTCAATCCACTGAGAGTTAGAACTTGCTTGTTATAGTAGTTACCATACTGACTACTTCAGACCTGACGTTAAAAAGTCTTGATGTTGAGAGGGATCATGGCTCCCTAGTGCCTTCTCAAACATTTCCCACCGAAGTTTCCAGAAGTGCAGATAAGAGTCAACAGAGATCTCCAGGTACTGGGGCTGATGACCCCACTGGCTTGCTTTAAGTTTCAATTTCGTCTTAGGCTTCTGAATGGAAAAATTTTCTTCTATATAATATATTCATGGGGTTTTTTTTATAGAAAAATAATATTTATTAAGATTTAACCCTCAAGTTGAATTGACTTTGAACCTGGCATTCCAAGTAACAGCTATGTTCAAGTTTGGCTTCAAAGATCTCTGTCCCCTCTCTTTGCCCTGATAGTTTGGCGAAAAGTGAAGCTGTGTCTGGGTATGCGAGGTTTCACTGAGCTAGCGCACTTCAGATTTCAGGTGCCTCATCTAGTTCTTTAAAAATAAAGCAACACTTGGTCCTATATTTTGTTAATGCTGATGCTATTTAAAATGTTTTCATAACTCGGTTTGACAAAAAAGACATAATATATTTTCTAAAAAGTCTAGAGTCGTTTATTGAAGCCATCTCTCCCTTTGAGGTGGGGCAGTCAAGATGTAAAGATAGTTAATGTCTTTTTTTCCTACCTTACATTTTTTTACACCCCTGTGAATTTTCCTCCTGCTCTGATTGAGGTCACACTGCCCAGAAGGTGACCAGCCAGAATTATAGACTGGGCCCTAGAGAATCACCTAGTCATCACTTCATCTTCAAACAAGAGGCCATCAAAACTACCTTAGATCACGGAGAAGGTACCCGAATCCACTCTGAGACAAAACTAAAACCCCCAGTTTTCTTTCTATTTTCTTGGTGTTATTATTTCCTTATCTTTAATGATTTATCTGGGTGAGACACTGAGAAATTCACGGTCACAGGCAAAGTGAGCTAACCATGGTGCCTCCACAAGCCAGGGAATTGTCCTTGGACCAGCTTCTCCACATCTCCCTGTCTTAATTTTATCAATTGATCATCATAGAGTTAACAACCATCATGTCAACTTAGGATCTCAAAAAAGTTGTTGAAACCCAAAAGAATGGAAAGCAGGGACTCAGGTATTTTGTACATCCATATTCATAGCAGCATTATTCACAATAGCCAAAAGGTGGAAGCGACCCCCATCCGCCAATGGATAAATGGATAGACAATTGATATATTCATACAATGGACTATTACTAAGATTTGGGAAAAGACAGAAATTCTTTCACATGCTGCAACGTGAAAGAACCTTGTGGACATTAGGCTAAGTGAAATAAGGCAGTCTCAATGTATAATTTTACTTCTATGAGTTGCATAGAGTAATCAGCTTCATAGAGATGGAAAGTAGAATGGTGATTGCCAGGGCCTGGGGAGTAGGGGTAATCGGGAGTTCGTGTTTAATGGGTACAGAGTTTCAGTTTGGGAAGATGAAGGACATTCTGGAGATGGATGGTGGTGATGGCTGTACAAAAAATGTGAATATACTTAATACTACTGAACTGTACATTTTTAAGACATTCAATTTGATGTTATGTGCATTTTACCACAGTTAAAATTGTCGAAGAGCTACGACGTTGGAAGAATATGCTGGGAGAAGGTGGCAGTCCCCTTGTCCCACCCCCACCCCCAGAGACACCTGGGCGGTTGGAGTAATTTATTTCGTTACATATTTTGTTTGCATAGAAGCACCCATTAGTAGTTTATTTTGCTGCTTTGGACTCCTGAGCAAAAAAAAAAAAATAGTTTCTCCTTTTCCTCACAGGAAATACCAGGTTTTGTGTTCTTCAGTTCCGCTCCCCCTTCTGCCATGGAGGATGATCGGCTTTTCTGGATTTTAAAGGCAACCCCCATCCAGGTTTTCTTTGGTCATCCTGGACCCCGCCGAGGAGGGCTGCGAGTTACCCTACATGAGGACAGGTCGGAGCAGGGAGGTGGAGCCCGGGCAGCTGAGCGCTGAGGGGTTGTGGATTTGGATAGTGTGAGCCCCACCACCCGGTAGAAAGTTAGGCTAATACCTGGGAGGAGGAGCCACTGATTGCAGCTCAGGGGTTCAAGGCGGGGCCTGCGGGCAGTGGGGAGGTGCCCCGTATACATGCACAATGGCAGCCTGCGTGAGGAAGTGCCCGCCAAGGTGTCAGAAGAAACACTGGTGGCAGCAGCAGGTGGCAAAAGGGGCCACGTACCCAGGACAACAACCATGGATTAAGGAACAGGCCTCGCTTTTATTTGGGGGGTTGAGGGGGTGGAGTGGCACGTGAACTTTATGTTCATGTGCCAGAATTAAGAAATTTCACTAGAGGAAGGGGCTTAGGGTATCGGTCAACTGGGAAGAAACGAAGAAGCGTGTCACTCTCTACACCTTTAACAAATGCCTCGGAGCACTCCCAGCTGTCACGATTGTCCGCATTTTCCTCTAAATCCAATCTGTGACTCGTATTGTCTTCTGACACTGTGGGACACTTACGACAATGTAACAGATGGCTGTGCATGGCAATTGTGCCCCTTCCTTACTATCAGGAGTGGTTGTTTTCATATAGTCCCTTTTATTGCATCCAAAAAATAATTTCTCTTTATATCCAAATGCAATGCATTGTTTCCATATTTTAGAAAAGGAAGAAGATTTAAGTCTCCCATAATGCTGTGACACCGAGACAACCACTGTTAACACATTACTGTATTTTCCTTGATATTTTAGAAAAAGAAGATTTAAGTCTCCCATAATGCTGTGACACCCAGACAACCACTGTTAACACATTACTGTATTTTCCTTTGTGTTGCTTAATCTGCCCTTAGCTGGCCCTCCCTTTCAGGTGCACTGCCCCAGGTGTGGTGATAAACCTGTGCTAAACCTTTCACGTCCCCCAGGCACTCATTCATACAGTAGCCGATGGAGCCAGGAGTGTGGTGTGTGACACGGAACAGAAAGAAAGCTCATCTGCCCTCCAGGGACCAAACCTACCACAGTCTCAGCAGATTCCTCACCAACCACAGACCTGATCCTGACACAGGCAGTTTAGATGACATTCAGCTGCTTCCCAACGTTTATTGGAACATATGCGATACTCACCTATTAAAACAAGATTGTAAATGGCAGTTACATACCCAGGGTCCCAAAAAGCGAGGTGACCAGCAGGGTAACTGAGAGATCACTGACTGCAGTTCTGGTCTCAAATCCCTCCTAAGCCCTCCTAAATCTGGTTCCCTCTGAGACCCAAACCCAGAAGTCCATGTTCGGACCCCTCCCCTTGCCTTGAATCTCTCTCTACATTCCATGAGTGTGTAGATTTGGCTAGGTGGATGGCAGTGGTCGAAGGCAAAGTGAGAGGACTCAGGTTGGAGAGGCATAGCATCGTTCCCATGTCCCATGTTGCTAATTTGGGATTCAGGGTTGAAATCATGGGCTTTGGAGTCTGGCCCGACCTGGGTTCAGATCCCAGCTCTGCCTTTCATCAGCTGCATGAGTTCGGGCAGAACTCCTAATCTCTTTAAATCTCAGTTTGGTCATGGATAAAAATGTGAATAATTATCCACATCCCTAAGAATTGATGTGAAGATTAGATGAGCGAGGGTATCATTTCTCAGACTTGAGAATGATGACATCCTACAGATTTCCACGGTTGATCTGAATTCTTTAAATTAAGACATGTCTTAAATATCAACAAACACTCTCATGCTGCTATAAAATCAAAAGCAAGTTTACAAACAAATAAAAACCAAACAAGCCGACAAAATTAACATTGATTAATGCGATGGATGATATTATTTTGCCGAAGTTAATTCAGCTTCTTTTTTTTTTTTTTTTTTAAGTCAGCTTCTTGAAATGCTAGTTTCCAGTGATCACCAGGATGTTGTTCTTGGCATCCCCGGCCCACCATATGCTGTGCCATGATCAGCTCGCCCACCAGCTCCCTCTAGTCTAGACATCGTAAATGGGAGGACTGCAGGCTGTATGCAGCCTGAGACGTGTTTCATTTGCCCCCCACGGTATTAATTTTTTTTTCAATTAGTTGTCATTATAGAGGAATTAAGAAATTTTATGTAAAATCTACCTTTCCAGCCTCTCTTAAAAAGCTGGATGCTCCAAGAGGCCCACATTCCCATAAGGACCCAGAATCTGGAGCTGAATGGTGGGGGCCCCCTCTAGTTTGAGCCTGGGCTTCTAGTTTGTCGCAGAACCCCACTCCCCCTGTGGTATTTATTCACATAATCTTCCGGCCCCTGGGGTATTTGCATTTGTGACTCCTTCCTATCCAACATTGAAAAGCACCTGTTCTTGCTTTGCTAGCCAGTGACAATTAAACCTCACTTCAAGACACCAATGAAAGATGAGAAACTCAAGTGCAAAAGTCCCTGATATTATGAACAGCCCTCAGTTATAAGATGTCCATCCACATGACCCAGCCGAATATGCTTATGTAAATGGGTTTGAAGATTATTACTGAGGTGAAAATACAAAATCTTTAAATTCTCCGAGGATATTCTTAGTCCCTCGGGGAATTCTTGAAGCCCAGTTTGAACACCACTGATGAGAAAGAAGTGTCTGGGCCTCAGACAAGCTGCTGGAGGAGGCCTGGAGGGAACTGTTGCAGGGAACAGATGAGAGGCCTTGAAATACTTTCTGAGAGTTGGCGAGCATCCCAAAACCACACTGAGGATGTTCCTTCCAACAGGCTCATGCTGACCCTGCGTGATGGCGAGAGACCGCTGTGGGGCAGGACGGTACACGGAGCCCCTGACTTACTCATGGAAGTGAATAAATTCCTCAAGGTCAAAAACAGCAGACTCCCCAGTGACCATAATCATGAGCGGTGCTGCTGCACGAATGTCCTGCTTCACCGCCCATGGCCACTTTTGTTCCATGCAAGGCTGAGGAAGGAGCCTTCTCTCCAGGGGCTGCTCCTACCTAGAACCGAGTAGGGGACTGTTTTGGTCTGCTTCGACTGACATAAAATAGTATAGACTGGATGGCTTAAACAACAGGAAATTTATTCCTCACAGTTCTAAAGGCTGGGAAGTCCAAGATCAAGGTGCCAATTGATTCCATTTTGGTGAGAGCCCTCTCCTTGGTGTGCAAATGACCACCTTCTTGCTAGTCCTCACATGGCAAAGAGAAAGCATGAGTTCTCTGGTGTCTCTTATTGAATCGAGGCCCCTACCTTATGACCTTATTTAACCTTAATTACTTCCTTAGAGGCCACATCTCCAAATACAGCCACACTAAGGGGCGGGGGTGTGTGGCTTAGGGCTTAAATATGTGAATTTGGGGGGCGCACAATTCAGTCCATAGCAGGAACTGTCCACGTATTACCATTTGAAGTGTGGCGAATACACCGAGTCCCCTACAGTTCATCCCAGTGGCCGGATTGATGTTAACTCAGCATCCACAAAGAGTAAGAGCACTTGTCCTTCGTCTACTTAACCAGACCTAGTAAAATCTTCACCTACCAGCAGTGACCAAAGAATGTCTTTACATGGACCACGCAGAGCTTCACCTCGAGGGAGAAGGAGAAAGAAGCTTTAAGTTTCTTTTACAGGCTAACATCTCCCATTTCACAGAAAAATAAACTGAGAAAAGTAGTATTTTGGATTTCTTAGAGACTTGAAGGAACTTCTGGACCTGGCCTCGTGAATTTAAACTCTGGACAAGGTCTGTTTGGATGTGTAGAAAATTTTATTTTTATTTGTGTTTTCCGATGTTAACACGCTAAGGACAGTACTGGGAATTCCCTATGGTGGACTTCTGTCCCAGAGCCAGCCATGGCCACAGCAGACAGAGGGGCTTTCGAAATGCCTCCTGACCACGCGCAGCTGAATTCCAGAGTCTGGAAAAAACTCTGCCCTAAATTTTCGTCAATATAGGAAAAAATGAGCTTACGAAATGAAAAGTCCTTTAAAGAGAGAATATATTTGAACCCAATATATTGTTCCTCGGAGTGAAATCACACATTGCCCCACCCCCACCCCATTATCCTGGTTTTCTATGTAAGAACAGGCGAAATGGATACCAAAGCAATTCTGCCTTCACATCACCACGGCTTAATACTTCAGTAAAAACCTAGTTTTAGTCACTATTATGGGTTGAATTGTGTCCCCTACAAATATATGTTGAAGTCCTAATCCCCAGTACATCAGACTGTGAACTTATTTGAAATTAAGGCCATTGCAGATGTAATTAATTAAGATGAGGTCATCTGGGAGCAATGTAGGCCTTTCATTCAATATGACCGGTGTCCTTATGAAACGATGATGTGACTTTACACGGGAAGGAGGTCATGTGATGATGGAGCCGGAGACTGGAGTGATGGAGCTGCAAGCTGAAGAACGCCAGGAATTGCTGGCAAAAAGCCCAGAAGCCCGGAGAGAGCCATCGAACCGAATCTCCTTCAAAGCCCTGCTGCCCTGCTGACGCCTTGATTTTGGACTTCTAACCTCCGGGACCATGAAAGGTTAAATTTCTGTTGTTTTTAAGCCATCGTGTTTGTGGTCATTGTTAGGACAGCCGTAGATAACTAATACAGTCACCTTGAATAGAATCGGACCCCAGAGAAGAAGAAACTGAGACCATCACTGAAAGGTAAGAGATAGAAGAAATAGTCGCCGTGTCTCCAATCCGCTATCACTCGTCCCTGGTGGCCATGGGGACAGGATTACAGCCCACTTTCCCACAGGGCCAGGGCGAGGCCTCCCAGTGCCTCTCAACACAGCACTCGAGGCTGCCGCTAAGGTGGAGACGCCTGCCCTCTTCCGTTCACTTCCTCTTCTGTTCTTTCTCGACGACCTCGTGCCTCCTTAATCCATCATCTACTCTTTCTCTAAATTATAGTGAACAGCAGGTATGCATGGCTGGAACAATTGCATGGCTGGAAGAGACGGATGAGAAGTGGGGGGCAGCCCAGGAGTGGGAGATGGCTGCCGGGAGGAAGGAAAGCCAGTGTGGCCGGGAAATCTTTGGCATTTAACACACATTCTGTCCATCATCTGAGGCAGGCAGATTGTAACAGACGGCATCTAAAGACAATGCCATAAGTATCCAATAATGAAGTCCTTGTTCTTACTGAGCCAATTCTAAGCAAAACTGTCTTTTCTTTTAAGGGTAAAAGAAACCAAAGGAACAAAGCTCTCTGCAGAAACAAACCGTTTTAAGGATGTGTTTCAGTTTTCACCAGGCTCCTGCATGGCATGGTGTGACTTGTGTTTCCTCTGGCCCTCCTTTCTGTGTGGCATGTCGACGACCGTATCAGCGTTTTCTCTGCCAATGTTTTCCCGCCTTTCACATCACTGCCTTCCACTGACATTGATCTCAAATGAACTTTAAACAAAGACATGTCTTGTCTTTAACACCCACTTAGCCTGCTGCCGTCTGTCTGCTGTAACATTTCTGTCTGTCCTTAGATCTTTGGAATAAACTGACTCTGTGTTTTATCAGACCTTATGTCTTCTCATCTGTCGTCTTTATGCCCTTCACACGGATATGCTGTGTTCAACTTTTTAACCTAGTGTTTACGGCTGATGGCACTCTGACCGCCCCCAGCTCACATCTTACCATTCGGATATTTGCATGGCATTAATATGCAAATGACATGAAATGAAACACTTCTTTATTCAGTTGAGAATTCACAGTTCTAGGGCTGAAGATGAGCTGGTTTATTTTTTTAACAGGTTTTTTTATAACGAAGTTTTTTGGCTGTTAGAAAGCAGAAACGTTCCCAGATGTTTGCCTGCCTTCTTTCTTTTTTAACTTCCTTATTTCCTTCCTCTTTCTCTCTCTTGCCCTTGTTGAGGATCAGGACATACTAAGCCCGAAATATGGCACCTTGACACATTGAAAAGTTTGGGAATAAAGCAAAAGCAGGAGGATCACCCTGACTCCCATCCTTCTCCCCTGAAACAGGTCATAAAACTCTCATGGGAGAGGTGCCTTCCTATTCCCAGAGGAAAAGAGCATCCTTACTAGGAACGTCTGAACCGACGAGCTTTGCTCAGTTTCCCCCAGTTGACTGCACTTACCTCATTATAGTAACCTAGCATATTCCTCCACGACTGCCCACTCTTGTGACCCTGGCAGCATAAAAATACTCAGGTCCGAATGTTCCTTTGGGTCTTTATTTCCTTATGAGGAAGACAGAACACTTCCTCCCTGGTCACATAAAACTCACATTAAATGAACGAGTGTGCTTTTCTCCTGTTAATCTGTCTTCGTCAGTTTAATTTTCAGACCCAACCAGGGACCCTAAGAGGGTCAAAGAAAGCTTTTTCCTTCCCTACGCCCTCTCTGTGAACTGTGGGCTTTGGTCTATGACGCTGTGTCACTCACTGTAGGTTCATCCATTGTTATAAATCTACCCTCTGGTGCAGGGAGGCTGTGGGTGTGTGACTTTCAGGACTATATAGATCCCTGTATTTTCTGATCAAATTTTGCTGTGAACTTAAAAAAAAAAAAACTGCTCTAAAAAATAAAGTC
>NW_006436282.1:21712078-21713770 GCF_000325575.1 Pteropus alecto
AAGAACGACCTAGGAATGCTGTCGAGGAGCCAATAGCTAGGTCATACCTGGAGAGTGACATGGAATTGGAAAAAACTGTTATCTCGTCTCCCTCATACTGTTTCATGGGATTCTCAAAGAATGAGAAACTATTTTAGCAATAATTGCTTGTATTCTCAGCCCATTTTATTTAATGATGATTGTGTAGCAAGTTGCTTCTGACTTAAACTACGGTAATTTATTGTTTCTCAGGAGCCTGGGGGATGGCTGGGCGAATGATTCATGAGGTGTGGACTCTGGCACTGGGCCCCTGGGAAGGCTGGTTATTGGTGGACCAGAGGTCATCTCTACACGGTTGCTTGAGTTTCCTCTTGGCTTGACAGCTAGGTTCCAAGAAGAAACATTTCAAATGTGCAAACGCATAAGTTACTAGGACTTTCTAAGACTTAGGCCTGACACTATCATGGTGTCACTGTCACTGCATTGTATTGTTTAAAACAGGTCACAGGGGAGTCCAAATTCAAAGGGAGGGGACTAGATAAGCCCGTGAACACAGGGAGGCATTGAGGACCACCAAAATTATAGTCTACCACAGAGAAATGACCCACGGGGAGAGAGAGATTACAAAGGACAGGAAGAAACTTGGGTGGGAAAGGGGTGGCGGCGATGGATATGATTTTATCTTAATTGTGGTGATGACTTCACAAGTGATACATATATCAAACTTATCAAACTGTACGCTTTAAATTTGTGCAATTCATTATAATCAATTATACCTCGATAAAGCTATTTTTGAAAAGAAATCGATCTACTTACATAATAGAGAAATAATTTAATAAATTATTCATTAGGTGGAATCTTTTATAGCAATTATCAGTGATAGGCGTATGAAGTAACACTGGGAAATTTTTATGACATAAGCACAAATAAAAAAAAAACCAGTATGAAATTCTGAGTGCACTGAAAATTTTGTAAAAATGTGTATGTGTGGGCAAGGCTAGAAAAGCATATGCAAGATGAAAATACCTTCATTAAAGAGCTAGAATACCATGGATTTTCCCCTTTAATTGTCTAAGTTGTCTGCTACGTTGCTGTATTTTCTTTATAATGAATCTCCTGATCCTTTCGTTTTGCATGCATTCAGTTATCTACATGTCAGGCCCTTCCAGCTCATGCTCTGGGGGTGCAAATCCTGTATCTGTCTAAAGCACTTTGTTTCTGTGTGTGTGTCACTCCTGACACAGGGCTGCTTGCACCGGGCTTTAGATGCGGGCAGTCAGTGCTGTCATGAAGTAACACAGCACTTCTAATAACAGGCTTGCTGCCTCTCCCACCTGGAGCTGTCACACGGGCTTCCCAACCTAGACAGGTCCTATTTCACAATTACTTCCTTATTAGTCATCCTCTCCCCGCTTCCCTTTTCTGCCACCTCCTTATAAAGCACAATGGTTTAGCAAGCTCCGTGTGTCTGAATCACCGCCAGCTTCCAGCTCCCTGACTGTCTGCCCCAGCTGCTGCTCACCCACCATTTAGCAGAAGCGGACAAGTCTTCATTTACTTCGGCAGCATCCAAAGATGGCAAGACAGCAACTGCCAGTGTCAGCTGCAAAGGTTCCCTCCTGCCCCTCCATCTCTCTCCCTCCTTCCTGACATTTTATCTGTTCACAAAGAAGCTACTGGGGGAAACATGCTATTATTCTTTCCTCAGTGTCA
>NW_006436282.1:21713818-21716082 GCF_000325575.1 Pteropus alecto
GGGAGTTAGGCCTTTTAATCACACCTTAGCGGCTCCAGGTACCCATTTTACCTGCCATGATGGTGCACTCTGTCTGCTTCGGGTCAGCTCAGCCTCTCAGGTTGATGAGCGCGGAAAGACAGACGATGGCAGGCTGACAGTTACAGTCTCGTGGGCCAAATTGCTGTCTGCATCCCTTGAATGAAGCATGGGAAGCAGGGCCATGACGAAGGAACTTGAGCCAGAGCCAAAGTGATGCCTACCAAGTCCTTGTCACCTTCTTGTACACAGGGCGACAGAGAGGTGGAGTAGAGATTGTGCCAAGGGAGCAAGGGTGGCACATCTGCACCCAGCCCCAGCTACGTGTTCTGTTGGGGAAGTTCTTTGGCCTGTAAGCTGGCAGCCTGATGTCTGCTAAACTGCTCCTCGAGGTGGCCAGGCTAAGACTCAGCCCAGTCCAGCACAATGGCCAATGTGCTATCGATTGCCTTGCTCTTAAATTGGAGTTTTGTTTGTTTGTTTGTTTTCAGCAGAAGGTCTTTGGTTTCATATTTCCCTGCTTACCCTATGCCTCTCTCATTGTCTTGTTGACTCTCTGCTTTACATTTGCACAAAACTTTTTGCAGGGGTAGGTTTTGCAAGCGACACTCGCCATGTGACAGTTCCGGTGCTAGGGTACAGTTTGAGTGAGAGAGGCCCAGGAGCATGTGGCGATCTGCTGGGTGGCAGCGGGGGATCCTCTGCGCTGTAACTTTCCCTGACCTATCAGTCAAGGAAATGGAAGCAGGGGCACATGTGCAGACCATCCTGCCCCCAACACGTTCTGGAAGGAAGCGGAGTTCCACAAAGTCTTCCTTTTCAGCTGTTCGTGATTTGCATAATAAAACATTTTCTGTTTCATTATTATGCTAAATGCAGTTACCCCCATCTGTCAGGGGATTGTTCCAGGATCCCCGTATCCCAGGACCAAAATCCTAGGATGTCTAAGAAGTTCCTTATAAAAATGACTATAGTATTTGCATAGAACCTATGCACATTCCCCCACCCTTTAAATCATCTTTAGATTACTTATAATATCCAATGCAACGTAAATGTTATGCAAATAGTTGTTATACTGTATTATTTAGGGAAAACGACAAGAAAAAGATGTCTGTACATGTTCGGTACAGACACAGCCATCCTAGGCCTAACTACACAGTACATGTCAGCATCGACGTAACTTTTTTTTTTTTCTGAGTATTTTCGATCCGCTGTTGGTTCGGCAGACCCAGCTGACCCCGCTGACAGGGAGAGCAGACTGTATACGGTTTTTCAAAACATTTGGGGGGAAAAGTCATGAAGTTGGACCCTCAATGATGTAAAATCGCATTTAGGCTTTTACCCAGAAGGCTTTCTTTGCAAGAAAAAACTGGGTGACCTGAGGGAGCTAGATTAATACGTCGAGATTACTTTTTTAGAGTTAAAAGGTATTAGGCTATAATGTAAAAAAGTGATGGTGCTTGAAATCCCTCAGACACCCTCAGCACTGGTAATAAAGACTTTAGATTTTATTTCATTTTTTACAGTTTCAGGAGAGTCAGGCAGGACTCGACTCTCCTGAATTCTAGACCCTTTCCGGTCCCCGTGAGGTAGTGAGATCCTTGAAGTTAGAGCCGGCCATGTTGAAACATCATTGCAGCCCCATTGGGTCAAACACACAGTAGGATTTCAATAAATACCTCTTTGTTTATTAATAAATTACTGTTTTCCGGAACACGGGCCCTTTTATTAGAACGACTCATTATTTAATAAATGTGTGAATCCTATATTCCTCCCATATTTCAGTCACCTCAGGGGAATTAGCTGAGGTGGCAAACTGTAGCCAGGAATGGACAGCAGCAGTCAAGAAATGCTTTTTAGTTTCTCAAAGGGATACTATTGTCACAATTTCAGGGAGTTCGTGAAATAATTAGGACAAGTTGTGCAATTTTACAGAGATTGGACTGCTCATACCATCCGCATGGCTCAGTCTCACTCGCTCCAAAACCCTCGAGGAGACAAGTTGAAGTGCATTTACCCTGTCACATGGCAGGACTGAATGAGGCCGAGTGTCGGGTGTCGGCTAACCTGTGACTCTGCCCAAGCTGCAAGGTAGTGTCACCTGCGAAGCTCCTTTAACAATATCCATCACCCAGGTCCTTCCCTGGACCAATTAAATCAAGCTCTCTGGAGCAGAGTCTAGGTGTCTCATGTTTAAAGATCTCTAGATGGGTCTCGAGTGGAGCCAAGGCTGCCCTCTTTGGAAA
>NW_006436282.1:21716198-21720107 GCF_000325575.1 Pteropus alecto
TCGAAGAAGGGAGGGCAAGAGGAGGGAGCTCCTTTCTACTTTCCATAAGCTCCCGGTTTGCTTCCAGCCAGTAGTGGTGTTCGACCTTTAATGTGTGCACAGATCACCCGGGGATCTCGCGGAAATGCAGGGTCTGATTCAGTAGGTCCGACTGGGGCTTGAGATTCTGCATTTCTAATGAGCCCCTCGATGGTCCAAATACAGCTGGTTAGCAGGCCACCCTTAGACTGGCGAGGATCTAGAGCCGAAAGGTCTACTATGGCGGCCCCCAGCCATGAGTGGCTATTGGGCACATGAAACGTGGCTAGTCCAAGTCGAGATGTGCTGCAGATGTAAAATAAACACTGAATTCAAAGTTTTAGTACAAAGAAAAAGAATGTAAAATATCTCAACAATAACTTTTACGTTGATTACACGTTGAAAAAATATCTTAGATATATTGGGTTAAATATTTTGTTTCTTATTACTGTTTTTAATGTAGCTATTAAGACATTTAAAATTACTTATTGACTTGCATGCTATGTCTCTTGAACAGCACTGGTCTAGAACACTCTTCACTACCCTGTGGCACTTGCCCAGGGGTGAGAGTGTTTAAATGGAACTGGATGTGAATGCAGATGTTGGGTGGCTGGTTTCTTGCTTGGAACTCAGAGTCTATAGGTATAAAATAAGAGCAATCGTGGCTATCATTTACTGAGTGCTGAAGAGCCATCACCGTTCCAAGCGCTTTACGTGGATTGTCCTCTTTAATGCTCACGACAGCCCACGAGGTGTTACTATTATTCTCATTTAACACATGGGGGATTTGAGGCGGAGGTAGTTAAGTAACCTGCTTATAGCCAGCAAGTGGAGAGAGCTTTAGAAAACCCTGCTCCGCACCCTCTCCATGGAGCAAAGAGATCATGGGCCAAGAGAATAGCCTCCTGGGGGCCCTGCCCCCGCTCCTATTCTGGAACAAGCTCTGGTTCCCCAGAATCTCAGAATTTCATGCCCGTGTGGTCAGAAGCTGATTTCCAAGGCCTGTATGGATCTCTGTCCTGAATTTATCCTCCCAAGGGTGAGCTGCACCTGCAGAGAGTTCTCCAGTCGGTCTGAGTGGTGGCTGAAGGCAACCTTTTGACGGGGGGTGGTATGGATGGAACGTCTGTGTAACAATCTCTTTTAGTCAAGATGGAGCCAGGGCTGAGTGCTGGGGCTGTACCTTGCTCTGGGCCCCACTAATATTAGGGGCGGGCTTAGTCCCAGGATCTGATGTCAAGGGCAACGTGCTGAAGGGCCAGCATAGCTGAAGTGGACTGCACTCCAAGCCTTCGCCCGTCACTCTGGGCTTGGAGGTTCACCCTCATGTCCAGCGACCCCAGGGAAAGCACAGCTACTGCAGGGGTTAATGGCGAGTGGGATTCTGGCCTTTGGAAGTCCTTTTTCTGCCTTGGTGTGAGCCAGCTTGGACTTTGAGGGTGGCAATATCCCAGTCCTGCCTCCCAGTGGACCACTTTGTACTCAAAAATCACAGTGATCTGCTTTCTGGAAAGCAGCCCCTTTTACTGGAAAGCAAAAAATGAAAGCCTCACTGTAGAAATCGCAGTGCTAGAACTAATTTCAATACTTCAACGCCACAGAAAAACTGCTGAGCTTTGATAAAGAGTTCATTATGAAGGTGTGAAAAGGAAGAACAGGTTATACAGTCATGTGCTGCATAATGACATTTCGTCAAGGACAAACCATATGTACAACATGGCCCCATAAGATCATAATGGAGCTGAAAAATCCCTATCATCTACTGACAATGCAGCCATCGGAATATCATAGCACAATGCTACACTACTTTTTAAAAATCAATTTAGTGTGTCCTAAGTGTACAGTGTTATAAAGTCTACAATCGTGTACAAAAGAAGACTCTGGAAAACAGAGCATTGCTGGGCCCCTACCCTGGCTGGGCCGGTGACAAGCCCTACGACTTTCAGAGCCTCAGTCCTATGACTCTATAACTGTCGCTGTGAAACACTGCTTTTCTTTGATCTGCCCTCCCTCGGTATTCTTTCGTGGGCATCAGATGGGAACTCCCTGATCAACCCCAGGAGCTGCCATGGTGAGATGTTGCTATGTTAGCCACGTTTAAATATTCCCCTTATCTAGAAGCCTGTCCTTGGCCTCATTCTGAGATTTCCATTCTTGCAGGATTATCTTTTGGACTGCATGTAAGATAAAATGTTGACGTTTCTCTTAACTGCATATAAAATAAATTCTTGCCTTTCCTCCACTGGAGAGAGAAAGAAGAAAACAGAGCAGCAGAGGAAGAACCTAAACAGCCTTCAAGGTCAAGCCAGGGTGAAGGAGGTATTCTTTATCTCCTCCGACATCAAAATAAGAGGCAATTAATTTACTTGGCTGTGCAAGGGACTCTGGGTAGAGATTGAAAGAACTCCCAGATAACGACGATTTCTGAACTGGGGGATAAATTATCTGAGTGGGACAGGATCTCCTTCTCCCCTTGAGATATTTAGAAGCTGGAACAAGAGCCAACCAGGAGTTAAGGGCCGTAGGCTTTCCTGGAGAGAGAAGCCTTGTGTCTGCTCAGGAGGACAAAGGAACCAGCTAGTTGACTAAAATCAATCTTTCCCGTCCCTTCTATACCTTCTCAAGCAACTCAAACAAACCAGGTGTGCATTAATAAATACCTTGCATCGTATATCTTCAAAATACTTTCATGTTACTTCAGTTGGTTCTTAACGTGGCAAGTCCACAAGTTAGATGGGAAATGCATGTATTATTATTGTCATCGGCGAGGAGACAAAAGCCAGCTGCCCTAACAGCTGGCCCGTTGGCATCAGGGCTGGGACTCGCTCGCATGGGTTTCCTGCTCCAGGGCTCTTTTCAGTTGATGTTTGAAAGTCCCATATCTGGTGAAGTATTAGGGATGATGGAGATTCCACTACAGTCTAAATGGCATTTCTGAGATTTTTTGATGTGTTTAAAATGGAAGTAACACGGACATCCCACCTAATCTTGTTAACATTTGTCTGGAGGGCGAGATGGCTTGACTTCTAACTAGCCTTATTAGAATTGATGCAAACCTCAGATACAACTACATTGAAACAAAACAAAACAAAACAAAACAAAACAAAACAAAACAAAACAAAACAAAACGAAACAGAGAGAGCTCTCCTCTCTGCCTAATTGCATGGTCTACTTAACTATGAGGCAGTGTCCCAGAGGCTTGACTGCAAACTAGAAAACTCCAGGGAACTTATTGTTAGAAAGTGGCCAGCCTCGCTGAAGGCGAAGAGACCAGATGATCTGATTACAACTTCATCATCCCAGCTGGAGTCCTGCATGGCTCCTTGCCTGAAGACATTTAGAGTGAAACTGAATTTTAAAAACTCATTGAAACCTCTTTTTATCTCTCTCCTATGGATATGCAGTCAAGGAGGGGAGTAGCTGAGTTTCTGTGTTCTGAGAGTTTTCCAGGGAAGTTGAGTGGGGCGGGGAGACCCAGCATGGGAACTGACTGCGGATATTCACCTTCAGATCAACAGCAAATACTCCGCGGACTCCAGCACCTGGACTGCAGCCCACACCTATTCTTGTTTCATAGTGCAGGCTTGTTTCAAAAATGCCAGATATAGATCAAAAATGTCTATGAAAATCACGAAAATAAATATTTAGTATTCTATGGTATTTATAAACATGGAAAAACAAAGGTATATTTAATACTGCTGTAGGAAATGTCTGTTTGGGACTTAAGAACAAGGGATTATATTTTTCTGTTTTAAACTTTTGGTCACATATGTTTTATTTATATATATGTATTTATACATATAAATACATAGTTTTTATATGTATTTTCAGCCCAGGTCACCTTCCTATCAAGCCAATTACCTGCCTAGAGCTGACCAGGTATATATACAA
>NW_006436282.1:21720143-21747550 GCF_000325575.1 Pteropus alecto
CACACAAATATTTGTGTATGTGTGTGTAAATTCCTTAGACATATACCCTCCCCTATATAAATAATTAAATCTGTGTGTGCCTATGTGTGAACATACTGTATAGGTTAAAGACACACACACACACACACACACACACACACACAGAGGCATTAATGTATGAGGACTCAACAGAACTGAGTTTCAGCAATTTTTGTTTTGTTCTGTTTTCAGCTGAATTAAGGCACCTTTAATTGTACCCCTTTATACAGTGTGAGGTTCCTGGCTGTGATACCAAACAGTTCTCTTTGTTTTGATCTGAGAAAGGAAGTATTAAAAAGAGACAACAGGCCCAAAATGGAGGCACCTGTGCTAAGCCCACGTCACCACACAGAGACTTAACACCTGACGTAATTACGGTTTCAGCCTCTCCCAGGAATGCAATCTTAACCAATCAACATGGAATTGCCTGGTCAGTGCTAGGCAGGTAATCGGCTTGAGAGGAAGGTGACCTTGCCTGAAAAAATCCACTCTTTGCTGGAACTTCTTTGTCCTGCCTCCTTCTACCTATAAAAGTTTTCCATTTTGTACAGCTCCTCAGAGCTCCTTCCTATTTGCTGGATAGGATACTGCCCGATTTCATGAATCACTGAATAAAGTCATCATGATCTTTAAAATTGATTTAGTCGAATTTAGGTTTTAACAGATGGAGGGGAGGGTTTTAACAGAGTCATCTGGGTAGTAGGTGTCTTTAGGAAGCAACTTGCCTCTCACAGCTACCAGGAAAGGAAGAAGCAGAAACTGGAAGGGAGACTTCCCCGCCCCCACATCCTGCACTAAGAACCTCCCTCTTGGAGTAAGCTGGCACAGCCCTTCTGCAGGGCATATTTGTGATATGTATCCTCTTCTAGGAATTTATCCTAAGAAAGCCATTCGACAAATACGCAAAGATGAAAGCGTTGGGATGTACATTCGTGATAAATTGAATTGGAAACAATGTAATGTCTGTCAAAACGAAATATTATTTAATGTCTGTTAAATTGATCATACTACATCCCCACGATAATGAACTGCCATTCAAATAATCACGTAGATCCACATTTCTTGCCTGGAAAATAATAAGAGTTGATATTTAATCAGTGTCGACCATGTGACAGGTGCTTTACATGTACTGTCTGATATAATGTTCATAACCACTTCTTAAGTGAGGTATTACAATCCTCATTTTACAAATGAGGAAAATTGTCTGAGGTTAAGCAGGCACAAGGTCACAGATTTAGTAAGCAGTCAAGATTTAAACTTCAGAGCCCACTGTCTAAACAGTTTTGCGGAAATGCCCACGGCACCTTTTGACTGAAACAAATAAACAAAAGAAACAACAGGACTCCATTTATACAAATACATATGCAGCAAGAGGAAAGCAGAAGACTTGGAGAAATCATGCAATGGTTAAGCTTTGCAGGCTTTGGAGGAAGAGGGTCAAGCTCAAATCCCAGCTTCCCACTTCCTAGTTTTAGAACCTTGGGCAAGTAACTTGACATCTCTTAACACTTTAGTTTCCATAATTATAAATAAGAGATAATGTTGCCTGTCTCATGAATTCATTGTAAGGCTACGTAATAAATGGAAGTCGTTGCATATGCAGAGAAACGTCGAGAAGGATGTTCACTTATATCTCAGCAGCGATCATATCACTGGATAGCACGATTTATTTTTTTTCTTTCTCCTTGTATGTATTTCTCTAAAATTACTTCAAAGGGTTTATATCACTTTATAGATAGAAAATCCAGTAAAGGTCTTTTCATTTTGGAAGATAATGATCGGATGACAAAGAATGAGGACCAGAAGGAAAAGGGAGAGAAGATGAAGTGGGAGAAGGCGTCGTCACATCACCTTCTGTAGAGCTGACTTCTGTGGCAGGATCCGGAGCGTGAATCGGAGCACTCTCCCTTTCGGGTGAGCATTACATGCTCCTTCGTCAGCTGTCAGAATATTCTGCAGGAGTCAGGGAGGTCTAATCTTGGAGCAGGACTTTGGCCACGGCTCTCGTTACCGGGCCTGGCCCATCTTTCTGTGTCCTTGGCCGGGTTCCTGCCCTCTTTGGGAGCTCTGCTCTTTCCTCTGGGGAGAGAAGCAATCTGGGGAAAAAAAAAAAAAAAAGGTTTGTGTGACGGTGGAGTGATTCATCAAGTTATGGGAGTCTACTCAAAGTCTTTTATATTAAAATACAAACATTCATCGAAACTCTTGGCCTACGGGAGGGAGACTAAATTTGTCTAACTACATCAAGTTAGCTTAGATTTGTACCAAAACTCTTAGAATTTACACATATTTTGACCTAGCAATGCTACTTTTTAGAATGTATTCCAAAGAAATAATTGTCAAGTATACACAAAATACTCAGCTATGTGAATATTCTTTGTAGTCATTCTTTATAATGGTGGAAATGAAGATCTGCCTGCAGGTCCGACAACAGGAGACGGCATAAATTATATCAGCTCCACTTAAGGAGCACATGATCCCCTCTAAAAATGTCATGGGGCTGCATTTACTGTCATGGTGAAATGTTCACAGTATGATATTAAATGAAAAAAGCAGGTCTCAAAATAAAATAATCCCAATATATAAAAAAAAAAAAGGCACAAGTGTACTGACTGATACTAAGGCTTTTGAAAAATAGCAAGATGTGAATATTTTTTTCCCTGAACTCTATGTGATTATTTTCTTCTCTTTGGTTATTGACCATGTCACTTTCGAGATAAGAAATCATGTTACTGCAATTTTATTTTTTCAAGGCCTAGGAACCCAGAGTAGACTCATACTACACCGTTAACGTCATAAAGTAGACTCATTGTCGGCTTCGCAAGGACACGTGCCACCTCTGTTTCAGTGCATCGCTGTGGTTCCAGCATTTATACAAGGCCTGACATGTGAAGGTCTTCACGAATGTTTGTCGAGTGAATAAATGAAAGTACAAGTGAATGAGTAGGGTGGTCGTAGCGGGGGGCCCAAGAGGGAGGAGAAACTCACCACGAACTCAGTACACAATTGCTTGACCTCCTCCACGTAACTTGGATGATTGACATCTTTGAACCCATCGCGGTGACTTGTCCGTAGTAGGGGAGCTTTTTAAATGTTGCATGAAACTATAGATAATGGTTTTTCTTCTCACTGGGATCATTTCCGCAGGCTTTCTCACAGCAGGTGGATGCACACCCCGGGGGCAGACCAGATGTAAGAACTGCAACGATGGCCACTGCAGGAGGAGACCGTGCGAATTGGGGTCAGCTTTGTCACAAAGTGAAAGAAAGAAATCCAAGTAAGAATGGCTTCTTTTTTTTTTTTTTTTGAAGAGTTTATTTTTCTCTAATGTTCACGAAATCTAGAGGCAGGCGGTCCAGGCTTGGAAAGGAGCTCTGTGGGGTCAGGGACCCAGGTGCTTTCTATCTCTTTGCTCTACTGCAAGTGGTTTCTACGCCTGAGGTCACTTTATGGCCTAAAACAGCTCCTGGGGTTCCAGTCGTTTGATTGGCATTCCAGCAAGCAAGAATGAGTCAGAGAAGAAAGGCACACCCCCTCTCCAGAAGTTGTCCGTATAACCTCCACTTATGTCCCATTGGCTAGAACTTTGTTAAGGGAACAGGATAAATGTTTTTACTTTGGGGTGGCTTGTTCCTAGCTGATGATGGGTAGTTTTCTCTCTGTGGAAGAAGGGAGAATTGACACTAGAAAACAACTGGTAGCTTCTAACACTGATGTGTCCCCAGCCACCCTATCACTAGCCGACCTGAGCCTCATCAAATGTGCAGCATCTGCTATGATGATGGAGGATGTCGCACACCGGCTGTGAGACACGATGCTGCTGCCTTACGGTGAACCAGGCGCTTGACCTGCTGCTGGTAACTGCTGGACGCCCTGCTTTCGCCGCCCTTTAACGACACATTCCCGTTTCCAGCATGGTCTCTGATACTGTCCTAGCAGTGACCTGGGTCCCTGTTCTCTGCCTAGCAGAGCCGGACCACAAATGGTGAGTCAGCACCTTTCCTAATGCTTTTGTCCTGCAGATCCTGGCTGACTGTGACATTCGACTCACCAGACAAGTCAAGAAGTACCTGGGAGGATTCTAATTATATAAATGAGGAAAGAGATTGAAGAGGCCAAAGTGTCAGAGAACATCTTTAAGGTATCTGAGTCACCCTTGTAAAGCCACGGGGTGCTGCCTTTTCTGACATCACCAAGGGACTGGCAGGCCACTGGATCTGAGAGCAGCAAAGCAATGATTGGCCACTTTGTGGAAGTGATAAGAAGCAGATAATAACAATAATAACCCTGTTAACAGTCGCTGTTTAGTTAGGTGCTGTGCTAACGAACCTGTTGTTGTCAGGACAGCCCTCAATGACCCTTGCTTCCTGATTTTCGTGCCCTTGCACAGTCCCCTCTCATACTGAATCGGGACTGACCTCTATGATCGGTAGCAGAAGTGGCGATGGGCAGCTTCTGAAGCGAAGTCATAAAAGGCATTGCGACTTCTGCCTTGGTCTCTTGAATTGCTTGCTCTGAGGGAAGCCAGGCACCGCGCTCCGAGGACACTGTAGCAGTCCTGTGGAGAAGCCCACGTGGAGAGGAGCTGCGGCCTCCTGCCAAGAGCCAGCACCAACTTATCAGCCATGTAGGGACCAACCTCAGAAGGGAGCCCTGTGGCTCCAGTCTAGCCTGCGGCTCCAGCTGACGTCTGACTGAACCTATGAGGAAGCCCAACCCAGAACCGCCCAGCTAAGCCATTTCTAAATTCCTGATCCTCACTCAGAAACTGTGAGACAACAAGCGCTTATTGTCACTTTAAGCCACTGTGTTTGGGGGAAATTTGTCATGTAGCAATAGGTAACTAACACAGCCTTCACACATAATTTATTCATCCCAACAACACTCTGAACTAGGTGTTATTATCCCCATTTGCCTGATGAGGAGACCGAGGCTTAGAAGACTAGTTAATGTTCCCGGGTCAGAGGGACTGATTGATGGAGGCAAAGCTGGGACTCCAGCTTGGCTCCATATGCACAAAACCCATATGGCAAACAACCTCTCACTCTGCTGCATGCTGTGTGGACCCACCCAGGATTTCCAGAATGCTTGGAAGCGGAGAAAAGCCAAATGTCCCTCAATGAACTGAGTGGTCTTGTTACAGTAAGAATCAGATGCTAGCATCCAGGGTTATACAGGTCCAACAGGCAGCTGTTGACCTCTGCTCTAAAATCCACAGTCAGTTGGAAACTGAAGTGCATGACATGTTTTGAAAATTAGTTTATGTCAGGAACTGCCTGCTAAGGGAACCCCATTTAGGTCTTTGGGGTAGAGAAAGGGTCCCAAACTCCTAGCAGAAGTTCAAACAGCCTCAGAATGATTGCCTTTACTGGGATCTCACGATGTGGTGTGGTTTGGGGGCTGCTCCTATTTAAAGTCGTGTCTGAATGCAGAGGGCAGGGATGTGGTCTACGGCAAGGACGTGGAGTGGAATGCTCATTTGCCCTTCACTTTTTTCCTGTGATGGGTCAGTTTCCATTCAATAACTCGACTAACTGCTGCCGCTGTGCTGATGGAGCCAGATTTGGTCGGTACCTACCTGTCAGCAAAAGAATATATGAGAATTTCTCTGAAGTCACAACAAACAATGAGCTTCTGGGCTCTTCTCTTGGACTAACCGGTTTGCATCTCTCTCACTCTGGCCAGAGCCCTCACAGAGAGACCCAGAGCCATCTGATATCTCCTGGAAGCTTCTGGTTCCCCATTGCACCCCAGAAGCAGATCTGTTCTGGCAGCCACATAGGCAGCCAAGTAAATACTTGAGGATGGTAGGTCTCTCTGAAGAACGCGATGTCACTTCTAAAACAGAGCTCATGATCTTTCAGGCCTCCCACACTTTCCTTTCTATGGCCCCTGCCAGTTTGCCCCTGACCTGAGCTCAAAGCTTTGGCCTCGACACGTTTCCTTGGTTCAGCCCTTCAGATGGAGCCAATCATCCAGGCTTGTCAATTATGCCTTCAGGATATCCTAGGACGGGTTCCTCTCCATTTCTATTTTGCCTTTGGAGCATCACCTCGATGAGTACCTGGACCCAAATCCCTCTCCCCTTGAATAGTTCTACCTGCTGTACTAATTCTAGTTTTGTTCATCTGCCTTTCGAGCCCCTGCATAATTTGTTCCAACCCTTATTTCCCACAGCCGCCCAGTGCTAATCCTTCTGCACACGTGCACTCACGTGTGCACAAGTGTGTATGTACGCGTGCATGTGGACAGCCACGCTCACATCCCTGCACGCGTGCACCGTGGCCTGCACCATCGCCCACCGAGGAGGGCTGCCTCCTGTGTGGTTCTGCATGTCCTTTGTAACCCTTTTGTCTGTTCTAACCCATCCTGTAAGGAAAACTCGCTTTCCGCCGCAGAGGCCAGTCCGTGGTATTCCTCCTTCACTCTGCACAGGCTGTTATTTCCGGCCTCACCTCTGCACTCGCCCCATTCTCCAGATCCCTTAGGCTTCTAGAATCCCTCTGGACTCAAAAGTCTCTGGAAAACCAAAACAGAACTGATCGATGGTAAAGCACAGCCCCCAAGGGCCCAGCTCACAAACGCGGCTGCCGGGGCCACTGTCCCTGGCACCACCTTGTGCCGAGATTCGTGGTTTGCTGGGCGAAGGAAAAGTGCCCGCCGATCGGGCATGGCCACAAAGGTCGACCCCCGGAACGCGGCCGAGGAGGGAGTATTGGGAAGCAGCAGGAGGCGGGAGGGGAGACAGTGCTGTGGTCGGTGGTGCCTGCGGAGGTTAGAAGCGGTGATGGGACTTTGGAGCCACAGACGCTCTGCAGGGAGGAACCGAGTCATGACGAAGGGACAGAGGGTGCCAGCTCTGTGGTCTGTGGGGGTGGCAACAGCCTCGTCCCCCCACTCCCACTGCAATAGCCCTTTAAAATAAGGAAGATTCTGGGGAAGCAGCAGTTTCCTGTCCCTCCGTAAGGGCATGGGTCTGCTGCGGCGGGGGAAGTCAGCCACGTGGAGCGCACGGGCAGCCTGTGTGACCTGACCGCCTCTGCAATGTTCTGCTGGAGGCTGCAACCCAAGGGCCCACAGGGACCAAGCAGGTAATGTATATGTGCAACACAGGGCAGATATTAGGCATAGATAATGGGTAGGGACCATGACAAATTGAAGAGCACACACCTACCAAAAGGCATCCAAATGCACATTTTCTTAGGAAACCATGTAGGCTAAAGAAGACATGTACTTAGGGCCAAATGTGGTCCACGGGCGCCCTGCCTACACCCTCTGGGCTCCAGAGGTGTGTGGGCAGCACCTCAAGTGGACCAATGATGAGAATGACAACTCCGAGCTGCCAACATGTTGGTTAAGCCCTTTGAGACTGCTGGGATCAATGTGATCTGCTGGGCTATTGTAAGCATATCTGGGGTGGTAAGCTGGGTGAGATGGCTTCGCCAGCCACAGAGCACGGGCAGCTCCTGCGCCTCCACAGAACTTCAAAATGGGGAGGGGCCTGGCCATCTGACTTTTCCCTCAGTAGCAGCCCTTGGTGGCTTCCTGCCTTAAAGGCTGTGCCATGGTTTATAATTCTCCTATAGTTGCCCTATAAATTCCCCACTTTCCCTCTCTCTACCTCTCCGTTTCTGCTTATTCCTGACTTACGTGGATTCACAGCACTGTTTATTCATGACTTGTCTTGCCTTATGGCTCCGCCTTCTCCTCCTGTCACTCAGCCTCTGTCTCATAGGTGAGCCAGTGAGCATCTCCACAGTCCCTTTGCTGGGCAGGGCTCTCATGCCAAACCACCTCGTAGGCTACTCACTGACCTTTAGATGGATGTTGTGAGTGAAGTTCCATGTGTCAAAGTCACCTTAGCTTTGGCCAGAGAATCATGGCCACCTGGCACAAAACATGGACCCATTTTTAAAAAACCACCAGTGTTTGATCTCGGAAGGGGCTGTGAGTGTAGCAAATACTTGGAGTGTCATGTTTACAACATCGAGATATCTTAAGTTATATTCAGGGTACTCTTTTTTATGGAGGCAGAGAAAAAATCCATTCAAATAAGCATAGACATTAAAGGCTTAACTCTCAGGTAAGAGAAACGAGGCTATTCACACTTCGTCTTCTTTCTGTATCGGTTAAGGTTGTGTTTGTCTGCAAATTACAGAAGACCCAATGAAGAGTAGCTTAAGTAAACATAATTTTTTCTCCCACAAGAAGTACAGAGGTAGTTGGTTCAGCATCTGTTATATTAGGCAGCCATCTCTGAGATTCTTTTGGCTTGTGCCTCGTGGTTATAAGATTGCTGCTGCAGACCTAGCATTGCCATTCATGTTCAAGGAAGGAAGCATGACAGAAGGTCCTTGACAGCTGAGATTTTCTTTTTTATCAGGAGAGCGAAAACTTTGTCAGAACCCATCCACGTCCA
The DNA here is from genome assembly GCF_000325575.1 of Pteropus alecto. Classification (NCBI taxonomy): domain Eukaryota; kingdom Metazoa; phylum Chordata; class Mammalia; order Chiroptera; family Pteropodidae; genus Pteropus; species Pteropus alecto. Next base: position 21,728,581 of record NW_006436282.1, read on the forward strand.
CCAGTAGACTTCCCTTTACATCTCATTGGCCCGGTCTGTGCCACTCTAGCTCCAAGGCAGGCTGGGAAATCAAGTACCTAGTACTCCAGGTGATTGACAGCATCTTCTTTCTTATGCATGGGGATTTTCTCATCTTGTGTGCGCACCTGTATATTTCTGATTCAATGTATCACATAGCATTGGGTGCCTCAGACGGAAGTATGAGGTAACAAACACACACACACACACAAGGTGCAAGTTTGAATACCAACTCCATCATTTACTCACTCTGTAATGTAAAAGCAATTAACCTTGCTGAATGTCATTCTCCTGCTAGGTAAAAAGGGGTCCTAAATACCTCCCTTGCAGGGATGCTACAAGCATTAAATATGATAGTGTATTTACAGTTCCTGGCCCTAAAGAGATATCCCCAAATGGTTACTATTTTATTGTGGTATGCTGTCTTCTGTTTGATGGACACATGGTAGGTAGACACGTAGTAGGAGGCACTACAGCTTGAAGGTCAAAAGCATAGGCCTCAAAGACAAGTTGTTGGGCCCAGACTCATCCTTTACCATTCATTTACTAGCTGTGTGACCTTGGAGAAATCACTCAGCCTCCATAAGCTTCAATCTCTCTCTTCGTAAACTGGAGATAATAATAGAACATATCTCATGGAGGTGCTTTTGGAAGAACAGGATAGTGCACATAAAACACACATGCAGAAAGTGTTGGCTCTTATTAAATTGATTGTATTTTTTCCCCCTCCCTTGGCCAAGAACCAAACCCTACTGAACCAAAGAGCAAGTGCCTTGCTGTTAAAACTCTTTAAAACCAAGTCATCTTCAGTCTCCTAAAATATGCAAACTGTTGTCACCGGAAGCAGCCGCATACCAAGAGTAAGGCGTTCGGGTGGGGTGGTCTGCCCCGGGTTTAAACTATAAGAAGGAACATTGCAGAGAGTATTTTAAAATAATTTTTCAAGCCCAGGCAAAATAAAAAATTTCTCTGCTTTTTATGATGATCACCATGTGCCAACATTTCTGAAAAATGAAAGGGGTAAAATAGCCCCCTCTTCTCAGCTTGTTTGCTGAATTCTACGGGATTGCCACAGCTGAGTTTTAATAATAGACATGTGAGCTTCAAGTTAGCATCTCTTTTTCATTACTCACCCTTTAAGAAATATCGTACTCTACGGGAGAACTCCCAGCTACTGAGTCAGCCTCTGACACTTGCAGACTCGGGTCCTAACAGTTTGGAATGTTGGAGCTTCTTTCAGTCTGTCCCCAAACCCTGCTGCCCTTCATGCTCCTGCGCGTAAACAGGAGAATCAGAATCGTCAAGGAGAGCTCAGGGCCTGTGAAGACGGAGAAATGAAACTTGAGTTACTTCCATTATGTGTGACTTCTGAGAAATCTCAGTTGTATTCTAAGTTAAACTAGCTAACAGAATGTCGGTGAGGTGAGATAGTTTTGTTTGGCAGACGCGAATTTTAGTTCATACATAATATATTTTATCGGTTGTGAAAATGAAATTGTGCTTTTAAAATTATTTGTTTTTAAAATTAACAAGTCAAGGAAATTGTGCTAATTTCTGATGACTACATGATTATGGCTGAAAATAATTTCATTATATAGAGGAGGATGTTAAAATGATTTGCTCTGAATAGAGGAAGTTTTGCTGTCCTAGTGTTGCTATTAGCAATGACAGGAGAAAGCAGAAGAAAGTGAGCAAACCACTAAATTTCAATACCAACATGCATATTTTTATTTACATTTTAACCTATCTGAAATTAGAATGTGGCTGTCGATTAATTGCCACTGACAGGGTAGTAGTCGAAATGTATTGTCCCTGCCAGAGCCTTTCCATTGAAACCAGCAGCGACTTGAAAAAAAATTTCTGGGGCAATCATGGAGCATCTCTTTAAGAAATGCTGCAAGAGCTGCAGCCCTGATGGAATCAAGGACAATGTCCCGGGGAGGTTGGAAGGGAAGGACACCAAGAATGAGAATGAGGGGCGACTTCGAAGAGTCAAACTTTGAATAGGAGATTTTAGGAATACTTGAACCGACTTATTTTGTTTTGTTTCGTGTGTTTTGTTTTGTTTTGGTGTACGGATGCAAAGAAAGATAGAAACTAAATGTCTAAGTATAAGGATGCTTTTTCGTAAATACAAAATTTTTTAAATCTAAAAAGAAATCTGCTCTACAGTGGCTTGATATGCCACTACATAGAAGGGACCCTAGAGAGAATCTAGCCCACCCCTCAACTTTACAGCCATCCAAAGGGAATTGTCCAAGGTCATCCTGACTCCTTTTCCATCCCCCACCCCCAAGCTAACTGAAGTGGTACTACAGTGTTGGTGCTTCACAAACTATGATAAAGAACCCATTTTTAGAAATTTACACTCTGATACTAGAACACAGCTCAGGCCACTCGTGACTCATCGCGAGAGTTCATGCCATCCAAAAGGTCTCACCCTACTCAACGAAGCAAGCCTGATCGATGAGACAAGTGCCGATCACTTGGATGTAGCAGCCACATCAAGTCGCCACGAAAGGTTTCTAAACGTTTACTCTCAATTCTTTTCTTGTCCCTGTTGGTACCAGTTTTCCGACCAGCTTTGAGTAGCCCTGTACCACAGGCAGCGGTCCCCAACCTGTTTGGCACCAGGGACCGGTGCTCCTATGAGAATCTAATGCCTGATGGTCTGAGGCTGGCCTGAGGCGATGATGCTAGCGCTGGGGAGCGGCTGCAGATACAGATGAAGCTTGGCTCGCTCAAGTACCGGTCTGTGGCCCGGGGATTGGGGACCCCTGATAGAGAGCCTATAACAAAGACTGGTGACCAGGAAAACATCCCTGGATATTTCTATCAGCAGGTGCTTAGTCTTTGAGTTGCTTTGTTTTGGTTAAACCCCTGATCGTATTCTGTGAGGGTTAAGAGCACAGATCTGACCAGTGTCACTACCAGTGCCTGAACCTCTCTAAGCACCTGTTTCCTGATCCACAGAATGAGGAAACATTAGTACCTTAGGAGCAAAGGCCTTGTAAGAGGTATGTGTGTGTAAACACCAGGGCGCTCGCCGCCCAGCAGGCCCTCGTAAGCGTTAGTAATATTAGTGTTATTAGCCCTCTCCCCACCTTTTCTTTTTGGTTGGAGGGGTGTAGGTTGTTTCACTGTGTAGCTACCGTTGAGGCAGCACAGGGCAGAAAGAGCACTGGGCCAGGAGTCGGGTTGTGGCCTGTGGCCCTGCTCTCCGGCGACCTGGGTGGAGTCCCTTGAGGAGAGACTTTGCCCTAAGGACACACTTTGCTCCGTCCTGGTGTGATCTGAGGAGTAAATCTGGGAGAATAACTGGGTGCCGGGTGCTCCGCTTAGCTGCTCCCTGGTCTTGCCTCTCAGAAACCTTCTCTGGAAGAGAGGGGTGCTCTGTGCCGGCTCCAGGGGTAGGCTTCTGCCCATCCTGGGACCTGGGGGGACCCACCCAGGCCGGCTCTGGCTGCACATGGGTGGGACGTTGGCTGGTTTGGGGTTTCAGTGCGCAGAGCCATGTGGCCCTCCCTCTGAGCCACGTTCTTCGACTTCACCTTTATCAGTAATAAAAGATGAAATGTCTTACACACCATCAGCCAGATACTCTGATTTATTTCTCAATAAGTTTGGAATTTGTTCAATATAGAGGGATGCTACTTCTTGGACTTTTCGGGGACCCCCCTCAGGAATTAGACATTATATGTCACTAGACAAGCAGCAAGCTCCTTGCCACAGGACCCACAATTATGTTGACAGTGCTGCATCTCTGCCTGTGACATAACGCTTGCTCAGCTCACTGCTCCTGGTTAAATCAATTAACAGTTTCTGTGGTGGGAGGGGGCGGGACGGGCAGAGGGGAACAGGAGAAGCTACACAGAAAGGGGGACGTTTTATATTATTGGGCTTCAAAGGATAAGAAGAAATCTGCCAAAATGACAAGGTAAAAATAGGCACTGTAAGGCCAGTGCTGGGGATTGGGCATGTCCTGTGACAATCTGTAAGTCCCCATCTTTCTTAGATCCAGTTTTCTCATCTGTAGAATGAGGATAAGTTTTGCCCCGCCCCCGTTCCCAGGGTCCTTGGGAGTGTCACGAGACATACCGGAGGCAGAAATGTTTTGAAAACTATAAAGTGATGTACAAGTCATTATCTAATAGTCAGTCCCCAGCACAAACATCAATGGCAGTAGAGAGAGTAAGAACAAAATTTTTTTCAAATTGATGAATTCTTTAATCTTTTATAAACTGAACTCTCCCAGAAATGGTTTTCATTAATATCCAGTGCTCATAGTATAGAACCACACCAAGCCTCCTGTCTCTTACTAAAACACCGATAAAACAATCTGGCTTGCCTTTATGGATGCGTTAAAAATTATATTTTCGGAGAGAATAATAGAAAAAGTGTTGTCAGTTTGACGTTCCTGGCTGGCTAGGATATTTCCAGGCTGCTGATATCTACTTGCAAACAATACATTTAGAAACCAATGGGTGCCTGATGAATTTCTTTCTTCTCCCCAATTTGCATAGGTGGGGGGAGGCCGTTAGAAAATGTGCCAATCATATTTCAATGGTAATGAAACAATGAGGGGGTTTGGATTGTAGATGGGTATTTAAATAATCATGAAAGTGGCAGCTGGCTCCTTTCTCTCGTTTGTCCAATTAGGAGCTATTTTTCCTTCGAGGAATACTCAGAGGCAATCATACCTTGACTTGTCAGCCAACACCATTTAAAAGAAGAAACGGCACATTTATTTTTCTGTCTGCATTTGACATCACCTCAGAGAAAGGTTGCAAGTTTAGAACAGAAATCTTGTTTCATCCCAAATATGTAGGTGAGGGCTGTTTCTTATAAGGATTGGAGGGTTGTATCAGGTAACTAAGTAGCCAGTATAGCCAGATGCTGTCAGCAAACAAAAGATCTTAGCCGAAGAGTGAGAGAAAGTGTGCCTTGGGGCAAATAGATACTGAGTTGCCACATATGAGCAGCTCTGGGAAGCCAGAAGCTCTGTAAATAATCCACTTGGAGACATTTGAATGCTTTGAACAATACTAATAGCCCATGTGCAGAAACCACCCAGCAGAGCAGACTGCGGATCTTACTTCCAGCAAAAGTTCTGGCAGCCCAGGTACAAAGAGGGAAGCTCAGGAGGAGGACCTTGAAATATAGCCGCAGCCCTCGTCCCACCTCTGCTGTCACGTGACCGGGCTCTGCCACAGAGGGATCCTAGCTGTTAATTAGAGCCACTGCAATTTTTTTTGCCAGACTTAAGACCCTTCCCCAATTGCCGACAGACTTCACAGTCGATAGTGTTCACTGGCCCCCTTTTGCGTGTCCAGCTATGTCTTCCCAGGAGACTCAGAAGAATCGCCATCATAATCCCTAGCATCTGTGGTGAGGCATACGGTTTACCAAGTGTTTTCACTTAAAGGGCTGTGTATTTTTGCCTCCCGATAACCCTGAGGGGTAAGAAAAGACGTGGAAGTGATTTCCTTGGGAAGAGGGTAAAAGAATGAGACTTCATAAAAATAATAGCTCAAATGCGTTGAGCATTTACCAGACTTATTTTCTGAATTCTCATATTTAATTCTCATAACTGCCTTAAAAGGGAGGTCCTATTATCACCCTCGATTTGTAGATGAGAAAACAGAAGCTCAAAGAGATTAAGTGAATTGCCCGGGTCATAGCACTAGGACATGGCAGAGCTAAGGCTCTAAGCCAGCTGAGGCAGAGCCTGCAGTCTTCTGAGTCCCCATGCTATGCTGCCTGGGTCCCCAGTTTTGACACTTAGTCCTGTTCCTCCAGGGAGAGACATTCAACAAGCATTAAGAGCCTACTGTGTGTCAAGAAGAGCTCTAGACTCTGGGGATGCGTTCGTTAATTCAGCAAATATTTCCTGGGTGCCCCCTATGCTCCAGGCACCGTTTTGTGCTTGGAGAATGTCAGTGAACAAAGCTCTCTGCCCTCCTGGAGCTCACATTCTACTGGGGCGGACAGACAATGCATGAGACATGTTTAAAGAAATAATGTGGCCTATTAGAAAGTGATAAGTTCTACGGAAAAAAGAAAACTTATGACACAGTAAAAGGGACCAGAAGTGGGGGTAGGGGGACAAGATGCATTTGTAAATAAGGTGGTCTGGGGAGGTCTCATTTGAGAAGGTGACATTCAAGTACAAACGTCGAAGGGAACGAGGAAGTAGCCACGCCCTCACGTAGGGAGAGTGTTCCAGGCCGGGGAAACAGGCGATGTGCGGTGTGTTCATAGAACAGCAAGAAGGCAGTGTGGTCACAACAGTGACTGCAGTGGAGAGCAATAGATGTGTCCCCATGTGGGAGCCAGGTCACGGCAGGCCTTAGAGGCCAGTGTGCAGACTTTGACTTTGACTCTGAGTCAGATGGAGAGCCCTGCCAGGCGCTGAGAGGAGGAATAGCCTGTTCTGACTTCTACGTTTTAAGGACTGCCCTGGCTGCAGTTTTGAGAACGGACCCTAAGGGGCCAAGGGTGGAGGCAGGGAGGCCAGTCAGAAGGTCACTTGCGTGATCCAGATGAGAGATAATGCTCACTCGGTGGGCCTGCGCGGGTGAGAAGGGGTCGGATTCCACGTGTGTGTTGAATGAAGAGCCACACTGCGGGTTTACCCAGTTCGACCAAGTGAAACCTGGTAAGAAAGAAAGCTGTTTTCGTAAAAGAGGAACGTTCCACAGGAACTCGTGAACGGTGATTTTAAAAACTGAAAAATGGTGCCAGCTTGGAATGAACTGTACTTACAACGACCCAACAGAAAGCACGGCAATTGTAAAACTAGAAAACATGATAAAGTCTTGTTTTTATTCCTTATAGCATTAAATTCAATGGATTCATGCAAAGAGGCAAACCTCGCTAGCAAAGCCCCATCGGTTACGACTGTCTCCTCATGATTGTGCTGAGCGCAGTCCACAGAGAGAGTAACAGTGTGTTAGGAACCATTGCTTCTTTGTTTTCCAAGCTGAACTTGAACTATTTCAATCCATTGGGAAATGAAAAGAAAAGGAGAAAAGGAAGCAAAAGAATATTTATACTATTTAGCTATTCCTGACCCCTATGACTAGGGACTCCTTGTGATTATGAGAATTCAAGGGAGGTTGAGTTTTTTTTTTTTTCCTCTCCTTATAGATTTCATTTATAGAATACTAATTCGGAAAATAAAAGTGGCCAGATGGATTTGATTGACATCTCTAGCTCATGAGAGGCAGGAGAGTTGCATCTAGTGAGAAAGGCCATCGTCCTCGGGTTGGTGTTTTTATCCTCTGAATATAGCAAAGAAAGCGTTTTGCGGCTGAGATGGACTGGATGGATCATCACCTGATCTTTGATCACGGGTGAGTGTGGGCGGGGCGTGAGCGTCAGTAACATTTACTGATCGACTCCTGTGTGCCAGCACTCTGCTTGTCTTCTTCATGTTTGCACACCCAGGGTACAGTCTTGTAGTTCAGCCTGACATGGCTTTTTATTGAGGTGCACACACCATCTTTAATCTTCGCAGTTGAGGAAGGACCTTGCTTTCTGCTCATCTAAGTGCTTAATGGCCTTATAATCATAAAACGTTATTCTCAGTGGAGCTCGCTCTTAAAAGTGGATTCGGTTCTGAGCATCAGGAGTTAGCCTGGAAGATCTGTACACTGCTGCTTGCCAGGTGGCCAAGTGTGCAGCCAATGTCAGACTGTGGGCTAAGAAAGCACAGCGGAAGTTTCCCCTGAGGAAACCACCATGGATAACTGTCTAAGCTTATTCTCTTCAAAATATGTTCAAACACTCGAGGCGTTTTTATAAATCAGGATCATTGTTTCTGGAAGTTCTAATTACTAAGAGACAAGAAAATGAAATAAGTAAACAGCACCGTTAGAAACCACATTATATGTGTTTAAGGAAAAGCTCGGGCGTTATCTCTGGCTGGGCAGAGCCTCAGGTACCAGCTTGTTCACTTCAGGCGAAAGGGTCATTAAATCTTACATTGAACTTTGTAATGTTCAAGGTGAGATCAAAAGAAAGGGAAAAGTTTCTGAACCTCACGTCCAAAAATGAACGCGGAGGGCTGCAAACCAACGCTTCCTTATTTTTAACTGTCTCAAAAGGACCACCGCTATGGGAACCTTAAACATACAGTCACATTTCTCACATTTTTTTTTGACTCCCTGATGATTCTTTGTATTCTTTTCCCTATTTCTACACACACACACAAACACACACACACGCACACACACGAACACACGCCGATCGTGATAAAACTTTAGTAAGGAAAGAGCCTACGAGTTTGTTTGTCTGTTTTCAGGAGCAATGATAGTAAGATCTGCCTGACCCTACAGCCAGGTATGAGAAACCCTATGGGATGGTAGCAGTGACTGAGGTTGTCACTGGGTTGGCTTTGGGGAAACAGAGTGCCATAGGTTAAAAATGAACCCCCAACTCATCGTGGAGGTAGCAGACAGCTCCAGCACATGAGAATGGCTGGGGGAGACAGAGAAGATCGCCTAACCTCTTGGGGAGGGGGTGTCACCTCAAAGGATATTAGAATAATTTTTCTTTTGGTTTCAAAATACCTCCCTCATAGCTTTCAGTACATGGATCTTTATAAGTGTGTCTGAATTGAAGAAGATTGCTTCATGGCAAAACACGCTTTTCCCCCTGTTGCCATGGAAATAATACTGTGCTCATGTGTCAGGAACTCTCTCTCACACACATGCATACTGTACATTACCATATTCTCCGGGAAATGCTTTTTATGCCTTCTCCTTCTGGTGTTCTTTATACTTCTAAAAAAGACACATTCCGAGCCAAAATTGCACTAATCCATAGCATCCGATTGTTATCTATCATCTCCTCTGTTGACGTTAAAAATTCTGATTTAAGATTTTTCTTCAGCATAATCTATAAGGTGAAACAATCTATTATTGGCCCCTTTGCCTGTCTCCAACTTTTCCCCCACTCCTTAAATGAACACACTGCCGAGCTCAATACATTCAGTGTATTAATTTGAAAAGAAACCTATTTCAGACTCTACTCAATTTCATTGATGAGTATAACGATGTATTTTATGTATTTCATTTCCTTAAATATTCTCTACCCAAAATATTGTTTTTAACTGTCAAAAGAGCGATGTTTTGGAAGAATGTTGATAAATCCCAAGTTCGTGTGAGTAGGGGATTATAGTTGTCTGGTTTAGTTTTCGATGTAAGTAAACTTGAAAAGAATCTAAGAAAAATCTGATGCAGAGAAGTTATTTCAACAAGGATTTGTGGGCACCTACAATCTGAATGTTTATGACAGTTCTCTTGAGAGCTGATTCTAATTATGGGGAAGAGTCTCATGAACAACCATGAGGCTGGTGGATGCACATGATGCTTGAGGGTCAGGAACATGGCCTTGGATTTCACCACCAGTCGTGGGCTTTTACTTCCACTGAGCTGGGCCATAGCATTGTAACCTGTAAAATGAGCAACTTGAACTAGAGTATCGCCCTGGTCCCTTCAGCTCCAAGATGCCGTGGCTGTAATTCAGCTCAGAGCCGGGACCCATGGAGGTGTGTGGTTGATTAACCTGCCTTCAAAAGGCCCACAGTCCCAGCAATGACTCGGCTTTGCATTGGCTGAGGTCTGACACCCCACCAGTCCCCAATCCTCATTGAAACGGTCCCTACCCAATGCCTTGGCCCATGAGGTGGGAGGAAGCTCCTAACCAAGTGTCCCCTTCCAGACCACACCTTCTTGTGCCTTCTTCAAATCTGACTGGCCTTTGTCATTCACGCCAAGTTATCCAGTGCCTGTATTTGTTACAGTTAAGGCAACATTCTTTGGTTGTAAAGTTACTTTTTGGAGACACTAAAGCCTGGTAAAGTCTCCAATTTATTTCCTACAACTTTCCCTCTCATATGCTCTGCTTCGGCCTCAAGGACAAAAGTCCCAGAAAGAACTCACTCTGCTCTCAACTGGCCCAGGCCTTGGCCTACAGCTAGTGCTGCTGCCACTGCCCAGGAGAATCCCTCCTCCGATCAGCCCTCTATCAACTCCTTCCCGCCCTTCGGTCTCGGCTTCAAAACCCCTTTCCCCCAGCTGAGCCCTTACTCTGCTCTTACTCTTGTTAGATGTTACCACCAGGTACAAGTAATTGTTCAATGTCCATCCCCCCAGCAGATGATAAAACTCCACGACAGCACTGTGCCACTATACACCCAGTGCCTGGCCCACACAGGCACCCGGTTAATAACCGTTGAGTAAGTGCATGGACGAACAAATGAATGAAAGCACTGTGTTAGCTCAGAGAAGAGACAAATGGTGAGAATTCCAGGCCATGGCCCGTGCTGATGGAGCACAGGCATTTTGAACAGGTAAAACTTGTCTCTCCTCTCTATCTGCAGTGCTCACCTGACTCTTGAAGGACAGACACCAGCAGCAGAAAACATCATGACTCTCAAATGTATCAGCTTGGCCTACGACTCTCTGTCAACAGTAAGGCTTTGTCTCACTGTGAAACCTTTCTTTACATCAATCCAAAGCCTACTTTGCATTTGAGCAAACATGTTGGTGACCACAGCCCTTAGACTGTGAAGCACGATGGTCAGGACATTAGGCCGAGATGGAAAAGTTGAGACTTGCTCCCACCATACAGTGGACCTTTGGCAGAACAAGGACCAGAATCCAATGTGACCCCTTTAAATCTTAGTGTTTTTTTTTTTCACGTGTGAAATGGAGAGAACACTTGTCTCGATTTCTTGCCTGTCCCAGAGAATTGGGCAAAGGCTTTTAGAGTCAGTGGCTCTGGCCAGGTCAAGGCCCTGGAGAGGTCTGATCTCAGGACAGCTCACTAACGCGGGCTTGCCAGGGATCTGTGGCATCTCTGTGACTGCGTCCCACAGAAGGTTTCTAGAGTGAGGCACCGACTCATGGAGTTCTGTGGCCTGAGAAGACAGATATGGTGGCTCCCAAAAGGACCAAGTCTAATCAGGTCAGATCTATCACCAACAAGAACAACAAGGGTAAACGTGGTCTGTGTGTCTGTGCATGATCGTGGCAATGTGTGTGTTGCTGCCAGCTCCTCTTTCCTCTGAGATGACATCCTTCCTATTCTTTGGCATTAAATTGGTGTTTTTAATGTACATAAGATGTACTTATTCCTAAGTTTTCAAAGTCAGCTCAGAAACAATGAGCTGAAGGACAATCTGTTATTGTCCCCTTAGTCTTCTGTGACCTGGTCTTGTCAGTCAATGATTAACTTACTCTGGCTATGAGAGATAATGCCAAGCTTTGGAAATTTACCCAGTTTCTTAAGTGAAAGGTCACTAACGTTCACCGAGCATTATACTTCATGCTAGGAACTACATTTGGTGCTTTCATATCCATTATCGCATTATGTAACTCTATGAAGCTGGAAATGTTTAAAATAAGGGAAAACTGAAGCTCAGAGAAGATAAGTCACTTAATCAATTTCCTGAGCTGTTAACCAGCAAAGTCTGAATCTAAACTCGATTTGTCCAAGTCCAAAGTCCACAGTCTTTTAAACTTACTAGCTTATTCCCAAAATAAAATCACAAGACACACATTTTAATCTGAGATATGGTTTGATGTCAGCAGAAGGCTATTTGGGGACTGGCATTTTAATCCTGAGACCTAAAAAGAAGTCATGAAAAGACTTTAGGGGCACAGGGACTCACTGTCAACAGAGACAATCCTGGCTTGACCAGGGCTTATTAATCTATGACACCAGGGCTCCTTCCGGTTTGTAGAATGTGTGAGGGAATCTGAAGGGGTCCCAAGGCCAGGGACCAGATGAGACTAAGTGCCCAAGTCACACTATGCCCCTGAGTGCATTCCAGAGCTAAACGTAAAATATTCTGGATTCTCTCTTCTTTTTGGTATTATCTATCCTTGATTCTCCCTCTGTCCATAAGAATAATCGATGTCGACTGGATTTTGTGACACAGAAACAAACAATTCACTTGCCCTCAAGGCCATAGCCAGAAATTGGCCTTGTATTTGGTAATACATGGGCCAGTGTTTTATTTCTTCTGATACTTTGTTTTATCTGTGATTAAATTCTACTGTGAAGAAAGACTAACGTTCCGAACTTTCAAGACTTCATTGTTAAGAAATCAGTTCAAGGGAAGGCCAACTCTCTGGGCAGAATGACCGAAAGTCCCCAGGCCCCAGGTTTGCAAATCTTAGTTAAAGATGTAGCGTCCTGGCCCTCCTGCTTGACAGCTTCCATTTAGTGGGTCTGGGTTGAAATCCTGAAATCAGTGTTTTAACAATCAAATCAGGGCATTAAGTTCAGGCAAAAGATCCAAGGAACACACATTGGAAAATAGTTCTAAGATACATTTCATTAGAGAGGGGGGTATAATCATTTACTCACTAGATGGTGGTTTTTCCTTCATTATTTTTCTTTCCAATGTGTAGACAGGAAGGACGAGAACTTTTTGACCCTAATGCTGAGAAGAAACCACGTAAGTCTCCAAATCTTCTTCTGGGTAAGTTTCCATTTTTTTTTTTTTTTTAAATGGGCCAAAGAGAAGCTCCTTGGCTGTGGAGAATTACAGAAGGTGGAGGTGGGGGTGGTGCAATAACCAAGAAATTGGTTTGTGAAGACCCCTCACACAAGCCCCTCATAAAGACAAGAAGTGTGCTGGGCCCATCAGCCTAAAGGCCACAGATCCGGGCTGAACGGTCACCCAGATTCAAAAGTCCATTGGAATTTCCAGACAGCTATGTTTTTACTGAGCATACAAGTCATATCTTTCAAACGCTGCCCCAAAATGCTGACACCCTGGCTGCCTGCCATGTTTCTCCAGGGTAACGCACAGCATGTGCGAGGCTGTCTTCATGGGTGTTTATGGGCAGGAGGCCATTCGCATTGGCCAGCACCTGGGCCGAACCAGTTTGTTAAACAACACTGTCATCCCTAACTGTGCCAGTGCCTCTTGGGCAAGTCGTGACCATGGAGGGTCCCAAAGAGTGAAGGGCATGGAGGGTGCCTTGAGAAAGGGAAGCTGGACCCTGAGGCTAGGTGGCAGGAGGAAGAGCAGGGAATACAGCTAAAAATACTTAATATACTGTCCCCTGGGGAAACTAGGCCAGGGATGGCAAAGTTTCTGTAGGAGAGTCAAGGCTGAAGGACAGGGAGTGGCTCCCTGGAGGCCTGAGCTGAAACGGATTCAGAGATCACAGTCTCAGCGGTGATCATCTACAATGATTGATTACTGATGTCTGCCAAGGGCTCAGAAAGGGGTGTGTGTGTGTGTGTGTGTGTGTGTGTGTGTGTGTGTGTAATACTCATTAGCTCTGCTCTAGTTGACATGGAGCTACATTTTAAGCTCTTTGGCCTTTGCTTATCTCTCTTTTCAAAAAAACACACCATCGATTTCTGCCTCCTCATGAATATACATGACTATTTCCATGCTGCTTGAATAAGAGATTTATAGTAGTTTAGGCAGAATCTCTCAGAGGTATCTAGGCTAATGAGCAGTAAATGCCACTCAGCATATGTCTCTAAAAGCTATGAACAGGGAAATCCCTACAAGTTGGCTTTCTCTGTCTAGTCACTTACTGTCTTTGCAACAGATGTCCAATGCATCAGTTTCTTCCATGCCCTGGAACCATCCGTCACCCCCGGATCCCCTGGAGTGGATCGTGACTGCGGTTGGATTATGACATCTGTCATTGGGCTTCCCACAGAAGACATGGTAGATATGAATTATGGCTGTGAAATCACCAGCACCTCCCACCATTACTGAGCTTTCTGGAAACATCTGCACCACCTGATGGTGTTGATGATGTCCCGTTGTGTCCAGCTGAGTGGGTGGGAAATGGCACACATAAGGCACTCACCTTCTTGCTTCCTTATTGCTTCACTGCCTGGCTTTTTTTTTTTTTTTAAATAAAATCAAGTTTCCTTAAATATTAAATAATCTTGTCTTCAGGAATAGCCTCCTTCCTAGAAGATGTGTTTTCATTGGAAAACGCCAGTCTTTGATAATTTAACCACATTTTCTAAAATTTTCAAAAGTTTGTTTTGCAATTCGACCTGAAAGTTTTGTGCTGTGGGCTTTTCGGGAGTTGGTGTGCTTGAGCTACTGTGTTGTTCCAGTCAGGGTCTCTGGAGAAACAGAACTAATAGGAGATAAATATAAAACTTATTATAGGAATTGGCTCATGCAAATATGGAGGCTGAGAAGTCCCGTGATCTGCAGTCGGCAAGCTGGAGGAGCAAGAAAGCCGGTGTTATGATTCAGTCCCAGACGAAGGCCTGAGAACCAGGAGCAGCGGTGTCCAAGGGCAGAAAAAAAAAAAGGATGTCCCAGTTTAAACAAAGAGAGCGAATTCTCCCTCCCTTCTCCTTTTGGTTGGATCCAGTTCCTCAGTGGACTGGATGGTGCCCACCTGAATTGATATACTGATTTAAATACTAATCTTGCCAGAAACCCCCTCACAGACACACCTAGAAATAATGTTTTACCAGATATCTGCGCATCCCCTAGCCCAGTCAAACTGATACATAAAAATGAAGCATCACATGCATTGTGAGCATAGAGCCTTAAAAATTATTAATATTTAGAGAAATAATGGTATTTTTTAGTTTTAAAAAGAGCTGTGAGTGATGTGATTGCTAAGGCTAATCACAGAAAAATGCCATTGGGGAATTCTGTGAAATACAGAGAAAACAGCAGTATGATAGGGGGAAGATAGTTTTTTGTCATTTAACCTCTTTTATGTTAAATGAATTGACGATTCGGCTTGTTGAGTTGTCACTATAACTCAGAAGTTCAGGAGCCACATCTGACTTCAAATCCTAACCCACCACTTTTTAGCAGTGTGACCTTGGGCAAATTATTTAACCTCTCTGAGCCTCAGTTATGTCCATTGTAATGTGGGAGCAATAGTAGTATTATGTTTTCAATGAATCAACTCTTGGTTTCATGGATTTTCTCTGTCGGTTTTACTTCATGTATTTCGACTTTAATCTGTATTGTTTCCTTCTATGTGCTTTGGGTTTAGTTTGCTCTTTTTTTAGTCTTAAGGTGGAACGTTGCGTTAATGATTTAATATCTTTTTTCTTTTATAATATAGAAATGTGTTGTTTAACTTCCATATATTTGTTGAGTTCTCCAAATTTCTTTCTGTGAATTGATTTCAGTTTCATTCTACAGTGGCCGAAGATGCCATTTTGTATAATTTTAATCCTTTAAAATTTGTTTTGTTTAAGTTTGTTTTAAACTTGTTTTATAGCCTAACATATCTATCCTGCGGAGTGTTCCATATGCACTTGATAAAAATGTGTCCTGTGTTTGGTGGAGTGTTTCAAACCCAACTAGTTTTGGGTCTAGTTGGTTTATAGTGTTCAGGTCTTCTGTTTCCTTGTTGATCTGTCTAGTTGTCCTATCCATTATTGCAAGTGATCTATTGAAGTCTCCTGTTATTGTTGAATTGTCCGTTTCTTCTTCATTTCTGACAGGTTTTTTTTGTTTTTAATTTTTATTTTTCAATTAGAGTTGAAAAATAATTTTATTTTATATTAGTTTAAGGTGTACAGCACAGTGGTTAGACATTTACATAATTTACAAAGCGATCCCCCTGAATGTATGTTTTTGACGCTTAAATCTTAGCTCAGTTATCTTAGTGGTCAGGTAATGATTAGAGAGATATCCATCAATGGGTGGCACTTGGTCAATCTCCCTTGTAGTAGTACCACAGTACCGTAACAATTAAAAGATTTCCTTAAAGGCTGGGAACCAGTCGGTCTCCTAGTCTTTGCAGAGGGGCTCTGGGTAAATGTCGGGGCATGCCTTCAACATCCATCCAGGCAATCGACAAGTCTGCCTTATCCTTCACTTCCTGCTGGCATCCGGCTTAAAGGTTAGTTTGCATAAAAGTGAGAACTTCTGGCTTTCTCAGATCTTTCCTGAGCGTGCACAAAGCCCTGAGCACATACACAGCCCTCTGCATGCACATGGCCTTCTAGTTTCCCAAGAGTGTGTTGCAGCTTTTCAAAGTCCCTATGGGCGTCTCGCTCCCCAGCTTTTCCTTTCAAACTTTTTTTAGCCTATTGTTGGCCAACTGGTATCCACTGCCTTGGGTAGTTGTGAAATTAAACAATTGCCTCTATGCATTTTCAGCAAAAGTCTCAGGGAAAAGGATTTTCACACTGGGCAAGCTCCACATCAGTCGAATAAAGACTACTTTGCAAGTGGAATCTTCCAGGGAACTACCAGACAGGTCAAATCATGACAGTTCTCTAGGAATGAGGCTTTGAAGGTGATCTCGTTTTATTTGCCCCCTCCTGTGGCTGCCAGCCTGCTGGTTTTCACTGTAATCGTTGGCTGTTGATTTTCAAGGCTACCACAGAGCTGGGGGAGGTGGGTGATGGGAACAGGGCAAATTGAGCTTACTGTTTTTGTTTGGTTTCATTTTGGTTTTTGAGATTCGAGTTCTTAATGAGATTCAACTGTTTTTCTTGAACGAACACTCACTGAATTGTTGTAAGTCTTTGATTAATTTACGGAGTCCTGAAAAGTTGATTCTGACAATTTTTGCCAGTTTTTTCATTGCATTTATGGAAGAGAGAATTTTTGGAAATCCTTACTCTGCCATTTTCACTGTGGTCTTTCTTAATGGGGAAAAGGAGTGAATGTTTTGAAAAAATAGTGCTGAAGTTATACACTGTCAGGGGTGGAATAGTTTTAAGTAATGACAACGTCCAGGATTAAGATCATGGGACTGGACAGCTGAAGAGGAGTGTAAGTGAATGTCACTGCTGTAGGGTGGGGGAGCATGCAACAGATTTTGAGACTAGGCTGATGAAGAGATACCAGGGTCTGAATGTTTGTATCCCCCCAAAATTCATATGTTGATAATATGCCACCCCCCAAAGTGATGGTCTTAGGAGGCGGGGCCTCTGTGAGGTGATTAGGTCGTGAAAGGGGTGTACTCATGGATTCCATTAGTGCCCTTATGAAAAGAGGCTTCGGAAAGCTCCCCATTCTTTCCGCCATGTGAGGTTACAGTGAAAAGATGGCCATCTATAAAGTGGAACTTAGCCAGGCACCAAATCTACTGGTGCCCTGACCTTGGACTTCCCAGCCTCAGAGCTATGAGAAATAAATTTCTGTTGTTTATAAGCCACCCAGTTTATGGTATTTTGTTTTAACAGCCTGAATAGACTAAGACAGAAGGTATCCGCATAGATCTTGAAATCTTCCAGGATGATGGTACTACTTGGGGGAGAAGGATGTTGACCAGGTGTGTAAAGTCCTCCATGGCTGTGGAGGAGTTACCTGAGATCGAAGGGTTGCGGTAGTGTCAATGCCGAAATTTGAGAAATAAAAGTTATTACATGCAAAACCAGTATGAGAAAGCAATGGTAGAGATATCCTGAAGGTACAAGATAACCAAAAACTTTTAAATGAGAATTATCATAAGTACATGGAAATTATACCAAGATTTAAAAGGAGAGCTGTTATCGATATAACTAATATGGTCTAGTAAGAACATTTCATAATGCCAATAAATCGCTTTTACTCATCCCTTCATGCATCAGAAGGTGAAGGCAAGAATTGCAGCCCATGATAGTTCCATCTTTTTATAGAGTTGCTCTCTCTCTTCATTCTTCAAGGGCGTCCCCCTTCCCTGAACCTTATGTTACCTGGCTTTCTCTCTAGCTTTATATTACCCTGGAGCCCAAGATGATCCGCCACAAGGACCAGGTTAATGGCCTGCATATCTTTAGACTGAGGTTAGTGAAGGCCCTGAGAATTCCAGGGAGCGCACACCGCCTTTGTCTTTGGCAAGTCACTGCTTTCTGCAGGCTCTGAGGGTACCTACCGACTCAGCCATCTTTGGTCTTACACAGAATCATGAATATTCATCATGTAAAATTCTTTTAATTGATCTTTCCACTATTTGCAACAGCTAAGCTATAGTGGCCTACAAAACTGATGTGCATTATAGACTGAAATGTCCTAACTAGGCCATCACTGAGTTAAATCTGAATCAAGATTTGGGGCAGGAAAACACACTCTCAACATAAAGGCCCCATCACTCTGGACAAGGAAAAGCGCTTCAAGCTTAGCTGTTATGACTGTGAAAGTCAGGCCCAGGGGGCCTGGGGTAAATTCGGATGCTTTTTCTTTAATTTCCTAATCACATGTTTACAACCAGACTCAGAAGTAAACAGCATTAGGAAAATGAAGCAAGGAAACTGCTTCCCCATCACGCTGCTGTGACTCCCTCCCCTGCTGGTTGTTAACCCCTCGGAACGAGTGGTCTGCAGTTGCCTTCCACACGCAGCCAGTGGCCTGGCTTCCACCTCCACCGCTCTAGAAAGATCCACACTGATGGACGCTTTCCTGTCAAGCATGATGTCAGTCTTCGGCATCCTCTGCCTGCTGGAGAGGTCCAAATGAATGAACCCATCTGCACTCGCCAAACCTTCTCCTCCTTCTACCACCTTTTGGGATACCCTCTCTCCTATTTTTCTACCTGCTGCTCTGACTCTCTCTTCCTTCCCTGGTTCCTTTTCTTCCGCCGGTCCCTTGCCATTTCCTAGAAGTCCATCCTTTGTTTCATCGTTTCTCCCTCTCCACTGTCTTTCCCTTGGTGCTTTTCAGCAATTTCCTCCTAGTATTATAACCTATAATGACAAGGTCTGTATCTCCAAAGTCCTCCTGTGAATTCCACACCTGGAGCTATGTCTGCTGGGCACTGACATAGACACCAATATTTAGCAAATATCTCCAGCTCAGCGGTCCTCAGACTGTACAACTGTTTCCCAAAACCTACTCCTCTCTGGTTTTCCTTAGTCCCCACATCTCTCTCTCTCTTTCTCTCTCTCTCTCTTTCTCTCTCTCTCTCTCCCTCCCTCCCTTCCTTTCCTGCCTGCCTGCCGTCTGTCCTTCCTTCTTTCTTTCCTTTTTTGGCAGGGGTAGTAGTTA
>NW_006436282.1:21747670-21758562 GCF_000325575.1 Pteropus alecto
CCTCTCTCTCTCTCTCTCTCTCTCTCTCTCTCTCTCTCTCTCTCTCTCCCTCTCTCTCTCTCTCTGCCTCTCTCTGCCTCTGCCCCTCCCCGTCGTCTCTTCAATCCATTGTATTTCTGACAAAACCATTCCTAGATGTCTCTCTTCTCCATCTTCACTGCCTTCCTAGCTATGTCCTTGACTGCAGGCACCACCTTTCCTTTCCAGTCCACATTGCTACCAGAATTCCCTCTGTAACACACAAATCTGATGAGCGTCAGGCCTTAGAGGTCTCCTGAGGCCAGGTCCCTGTTAGCCTGGAACAGTTTTATATTGGGGGTTCTGTTATTCCATCTGGTTAGCATGCCCTTTTATTCTCAAAAGCAACCCATCTGGATGACGAATCATGTGGTCATCGTACCACAGCTAACAGGATAAAGTCCAAGCTCTTCGATCTAGCTCACCATCTGGCCCCAGGTTCACTTTCTAGCTCCATCTTCATGCTCTCTGGCCACCTGTCATTCCCCAAACATACCAAGCTGTTTCCCATCTCTTCGTTTTTGTCCATGGCTGTTCTCTCTTCCTGAACACCTTTCCCCCTATTCCCACTTATTAATTCCTCCTTAACCTTCACTGCCTGGCCAAACTAGCAGCTGTTCTGTGAAATATATCCAGCCCCCCACCCACACCCCCCAGGCCCTGGGTTGTGATCCTGTAGTAATTTGTTTAAACCTCTGTTACGGGTTCTACTTTGAATCTGGCACAACACCTGGCACATTGCAGTTCTTCAAAGCGTTTTGAAAGAGAAGATTTGAAGAAGCGTGAAACCAGGAGTATTTTCTCTGGCTTGGATTAGAATTAAGAGCTTTTATCCTCCATATGGGACTTGCTTGAGAAAATTCAACATGTCAGAGCCAAGTTTATTTCTCCTTCATCTGTAAAGTAATAAGGAGAATAATTGCTCCTGCCAAAACTTACCCCTGTGAACTCAATGGGGTAATAAAAACAAGTCCTGCTGCTGAAGTATAATATGCTAAAATAAAGAGTGAGATGAGCCTGCCATCTCTTGTCATCTGTCCACACAGCCTAGGGCCTATGGAGGGTGGGGGCAGGAAATTCTGAGATCTGGCAGATGGTTCAATAGAGGATGTACCTACGGGAGGTCAGAATGATTTGTCTCAATACAGATGAAACTAATTTGAAGATTAACCATTTGTTGACCATGCACGTGAGTTAAGTACTGTGCTAAGAACTTTATATACCATTCGTTTATGTAAAGCCAAACTTGTAAGATGGCAGTATGATTTCTCATTTTACATTTGAGGAAACTGAAGCTCAGAGAGGTTAAGTAACTTACCAGGAGCATGAAGCTAGTAAGTGTTGTTGGGATACATAATCATAATACTACTAATAATGCACATGTATGTGCCTGGGTCTCTATGAAGTATGCTGCTTGGTCCTCACAACCACCCAATGAGTGAAGATACTGCTGTATCTCCATTATCATAACAATTAAGTAACCAACCCAAGGTCACAGAGCTAGTAAGAAATCATGCCA
Source organism: Pteropus alecto (assembly GCF_000325575.1). NCBI lineage: Eukaryota > Metazoa > Chordata > Mammalia > Chiroptera > Pteropodidae > Pteropus > Pteropus alecto. The sequence continues at coordinate 21,749,208 of NW_006436282.1, forward strand.
GGCAGCTAACTCCAGAAACCACAAGCCTGGTCACTGCCTTCGCGGACTTGCAGGTCTGTTCGAGTTTGCTATTTCGGCTCATTCTCTGTTGCCAGCATCCATCAGATCTTCTTCCCCTGCTCCTCACAATGTAGTCTGCCAATCAGCAGCATCGCTATCGCTCGGAAGTGTGTTAGAGAGAATCTTGAGCCCCACTCCAGCCCCAGGGAATTGAATCTGTGTTGTAACAGCCCAGGCCCTGATCTAAACCAGTGGGTCTCAACCTTGTCTGCATGTCAGATGCCCCTGGGGAGCTTTAAAGAATCCTGATACCTGGGATCCACTGACAGCATTCTACTTTAATTGAGTGTGGTCTGGGTTTTGAGATTTTAAAAAGCTTCCCAGGGGATTCTGATGGATACTAGGTCTGAAAAACACTGCTTTCAGCAAATCCAGCTGTCGGTTCCTTCCTTCCTTCACTCATTCCTCTCATTGCAACTGACTTCGCTGAAGGGCAAGCACGGCTACCTGGTGAAATGGACAAACAAACGATGCCAATACAATAGAATAAGCACGATGCAAACCATTATCCCGAGGGCCTAGGGAGAGCCAGAGGAAGGCCTGACGTCCAAGTCCAAGGAAGCAATCAAGACAGATTGCTCAAGGGACACCACAGGAGTCTCGAGGATGAATAGGAGTTCTTGGATTTGTTGGTGCAAATAATAAGCAGGTGCCGGTGAAGGGAGAGTTCTATGTTTACTATGAAAGTGAGCTTCATAGAACTTTAGGCTATAACCAATAACAGAGACCATAGAAGGAGTCCAACCAATGGTTTTCTAACTTTTTTGACTATTGCCCGCATGCACAGAAACATTATGTCTCAGCCCAGAATATATATAAAGTTTCATGAAACAATAATTACCTTCATTACATGTGACGTGGTTTGATATTTTCTATTCTTTCAATACTTTTTCTTTAGGAAAAAAAATACTGGTCATGCTTAAATGACCCACGGATGGGTCACAACCTGCAGTTTGAAAGACCTGACTTAATCCCTTTGATTTCTCCCTGAGGAAACAAAACCCAGAATAACTAAATGACTTGGCCTGGAAGAGTAAAGAAAAATGTGTTCGAATTTCAATGTGAAGGATTGGTATTAGAAATAAAGAAAGCCTTTATATGGTATCGGTTGCTGGATATTTCAGAAGCACTTGACTTTCCTAGAAGTCCTACTCATTTTCTGGAAGGCTAAGGCATAGACCCATAGAGAAGGCAACATGATGAATTAATAAATAAGGTATCTAGGTCCTTTCTAGTCCCACTAAAATATTCAGGAGGTAAAAATACTATTGAGCAGGAATTCTCAGTTTAGCTAGGTTTGGAGAGAGGTCGATGCCACCTGGGAGTGTGGAGAGGAACTTTTAGAACCACTTGGGGCCTTTGTCTAGTGTTTGGGACTCCCATCCGTTCTAATATGCACCCTTCCATTTCAAGGCCAGAATTCCAGCTGACAACAAGCCCATTGCTCTCCTTGATGCGGGCGTATCCTACCACTCCGCGTGTTGGGGCTGGCAAGAAAATCAAAGGTGAGAACCACTGATCTCTCGAGCAATGGTTCCCCACCTTTCAGGTTTCAGAGGCCAAGGAAAATTCAAAATGAGTTTAGGAATTGCTATCAGGCTGCCAATTTTTCATTATGTCAAATAAGGAAATTAAAAAACAACCCAAATAAACAAAAAAGTGAATCTCTCCAACTCTACTGCTATCTACAACTATCATAAGAGTAGAATGGACAGAATCTTAAACTAAAGGAAAATCTTATCAATACATTTTACTTTAAGAATTTTTAAAGAAAATTTTAATTATGGTAAATGTATATCAAATTTATCATCTTAACCATTTTTAAGCTTTCCAGTAGTGTTAATTAGATTCAGTTGTGCAACCAATCTCCACAACTCTTTTCACTGTATAAAGCTGAAACTGTACCCATTAACAACTCACCATTTCCTCCTTCTCCCAGCCCCTGGCAACCACCATTCTACTTGCTGTCTCTATGAATTTGACTTCTCTAGGTATCCTGTATAAGTGGAATCATACAATCATCTGTCCATTCATGACTGCCTTATTTCACTTAGCATAATGTCCTTAAGATTCACGCATGTTGTAGCATACGTCAGAATTTCCTTCCTTTTAAGTTTGAAAGGAAGGAATTTATCCATCCATCTGTTTATGGATACAGGTCGCTTCCACCTTTTGGCTACTGTGAATAATGCTGCTATGAACACGGGTGTACAAATATCATTTGAGTTCCTGCTTTCAATTATTTTGGGTACATACCAGAGATGTGATTGCTGGATCATATGGTAATAGTACGCTTAATTTTTTGAGGCGCCATCATACTGTTTGAAGACATTTAGCTTCTCATAGATAAAAAAAAGCAACTACTGCATTGTCCTAATTTTTCTTATTTCACTGTGAACACTTCATCACAGACTGGCATTGGTCTGTAGATTCTTGCCTGGATTTGCTGCTCCAACAGATATAAACTACTTCCTTGGGCTATTCACTCTTCAAATGAAGAAATCTGGATTCTTTATATCTTGCCTGACAAGAAAGATAATTATTTTAAATCATAAAATATCCATTAGGCAGTTTGGAAAATTATACAAAAGCCATTAGCTTGATTGCACTAAATATGAAAAACAAGACAGTTTCTATTATTCAATTTATCAAGCCATCACCATTTTGAATTTGGCTATGGGTCACTATCACTCCAGTATTGTGAATTGAAAGGTAACAGACACTTGCTTTTCCCCTGCATGATGACTGTGTTTACAGAAATCCTAGCAGAACTGGCCTGGCTTTCCAGAACTCTTGATCCTCTGAAGTTTGCATGTATCAAGCTAAGTAAATTTTATGCTTGGTGGAACTTAAAAAGAATTTTTTAAGTTGTACATGTTAAGTTCTTTGTGAGCTGCAGAAGAATCTCTTGTTATTGAAACTCATGAACTATTATCAAATAACTTAAATTCAGTAGGAAAAAAATGCTATATTAAAATGAAATCCTAACTGTAGCCGTCATACTCCTCACTGATATTGGTTCTGACAGAATTCTTTACTTCTTTACCTAATCACTGGTGGAGGTTGGGACGAAAGAACAGAATAAAACTTATTATTAAGAAGTCATCTGTTAAAAGATGTATTGGAAAAACCAGGTAGATGTACATCCGACAGTTTAAATCGAAAAGTTACATTTTCTGAAAAAATTCCGGATCTCTTCTAATTCCTCCCTGGAATGTCAACAAATCACCCTTCCAACAGATTAGAAATTCTAAAATGTAACAAATCATCATAACCAAGACCTATGAATCTGCTGTTTGCACAAGTCATGTCTCAAGTTCCTTCTAATTTATCTTTTCCTTTTGTGCTCGACTCACAGAAGCAACTGAATTCTGGAAATGTTTTTACCTCTCTCATATATACAACAGGCAAAACTAAATCAGAGATGCCTCGTGGGATGCCACCCCTCCTTCTTTTCACGCCTTTTTTTTTGCTAAATCCGTGTGCTTTTAGTGTAGCGCATTTCGTTTTCCCATTTGTATAATTTGCTTGAAGCTCAATATTTAGATGTCGTAAAAGAAAACGTACTCAATGTATGGTGAAAAACACCTTTTGTTGTACAATCTGATTAAATTATTTAATGATGCTTAGGTCTGTTTCGATGAGGAGGTTGTGAGAGCGTTTTTGGCATTCGCGTTCTGGAGTTTAACATTTGTTTGTCTGCACGTAATCTGCACGTTTTGCTCATGAGAATGATATGAAAATGTATTTGCACCCAATAATTTGATAAGACTTGTAAAATCTCCTTCCATTCCCACCGTTACTGCTGCAGGTTAGCCTCTTTTTTTTTTTTCCTTCGGTGGTAAAATAGACACAAAATTTACCATTTAAAGCATTCTTAAAGGTACAACTCAGTGGCCTCGAGTACATTCACATTGTCATGCAACCCCCTCATCATTTTTTCACCAGGGTTAGGGCAGCAGCCTTCAAAATCCAGTCTTGCTTCTAATTTTGCCCCTTTAAGGAAGAAAATAGAAATCTTATCTCTGTTGACTTATTTCACCATGTGCACAGAAGAAGAAGGGGAAGATGGAAGGGACAGTCTTTGCCATTTCTTCTGTGCTTGACGCGTCACAGTTGATGGGAATCGAATGAAGATCAAGTGCTAGGGGCACAGAGGGGCAGGTACCTGCTGGACCTGTTCCATCCCTGATGCAGGTTATTCCTTGCTCAGGGCATCACAGCCAAAGCGATTGTTCTATGGACCTGGAAGATATAAATGCTCTTAAACTCATTTGAGATTAGAGTGTCTGATCACCAATCTTTAGCTTTAAAATGTGCAGAAATAATTATTGCCAAAAATTAAGAGGCAAAAACTGTTAGATGATTGAACTTCGCACCAGTATACACAGCATAAAGAAGTCTGACCAGCCTTGGCTGCACCCGAGGCAGCTGAAGTCACCTGATCTGCACTGAGTCTTGAGCCCTCTTGGGGCGGTGGGGTAGGGGCATCAAAAATGAGGAGCCCATTTGATATACTGCTTCAGATTTTGAGCGTTTGGCAGTGCAGTTTTATATCACTAGGTGTCAGTGTGGACTTTCCCAGCTGCCACCTTTTCCCTGCAGATGTACCAGATATCACCTAGGATCCTTCCTCAAGTCCTGGCAAACACGGGCTGTTTTCGGAATCGTAATTTCACCAAATATATTGTCTACTTACATGTTTTGAATCTCCAGAGTTCTCTTAGAACACAGAAACTCTGAACCAAACACTGCTCTTTTCAATGTCATGACTTTCTAATCTCAATGCTTGCATTTGGAAGGCAGCCTCCAAGGCTGTTTTGAGGCAGGTAATAGGAAGTCCCAGCTGGTACTTGGGGTCCTTTAAAAGCAGCACGTTACCTCAGTTTCTGTAGTGCCCACTTTCACAGTCAATCACATCTAATTGGTCTCCAAGACATGTGAAGGTTACTCTCTTAATAGCTGTTGAATCTGCTCTGTATCAGCCATCTAGTCTTCAGCTTCGCTGTGCTTTCCTCCTCACTGTCTCCAAAGCACTGCCTGTGATCCTTCTAAACTGTAAATACGACCATGCTACTTCCTGTTTATGAAAGTGGTTCGCTTTTGCCTTCTGGATTGATTTCCACCTCGGCCCAGTATACTAAACCAGTAAGACTCTGACTCATCCTACTTTTCCAGCCTATCTACTTACTTCATTGCCTCCTATTATTCTTCATTCCAGCTATAATGAATTGCTTGCAGTTCTTCAGATGCTCAAAGCTCCGCCTTGCTTCATGCTCCCTTAGCCTGGAATGCCTGTAGCTACTTAAGCCAACTCTCTCAAAAGATCAGCTCAGTATCACTTCTGGGAAAACATCTTTGTCCTTCACCCAACCCCCACCCTTGCACTCAGCTCCAGCATGCATTTACCACATTGCACTCTAATCATCTCATTATTTATATCGATGTCCCCTGACTATAAGCTATAAGGCTTTTGAAGGCAGGGACCTTTGTTTGGTTTAATTTTGTATTCCCAGAGCTAAGCCCAGGGCCTGGCACATTACAAATGCTCTGCCACTTTTGGTTGAACAAATGAAAACATTCTCAAGGTATCCTGACGTGCCCACCCACTGGGGATGACCCAGTTCAGAGCTATATTCTGAAATCTGCTGGGTTTAGAGACCCGTACCCCTAAAATGCAGCCAGAATCCATGTAGCTTCTGGGAAATAGAGGTGAGGAAAGTTGAATAGTAGGTCTTACGGCTCAATACTCTCTTGTAGCCAGGGAAAGATAGTCCGGCAATTTGGAGCTTACCATTTCTAACCTGGCCTAACGTTGGGGCATACATCAATCAGCAGCCACTCAGAGGAAATTTGCCACCTAAGGTATGGACTGACCTGGCTAAAAAGTGTAGAAGAGCAAATTTGAAACATACAAACTTAGTGCGGTAATGACAGCCTGTTAAGTCAGTAGTAGTAATTCAGGACATGTGTTGTCACAGCTGGCCCTTGTGGTCTACAGCAGTTACTGAATGTTTCCTATATACAGACTGTCTTGGATCTCTAGATGCAGGCACTGTAGAGAGTTGAAAATAAAACAGAAACAAAGTTCCTATACTTGGGAGGCTTAGGCAATCTAGGCCTAAAATAAGGCTTGCCTTTACTGGGGATTTTGGCTACTTTTGAGGGAGGGGGCGGTAAGAGAAAATGTCTTATAATCCTTTTTAATCATTCATGTATTGTCACAGTAACTTAAACAAGTGACAGGAAGCAGAGAGGGGAGTGCCTATGCATTGGAGGAGGGACCACATGTATTATGCAGCAGAGAGCTATGTTTTCTCCAAACGAGTCTTCACTTTTGCAGGCTGGGAAAATTCCCTTGGTATTGACTCCATGACACAGCTTTCCATTAAATTGTATGTCTTCAACAGTGTGACTCTAGTACGAATTTGGGATTCCTTTATCTACTCAGTGTGAAATCTGAGAGATTTCTTGATAATGGAGGAAAAGCATCATGGTTTGTGGCTGTTTTGTATTAAGAGTTTTAAAATAAGGGCTTTTAAAGATTTAAAAATATATATTGCTTGCAAGCCAAAGTAAATTGAGAATAGGGCATAATATAAATATTTAAGCTCTTATTAATACTCCGTACCATTCTGATAAGCGAAAATTAAGTTATTTATATTAGCAGGTGCTGACATTGTGTCTTAAGCTGTTTTTAGAAAGGAAAATGATTCCAGAATCTGTGTTAGACATAGCTCAGGGATCTGGTCACTGATTGAGAAACCTGAAATGCTTTCATAACACATTTAATCCTATTCAGGACCCCTAAGGCTCCTTAGTGAAAATGTAATTTAACTACCCTGTAGAATCAAGGGAGATTAAAAAAAAAAAAAAAAGCTTTAAATGTTAGTGATTTCAAATAGCTTCTAGTCTCTTCAAATAGCTTCTCATCTCTTAATGACAATTAAATTTCATATCTGTGTATATATATACATATATACATACTTCCCACGGTAGAAAGATGTAGTTTGTCATTATGTCATAGTGTCATCAGGATTAGTGATGTGCATACTTACTAGCAAATTACTGCTAAACAATTATCACTAATAAATCCTTAAGTTTCAGTAATGCATTAAAATTATACGAAATGGTAAAATCACTTCTAGCGAGTAGTAGTATATATTAAATTGCACAATTCACAAGCTGCTAGAGTAATATACAAATTATAACAACCTGCTAGGGATAATAACATTGAGATTAAAATGTGTGTATTTATTAACACATTTCAAAGTATGTTCAAATAGTCTTTTGCAACTCACAACTGCTTTGCGATACTGGTATTGGGCTGTACAGAGGAAAAGCTTCTAGCCAGGTTAAGTGGCTCACTCTAAGTCACAGAGCCAAGGCCTAACTGTGGCCTAAGTTGACCTACTTCGTGGTGTGTGCTTATAACCCTGTCGTGATTGGTTACATCCTTTGGAAGACAAACATAATTGATTAAAAAAAATCAATGAGAGTAAAGAAAAGAGAGAATTTGGCTTACTCATGACAGAAAAATAAAAGTTAGTTACATACATTCTATAAATTATTGTTCTCTGAAAAATGTTCACCCAACAATGTGATTCCTAAATATTCCTCTAAACTAAATTTAGTTTTAGAATTTAAGATATAGTTTCTAATCATCACTAAAATCCTAAACAGTGTTTTCTGTGGGATGTATTGTTTTAATGTTTAGATGGTCCATCTCTTTCTTTAAAAAATGAAATAGAATAAGAGGAAAAGGCCTATTTAAAGATAGGTAGTTATACATGCAATCCTATAGTTTGTTAGACTAGGCAGTGTATAGCTCTTACTAAAAAATAAAATAAAATAAAAGGCAAAACCATGGCTGTCTTTTGAATACTATAATGAGAGAAAAAGAGGGATGGCAGAGACGTTAGCAAAGGTCTGGTGCTGGCTGCAGGGGAGCCCCGATGGGAGTCTGTGGGCCGGACTGAAAGGATCGGTGTGACAGGTCTTCTGCTCTGTGCAAATCTGTTGTCCCACACATCAAAGGTCTGATCCAGCACAGCTGTAAGAGTGGGCGAGAGTGGAAAGAGACGCACACCTACACAAAAATAAATGCCAAAGGGGAGAGACTCACTCCATCTGAATTTCAAACCAGATAACAGCAAGCCGATCAGTCAGGTATTTTTATTGATAAACTCACAACCAGCTTATCTGTTCCAGGGCGGGTTTCTGACCATCGATTTTGTCAACATGAAGTGCTTTAACAATACAAACTATTTTTGAACCCCAAAAGTCATTGTTCAAAATACCGTCATTTAATCATGTAGAAGGATGAAAAATAGAGCATATGAAAAAGCTTAGAACATTAGGAATTTTAAAAAACTGGGGTTCTGGTTTCTTGTGACTGAGACATTAAAATAACAGTTCTGATTATGTACAGGAATATATCCTTTAGACCAGGGTCCCCAAATCCCAGGCTGTTAACCAGTACCTGTCTGTGGCCTGTTAGGAACCGGGCTGCACAGCAGGAGGCAAGCCGTGAGCCTGTGAAGCTTCATCTGTATTTGCAGCCGCTCCCCAGCGTGAGCCTGTGAAGCTTCGTCTGTATTTGAAGCCGCTCCCCAGCGCTAGTATCACCGCCTCAGCCCCACCTCAGTTTATCAGGCATTAGATTCTCATAGGAGCACCGACCGGTCTCTGGTGCCAAACAGGTTGGGGACCGCTGCTTTAGATCAGTGCTTCTCCAAGTCAGGCCGGAGGTCTGGTGACATCGGCATCACTGGGCTGTTTGTTAGAATGCAAATTCTCAAGGCCCAACCCTGATCTACAGAATGAGGATCATTGACAGTGGGCCCCAGCAGTCTGTTTTAACAAGGTCTCCATATGATTGTTTTTCGTGCACTGTAATTTGCAAACCGCTGATTGAAACCATCATTTGTTAAACTGCAGATTACAATTCATTAATTGTGAGTTGTAAAATTAATTCAGTAGGCAGTGACTAGCATTTTACAAAAGAGAAATGGAATGAAAGATGGAGTACATCCCATGAAGCATGGGTATGATCTCATTAAAACTATTTCAGCTTTATCTGTGTGTGTACACCTGTATGTACCAATTTAAATGAAGCAGCACTTTTAATTTTTGAAGAACTGGCATGGTATAATAAAGAAGCTACACATTTTAAATGAAGTCAGAACTGTTTGGCTGACAATAAAACATATTGACAGGTTAATGTGGATTCCTATTTGGAGAGAGATTGAGGAGAGAGGGAAGAGGGCCAAGGACAGAACATAAGAGGCCAAGT
>NW_006436282.1:21758607-21760582 GCF_000325575.1 Pteropus alecto
ATGGAAGGGGCAGCTACCACAGGGGAGATGTCCCGGAGGATAGGGACAAATTAAAGTCATGTGTGACCTTCAAGAAACGATTAATTAAGTAGAAATATTCATTCACTCATTTATTCATTCATTCAAAAAATCATTTACTGTACTGTCACAGGTGCCGGGCACTGTGTTAGACCTGAGGGTACAGATGTGAGGATCATGGACCAGATTATTTAGTGACAAGCAAGAAGATCAATAATAATAACAGCATGATTAGTGCTGTAAAGGAAGTATTAGCACAGCACGTAGTGGGAAGACTGAAGTCAACCTGTGCTGATGGGCTGGGAGTGGGGTAACCAGGGACATTCATATGCAGAGGGCATTTAATCAAAATGATGACCGCACGTTTTAACATAATATTCTCTTTTGAACGTAATCAGTGATTATTTAGATCACTGATTCTCAAACATTAGCATGCATCATAATCTCTTAGAAGACTTGTTCAGGCACTTTTTGATTCAGTAGGTAAGGGGTGGCAGTCTGAAAATCTGCCTTTCTGACAAGCCCCTAGGCAATGCAAATCTTGATAATCTGAGGACCATACATTGAGGATCACTGATCTAAACTTAAGAGTTGTGTTAGGTGGTGTTTCTAAAAACAAAATTTAAAGCAGAGAGCATTTAGCTGATCCACACTTATGGACATAAATCAGTTCGTTTTTTTTTTTTATTATTACATTTTGATGCCTTAATAACTCACTAGAAATTTTTCATATAACAATTTTTATTGTAAAATGTCTTACTAAGATTTAACATTTAGCTTAGGTACTTGACAGTCAGACAACAGTTCTCATATATGGCAAAAACATGCTTACTATGTACTTGCCAAAATTATTTCCTTTTCTTCCTGGTAAACACATAAAACCACATTTCCTGACCCCTTTGCAGTTAGGTTAGACCACGTGACTGATTTCTGCCAACATGGTTAGTGGGCAAGAGGGATGCGTACCCTTCCAGGCTTGGCCAAAACTTTAACATCTGCCCTTTTTCTTTGGCCAGGCAGGTGCACAGGATCTAGTGAAGGACTCTATGAGGGGTCCAGGGGCCTGCTTAACTACTAAAAGCCTGGATCCCTGAGTCACAACTTGGAGAGACACCCAACATTGCCACTCAAGTGGAGAGCTGTTCAGAGAGAGATGGGGGGCGTGTACCAAGGGAATTCACAATGTGCTTTCATTTCATTAAGGCCCTGAGGTTCAATGGTTGTTTCCTCTGGGGAGCTGAGCGTGCCCTGATTAACATGCTGTGCCTGGCACTCAGTAACACAAAACACATATTTATGGGCTGAATGAATGATTATTATAGCTCCAATGTTTATCCTCTTATGTCCAAACATTCAGCATGTAAATGGCCATCTCACCATTCATTTATCCAACAAATACTTACCTATACGCTATTGTGTGCCAAGCACGGCAGTGGTGATTAAAAAAAAGGCACACTTTCCCTTTCCTTCATAGAATTTATAGTCTTCTTAGGTATGTACATCAATCAGTCAACCACTCAAATGTCAAATTCCTACTGTCCTGAGCGGTATCAATGTTGGAAACCTGGCACTAGAAGATTTTTTTTCCTAGTTAGGAATAAATGTGGAGTGTTTTAAGGTATAATTACCATGTGAGTAAAAATTACTTAAAAATACAAGTTTGTGCGTGATAAAGCATAATATAAATCTGGATACAACTAAGAGTCATCTGGTTTTATTGTTAAATCTTTCCATTTAATAGTTTTAATTATCGAATGGGACTTTTTCTATATTATAGTTACTAATTTTTCTTTTTAGTTACTAAACTTTTAAAATGCACGTATAATGACAAGTGTGAAACTCTAACTTACCAGTCATTAGCTCCCCAGAGACTTGCAAAAGTCTTTTGCTCCTTGTTTAAAGTCAGTGTTTGTAATTTTCTCTATTAACCTTAGGTTCTTATGGTATTGATAACAAT
>NW_006436282.1:21760626-21762057 GCF_000325575.1 Pteropus alecto
GTAAATCAGATCAAATCACTAAATATCTTCTTGAATTGATACTTGTCATTCTGGTAACCACTTTGGCCTTTTAAACTTTTCTCCACTTACTAAGTAAACGGTTTCAGTAAGTGCATATACAGGATGAGAGAATTTTAGCTTTGCATTGATTGCTTTCTCTTTCCATTCTCAAATGTATATATGTATATATACTTATATATTCCACCTATATCTGATACATATATACATACAATTTATATAAATTTACATATACATGAATTCTCCACTTCTGTTTCAAAACTTGATTCTCATACTTTGAAAAGTGATGAAAATCATTACATAAATGACTCATTACAAATATGGAAACTATTTCTGTAATTTGTACAAAAACACCAGTTGCTATTACTTTCACATAGAGGACAATTTAGGCATTTTCAAAACGGGAGGGTCACAGCAGGCTGTCTCTGGACATCCAGACCATGCTCTGCTACCAAGAAACTACATCATGAGAATGGAGAATTTTAATAAATTCCTTTTAGAAAAATTACCGGATTTTAAAGCTGCAGGTGCCCTAGGAATTTAATAAAAATGTCTCGGGGAAGGAAACTAAAGTCTGAAAAGATGAAATAATTTGCTCACTACACATAATTTAGTTTTCGTCCCAGAACTAGACCCCAAGACTCCTAAATTGGGTGCAGTGATGTCTGCACCACAGTGTTTGCCCTTCAATTGAAGGTCAGGCCGGATTACCCTTAGTTCTTGAAACTTCTCCCAGGGTTGGAATGTTTGATTGGCTGGAGCTAATTCAGATCGAGTTGGCTTCTGCAGCCTTCTTGGTTCCTTTGTTTCCACCATTCTATTTTTTATCAGTATTGCCGAGCTTCTGCTTCATATAAAAGATACACTCATTTAATAACACCAACCAGGAAGTTAACACCCACCCAAACTCAATGGCTCAAGACAGGATACAAGCATACCCAAACCCAGCCAAGAAAAGGTGAAGGGGACACTCTATCTTATCTTGCGTCGGATGGCCACGTGCGGGAGGAGGGGCCGCCTTCTGGTTGGCTCCCGGAGGGGCACAGTCCCTCCAATCGGCGTAGGCCCCGCCGCGGAGGAGGGGGCGCGCCCTAAAAGGGAGGGCGGAGCCAGCAACCTGTCCATCATCGAGTCCGTGGGTGGTAGCACCTACCACACCACTGTACCTTGGGGAGGCGGTACCAGGGCTGGAAGGCCGCGGCCGGGGGAGGTGGGGCCAAGCCGACAGGAGCCAATCCGCCGGCGGCGCGAGGGGGCGGGGGCGGGGTCACCGCGCGCGACCCAAACACACGGGCCCCGGCGCACCCTGAAGCCGCGCTGCTCCTCGGCCTTCCGGTGCGAGGGCCGGGCAACCTCTTCCCCTCCCCGGCACCCCCGCCTCCGTGGCCCAGACCGCCCCCAGCCCCTCCTTCG
>NW_006436282.1:21763063-21775547 GCF_000325575.1 Pteropus alecto
CCGGGCGGGCCGCGCCTGGTGATCGGCTCCTTACCAGCTCACCTCTCGCCGCACATGTTCGGAGGTACGGCCCCCTCCCTCCCTGGCTCCCTGGTCCCACGGGCGGCACGCGGGCCGGGGCCGCGGCCGCGCTCATTTTCACCCTTCTTTTCTCCTTCAGCCTGAGCGCAGGGGGTTTGCCGCGCGGCCCGGCGCGGTCACCCCTCCCGGGAGGAAAATCGCCCCTTAATCCCTGCGGCGTCGCCACCGCCAGACCCTGGTGTTTGTTTTTTAAACACCGTGTGCACCCGCACCTCAGTGGCTCCCCAGTACAGAAAGTCCTTGTTCTCCCCGTGAGGTGAAAGGAGCAAATACTGTTTTAAAACAAACCGTCGCAGCAGCCCTGGTGCTCGTGGCTCTCAGTATCAGGAAGTCAGTAGAAGGAAGACCCGTTGCTAAATGTAGTTCTGTCTCGGGACTCGAGCGATGAGCGGTGTCTAGAGGCCAAAATTCTGAGGGTCTCAAACGTGACTTTGAAGAAGGAGGGCGTTATCGCATTTGGATTGACTTAATGTAAAACTGATTCTCAAGCCCATGTAAACAGTCCAACCTACTGTGTAAACTTCAACTGGATAAATGCGGTAGTGAAGTGTGGATTTTTAACCCCGGTAAACTGCTCCTTTAGATAATGGTTAATGTGAGTCTTGCTTAATTTGGACAGCGTTTAAAAAATTAACAAGTTTCTTAAGGAGGGAAGCTAGTAATTATCACAACTCTGCCTATAAGGTGCAGTAAAAGCCTAGGTGATTTTGAAGAGCAATGTTGACTTGAGTTCAGGAAAAGTCATTTGTGAGAACTGGAAATTTTTAATAGCAAAATGATGTGCTTTTATGTAGGAACAGGAGGAAGGGTGCACTTGTCTTGAGAAAAATAAACTTGACTTCTTCAATCATGTTTTAAGGTGATCACCTGTACCTCAAAACAGTTACTAGTAAATGAATCAAGACACCCCTCCCTTCCCAGTTCGTGAAAAGATGTTGAAATTAAATCTGGTTAGAGAGACGGGTAGGACAAACATTCCCATGTCATTGCGTTGTGGTTGGTGCTGCTGCACACTCACAGTGGAGCACAGAACAGCACACGCCATCCCCTCCATTTTGGTGCCCCCTTACATGTTTTCAAGTGTGAGAAATTTAAGTAGAGAGTTAGTAAGGTGGACTAATGTAATTTATCTGTTCTAATGTTCTGTACTATCAGCCTTCATGTAAGCGTAAATTAAAAATGGGAATATTTAGTTTTTCCATCTTTTTGGTACTGCTTTGCACATTCAATATAGAATAACTCTTGCCCTAATTACTTGTTATAAAGTCATTTTTGCTACATTAATAAGAATATTGTTTCCTGAAAACTTGTTTTTGAGCAAAAGAACTAAGGTTGTCCTTACTGTGATTTGCTTATAACTAACAGTTGAAGGTACTGTAGTCACCACATCGAGGAATAATAATAAAAGACAGTTTCTTGATAATAGATTAGTGCAATAATAAAAGATAAGCTGGTTTTTAAAAATACTTACCTTTTTAAAAGTATGATCATCAAAGGATATGTATATTTAAAAGCATGCTAAAGAAAGGGAAATAGAAAAATGCTTATCAAATTAATAGTTCTTATTTCTTTAATGTACTGATTATTGTCTTTATTCATTTTGTTTAAGGTTGGATAATATCTTTCAACAGAGTATATCTGTATGGGTTTATTTTCTTAAGTACATTCCATTCAGAGCAGGGGGCAAATAGTTGACGCCCATGCTGTTAATTCATTGCACATTAGCAAATGAAAGGTAAAACATTTATCTCTTTTCTTATCTAAGTTCCTAGATTTGTGCACTTCGTCCTTTTAGTACTTTTTGGGGTTAGGATGATTGGGGCCTAGTAGCAGCACGGTTGACACCAAGGAACTTGTGGCAGGCAGCCTTTCTTAACCACATATCTGTAGAGGATTGAACCCTAATATCCTAAAGGCATCTATTATATGCAGTTAACATTTTTCAGCCATGCATTTAAAATGATTCTAGTTACAGGTCATTCTTGGAAATTTGAGAAAAGTCACTCAATCTGTGTAGAGTGGTTCAGATGAGGAACCCCAATTGAGAAAGTCTGGAAGGGGATCAGAAATTATCTGTTCCTGTTATATGATGGGAACAGATCAACGTGCTTGTACCTTAAATCCTAGTTGAGACAGGAAGATGGCATACACGTGTAAAAAACATCTTTCCAGTGGCATTTACTTTGATGAGATTTTTACTTATATTTCAATGGATAGGTTTATCAAGGAAACTTAATGGAAACATGTTTCTTATCCTGAGATTTAGGGAGCTGGTTGATGAATCTTATTTTTAAAATTAGACTTGATTATGCTTTTCATTGATTTAATTTTTTAGTATGTATTTACAGTATTAATATGTTTATTCAGTTATAAATTGTACAGATGTTTGGGCACATGTAAGGTAACATCATCTGAATAATGAGAAATGGAATATTTCTGAATTAGTAGAAAGTTCTTACTGTAATTTTGTAAAATTTATTTTAAGTGATGTTTGTATTAATCATATCTCCTACTAAGAAAACATGGTACTAATAAAATCCAGAATTTCAGTTCTCATGTGGGCTGTCTTGTAATTTGTAGAAAAGGAAAACCTAAACCAGTACCACTTGTTTCTTTTTTACATTAAGGAGTCTAGCAAGTTGAATTGTTACTAGTTCCATCATGCTGAATTACCAAATCGAATGAGGTTTTCTGTGTTTTATTTTGCTCTCTTTTGGACTTATATTTTGGCTATATATGCTCATTTAATTTTCTTTAGAGAGAGTCATTAGAGAGGTGCTTAGTCCAGATATTTTGGTTTACAGAAATTTCCTAGAATTTCCTAAAACTGGATTGGTGATCATATCAGAATATGATCATAATACATACATAGGAATTTTTAAGTGAAGTAGGTTTTTCTTGTTTTTGTCATTCTTTTCAGACTGCTGAGTTTAATACCATTAAAGTGAACAAAAGCCTTCTCTTGTCACTCACCTTTGTTTTAAATCAGGTCTTTAAGAGTATAGTCTAATAATTAAAAGCCT
Source organism: Pteropus alecto (assembly GCF_000325575.1). Lineage (NCBI taxonomy): Eukaryota > Metazoa > Chordata > Mammalia > Chiroptera > Pteropodidae > Pteropus > Pteropus alecto. The sequence continues at coordinate 21,766,168 of NW_006436282.1, forward strand.
TGGTATCTTAGGATTTTTTTTGGCTTTATCTAACGTCTGCATTTTTTCTACTGTCAAGTTGCTAATGTTCATAAAAGCAATTATTATGGGTGGTAATGGGATAGGGAAGGTAAATTGGACTATTAAATATACCAGCAAATGGAGATGATTTCTAGAGAAATTATATGGACCTCTATTATAAAATATCCACAAGCCTGAAAGTGAAAATGTAAAATGAATTAATCTAGACAACTGGTGGGACTGGATTGCTTTTCGCCTCCACCTAATTGTCTTGAATTTGTTTGGGCGTGGTGTCCCACGAGTATTTCAGTAGGCTGACTGTAATTCAGGTGCCGTCTGTTACTTAAGAAACATACCTCCTTATTGAAGGAGTGTGGGTTATCTCTTAAAACTGAGTATGTTGAAGAAAATATATTTCTAGGCAGGTTTTATTTCTCTTAATATATTCAAGACAGATGTAGGTTTTGAAGATGTTAGATTATCTCCATTAACTAACCGTTTTGAATTTTCTGTCATTACTTCTTACCAGTATCCAGTGCCAAAATGTTTGAATTTGGGATAGTGTGATTTATCTACTTCCTATTCCTGAATATTCTTGCATTAGACTGAAGACTTTTATGGGGTGTGACAGAAGAAAATAACACTTAAACACTACCCCTGTCACTTCTGCACCCTCTCCCCAAAGACTAAGAACTCTGGTAGTTAATGTTTCCAATTAGTAATCTGCTATAGGAGATACTAAAGTGTAAACTCCGTCTGGGAAGTTTCTGCGTTGGGAGTATTTGAAAGTTCTATTGACTGCAAGGTGGATGGTGGGCTGGAGGGAGGAGTGGTTTGTGTTGCTCTGGGCAGCATCAGATATGAGAGCTGCCTGACCTAAGTACTTTCGATGCTTTGCTGGCTGTAAAGCCAGCAAGAGCTGTTTTACTAACAGACAGTGTCTCTAGCACGTGCTCCAGCCCCCTCCAATTTGATTTTTTCACCTGGTAATCGCTAAGTAGGTTCTTATTTATTTCGTTACCGATACCATTAATTAGATACCAAATTTTTTTGTTTATTGTTTATATTGTGTTTATAAGGAAATTGCCTTAATGTTATATTTATTTAATATACTAGGTATATGTACAATTGCATATATTAACAAATAGGTTAAATGAGAAGTATGGGAACTGCTCTATGTAGCCTAGGACATTATGTTTTAATTTTGCATGTACTTAACTTCATTAACTAATAAGTTTGTTGTATACTTGTTAGAAATTGGAGCAAACATGGCCTTTGTGTGAACAAAATGTTCAGAAATACCTTAGGTCCTGATTGTATTAGTTTTCTATGCAGATTTTTAAGAAATTACTACAGATTTAGCTGCCTTAAACAGCACCTATTTATTATCTCACAGTTTCTGTGGGTCAGGACTCTGAGAGTAGCTTAACGTGGGTTCTCTGCAAGACTGGAATCAAGGTGTTGGCCAGAAAAGGGTTATGTAGAGACTCAGCTGCAATAGGGTCCGCTTCCAATTTCCTCATGGTTGTTAAGCTCATGCCAGTTTGCTTCTTCAAAGCCAGCAGAGGAGAGAGTCTAGCAGGATGGGCTAGTGCAACACTCTTATGTAAATGTGTGCATGTGGTCACATACAGGCCATCGCTTTTGCTGCAGTTCATTGGTTGGAACCAAGTCGCAAGTCTTGTTCACACTCAGGCAGGTGTAAATATCAGGAGGCAGGGGTCATGTGTGAGTAACCTAAAGGCTGTCTGCCACATTGATTTAAACTAAGGTTGGCCGGCTAAACACACACCTTTTCTAACTTTAAACTCATTTTTTAATTTACTTTGAAAAAGTTATAATAATGTATGTGGAAATGTTGCTTTAGTAAACATGAATTGAGCCCCTCTGAGGCTGAGTATTGTGTCGTTAGGGGTACAGACATGGGGCTCCTTCCTGTTCTTGTTCAGCACTCCTTGAATTTGACATTGTTATACACTGTAACCAGTACTATAAGAGGACTGTTAACAATGTCTTGTAAGTTGTCATTGTCTAGGGCAGTCAAAGAATACTTCACAGAGGAAGATAACATTTGAACTGTGTTTCGAAGGATTTACAAGTTTTATTCAGGAAAGGACACTACAGACTAAAAGCACCCACAAAAGCCTTGGATTTTAGTAGGGCATACTAGAAAGTTAAATGTGTCTGGATTGTAAGGTGCAAGGAGGAGAGATGAGAACTCGAAGCCAGACAAATAGGTTTGGGCCAGTTGAAGGATTTTATAGTGCTGTAAGTTTGTTTCACTTAACGAAGTTTTAGCAGAGTATCACGATCGGACCGGAGGTCACCATTACAGTCATAGTTTATGTGGTTAGCAACCTTCCTGAGTAGAGTTCAGTGCTCAGCCTTTGAAGCTGTACAACAGCCCTAGTCATAAGTAAATTGCTTGTTCAGAGTGGACAGTGGTAGTAGGAAGTTAAGCGAGGACTCTTTTAGAATAATAGTTGGTGGGTACCTGAACTGAAATCATGGCATTGGTGAGGGAGAGGAAAAGTTGGATTTGATTGAGATGTCTAAGGTAGAATTGATAGGATTGCAAACCTGGGTGCATAGTGATGTCATTAACCGATATTAAAAATGAAGAGGGAAAGACCCATTTTAGGAAATGATGAGGCCTTTTTTAGGCTTGTTAAACTTTGAGCGGCTATAGGATTTTCATCCTATAGCATCCTTTAAGCAATTTGAAATAACGAATCTCTGGGTCATACAAAAATGAGAAATTGTCAATTTGCAGATTGATTGTAAGTGAAGCTAAAAAGTAAATAAGATTACTAAGGGATGGATATAAATTGAGGAGGAGCAAGCATGAAATCCTAGGGAGCAAGAACTTTTAAGGGACAGGCAGAGTAGGAGGCTAACAATTAGAATAGGACTACAAGGAAAAGAAGTTGTTCAAATTTTTTTTTTATTACAAAAATAATGTGTATTTATTAGAGAAAACTAAAATACAAAAAGGCACGTGTAAGAAATTGAAAACCGTTGTGATCTTACCACCAGAAATAACCAGAATGAAATGTTGATATCCATTATATATATGTTTTAGAGACACAATTTGGGAAATTCATTCTTCTTAGTCTTGATTTTAAACCTTTCTGATGTTCTAATACAAGTTTTTAAAGTTACACGTTTTTCTCCAAGAATTACGTTAGCTGAGTTGCACAAATTTTAAAATGTTGTTTGTTAACATTCAATTAAAAATGTCTTCTGATTCACCTTTTGATTTCCTCTTTGATTCGTGGGTTACAGAGTCTTTGATAACATGTTCTTTCCACTTCATCAGTTGCTTCCATCAATTTAAATTCTTTTTATAACATGATTTTTAAATGATTGCCCAGTATTTTACCATTCACTCAATAAATATTTAATAAGGACCTACTTTGCTGTGCACTGTCCAAAGGATACAGAGTGAAGAAATAAGACACAGATCTCTGCTTTCATAGGTAGATGCATTTCGAATGTCTGTCTGTCTGAATCATTATTCTATTCAGTGCTTTTTTTTTTTACAATAAAGAAATTTAGTATATCAAAGAATAACTACATTCTATCATTTGAATTTAATGAATTCTGACCATCTTGTGTATCCTAATTTTTTGAATTGTTACCAATCTATGATAGTTTATTAATTTATCTTACTCGTATACATGTGAGCCAAGGAAAAAAAAGAACAAACCATATATACATAATGGGTTATTACATGTAATTTGTTTTAAAGAGCCAGCTCTTGGTTTGAACAATGAATTTTACTATTTTTATTATTATTTCATTACCTCTGCTCTTATCTCTTAGTTTCTTCCTCATTTGTAAAGTTAATTTTCTTTCTCCTAGCTGCTTCGTTTATTTATTTTCCATTTCTTAAGTGTGGCTTTAACATTTTTAGCGGTAAACTTACTATTATTTTTGCTATCCTTTTTGTTATTTCTTGTGTTTAGAAGTATTGCATTGTGGTCAGAGAATCTTGACTTTTTCAGTTGCAAATGATAGAAACACAACTCAAATAGCATTAAGTGGATAAACAATACATTGTCTCAAATTATTAGAAAGAATCCTAGGGTAGCTCACAGAATTGAAGGAACAAGTGAAGGAACCAGGGTCCCTGGAGCTGAAATTTAACAATTTTGTGTGTTTGTGTGCACATCCACAACCCACAACCCACAACTCACACCCTGGCTTTCTTTTGCTTTTTTCCTAGTTTTTATCCTCTTCATTTAAGCTGATGGCATGGAGGCTCACTGTTAATTCCATCTACCTGTGATCTGAGAGAGCTAAAGGGAGTATTTTCACTCCAGCAGAATGACTCTGATTAGCCCAGTTTAAGTCATATGCGTATAAGTCAATCACTGAAGTAAGGGAGATGGAATGCTTTGTATGTGCGGGCTGCATTCTGTTAATATGGGGGAAGAGTCTGGGTCTTCAAGTCAAGCCACCTGGATTGAGTCCATCTATGCTATGTGACCTTAAGCAGAACCCCTCTATACCTTAATTTTCTCATTTCTAAGATCAGAAGACTTTGTAGTGTGGTGAGGATTAAAGTACTTCACATAAGGTACATTATACCTTTATACTTTTAACTAGCATTTGAACCTTCCTATCAAAAATGAAAACATTCAAGATTCATACCCTACTCCCTATTTCCACCCTCTTCAGGAAGACCATGTACTTTCTACTTCTCAGATTTTGCAAAAATAATCTAAAATTTTAGTTTTAGTTTTTATTATTATTTTGATAACGTGTTGTTTCCAAGAGTCTCCCTTGAATATTTGAATTAAGCCTTATAGCACATTGACTGTGCTAGTCACATGACAAAGCCTTTGTAAATATTCAGTGTTCTGCAAAACGTGTTTGGTAACAAGGTTATTGATCACCAGATTATAGTTTATTTAAACCATATATAAAAACATTGCTCCAGGAAGAAGTAATACATTTTATTGACAAAGTATAAATATATGTAAACAATTTCAAACCAAAGAAAATAGGTATAATGTGGACTATACAAATGGGGACAAATAAAATTGTCTTAGAAATAAAATTATGTCGTGCTTAATAGCTTTTTTTTGGTATATATAATCATTTGAATATGCTACAAAATGTTCTTAATGTGAATATGTTATGGGTGGTTAGAGATGGTTGGAGAGGGGTGGTTGGTGAGAAGTTAAGATAGTTCAGTGTTGTTGTTAAACGTGTGCTACTTCTCCAGGGCAGAATCTGAAAAATGAGCATTTTTATGGTTATTGTGTAGCTGTGGCATTTGATAAAACAATTCGCTACTTTGCTGGTGCTTTGGTGTCCACTGTTCCGAGAGCTCTGAGGTCTTGACTCTCTCACAGCATTTCTTCAAGACAGCACATCTGGTCACCTTGAACCCTCAGTTCCTCAATAACTCCCATTGTTCACTCCGTCCACCGTCTTGCCTCATACAGAGTCCTTCAGAGGAGTGTCATTAATTTCTTGAAACAAAACAAATGAAGACTATTTAATATTATAGGCCACTTTTGGTGTCCATAAATATTGAACTGATACGATTTTTATATGGTACTTTATGGATTAGGAAAGTGATTTTATAAGCATTAACTCATTTGAGTCTCATAAGTGTGGAGAGCAATTGGCTGTTATTTGGAGATGAGAATCAAGTTACACAGCTTTGCGCAGTTGTTGTGTTTTAAATGTTACTCTGTATCTTAATTGTGAAGTTTATGGGACCTAATTTATTCTACTTTAGCATCCTCTGCACAGTCGGCAGTTGTTCAGTTTCCTGCACAAACTGAAAAATTGGTTTGTTTGTTTGTTTTTTAACGCCTACAGCACCTGGTATTCCTAGGTGGTCTCCCAACCGAGTACTAACCAGACCCGACCCTGCTTAGTTTCTGAGATCCGACGAGATCGAGCACGTTCGGGGTGGCATGGCCGTAGACAAATTGGTTCAGTTTTGTGTGTAGTCCCCAAACCCTCCCATCGATGTATAAATCTCCTTCCAGATTGTTCATAAACTCCATATTCTGTGAATTTCATCTTCATGTTGAAGTCTCTCCTGGGGCCTCTGACCAGCTCTACTCTGAATTAGCTCTTGGGTGAGGTCTGTTCATTAACTTCCCGGGGATACCATTTGCATCTAGTTCCTTGGTCTCTTTCTTGATGTATTTAATTGTTTTTAGTGGAACGCAATCTCCTACGTCTTACTGAGAGAGAATGTGCGTGAAGTCAAAGACATTGCTACTTCAATATCTGAAAGAAAATATTTTATTTCTACCCTCACTCTTGGTTGATAGTTTGGCTTGATAGAGAATTCTAGGTTTGAACTTATTTGCCTCGGAATTTTAAATGTGTTGCTCAGTTGCTTTCTGGCTTCTGGCATTGCTTCTGAGCACACTTGATGGCATTCTGGTTTTTGATCCTGTGTATGAAACTCCTCTTCCTCCTGCCCCCACCCCAAGCTTTTAGGATCTTTTATCCTGGGATTACAAGATTTCATTATGCTGTGTCTTGAGTTGGATCTGTGTTCATCCATTGCACTGTATATTCGGGTAGTTTTTGAATGATTTCCTCTACTATTATTATTTCAGTGTTGGACACCCTGAGGGAGTCTTTCCTTTATCTTTTTGGTCCTTTTTCTCCCCTTCCCCCCTTCTTCCTTCTCCCCCCTCCCCTCCTCCTCCTCCTCTTCCTCCTCTTTAAAATCTCTTTGCTTTTTCTTCTTGAGGGGATTCCCCCCCAACTTTATCTTCTAACCCTTTAGTTGATTTTTGTTTCTCTAATCTTTTTTAATCTGAGAGATTAAAATAATAGTATTTTTTTACTGTGGGTTTTTTTATGCACTGTTTTGTGGGTATAATACCCTTTTCTAAGAATATTAATGATACGTACTTATGTGTGCGTACGTGTGTATAAATACGCTCCCTCCCCACTTTATTACTCAGTTTCTTTCCAGTTGCTTTTTTCTCTTTCTTTGGTTTCTTTCATTAGGTTCTTCAAATGTTTGGTGATCTTTTGCTGGTTACTCATACTTTAAATGAAGTAAGACACTGAAAAAGGTAATTGTAAAGCTCTCTATGCATGTAGGGTCATCTCTGTGGGCTCTTAGGAATATTAAATTCTTGTCTTTTTCTCTGGGGCTGGTCATATTTTCCAGAATGCTGTTTCTCTTTTCTTACCTGGAGTGCATACTTTTATATACCACTGTTTTAGGAGCAGAGTGAAAAGAAAGTTGAGAATCTTAACACTCAATATGGTACTTTCATCTAATCTTCATATTCAGTATCAGTAGATACCTCTGCCTTTAGATATTTCTATTGCCCCCCAGTAAGAAAATGCCCTCTTCAAATAACAAACCTCTAGTCAATGCCAGAGTTGGGGAGGAACAGTTGCCTAGCTGCTTGAAGTCAGGGGGGACAACTGGGGAGCTCTAATTGCTTTTGACAGAGACCTGCAGTGAATATTTGTCTTTTTAGGCCTCTTGTGTCTGCCAATTCCTGTGCTTGGTGTAAATCAGGTTGCTTCTCTGCTCTATGAGTTCTGCAATTAAAATAACCACTCATTTACTTTCTTTTAATAGTCTAATGGTATCACTTTTTATAAAATTTTCTCTATCCTTTTGTAAGCTTATTTTCTTTAAAAATACATTTTAAATGATTTTAGTAGGATGTTTGGACTGAGCAGAGCCTGATAAATTGGATCAGGCTTTCATCTTTAACTGCAAGTCCTCTTTTTGCAGAAGAAACATGAATCCAATTCTATGAAATTTAGACAATTCAGAAAAATGAAAGTCACTTTCAGTTCTCTTCTAGTGATTCCATTCTTTTTCCCAGATGTGTACTTCCTAACTTTTTTTTACTTCCTAACTTTTTAATAAAATCATTTACATGCTTATAAGTACAGAGTAAAACAGTTTCATTTTGTATGAGATTTTATAATGGAAGCTGTTATAGTATGTGGTCATACTATATTCTAAAACCTGCTTTTTTTCTCTTTAAAGTGTTTAGAAGGTTTTTTATTAGGGAGAACAAATAAATGTAACTTTCTAACTGCTTAGCACTTACCGTTTTATAATATGCACATAACATAGTTTATTTAATCGTTCTATTGGTAAGCATTTAAGATGTTTACACTTTTCCAGCATCGTAATAAACATCTTTATGGATATGTGCACATAAATTTCTTACAGTTATGGAGGTCAGAGGTACAGAATAAGCCTTGCTGGGCTAAAATGACGGTCTGCGACTGCTTTTGGAAGTAGAAGGGAGAACTCGTTTCCTTTTCTCTTCCATTCCGCTTGCGTTTCTCGGCTTATGACGACTCTTTCATCTTCACAAAGTGAGCACAACCGTGGGCCAAGTTTTTCTCAAACTGCCATCTCTTTGGTTTTGACTCTTCTGCCGTACTTTTCCACACTTCTTAAGGAGCCTTGTGATTAAGTTGGGCCTACCCAGATAATCTAGGGTAACTCCCTATTTTAAGATCATTGATTACCAACCTTAATTCCACCTTGCTGTGTAGTGGCGTGTAACCTAGCAGGGTTCTAGAGATCAGGGTATCGACATCTTTGGAGGGCTCTTCTGCCTGCCACACTGTGACATGACTCTTGACTATCCTTATGGTTTAAGGAAAATGCACTATTTTTGGTTATATAATGAGTTATCAATAAGAGTAAAGAAAAATGAGATCAAACTATAAAAAATATTTTCAATAAACTTTAATTAGCTATTAGCTCTTGTACCTGAAAGAAAATTATAAGTAGAATTCTTTATCTAAAAGACGGCTTGATATTATTTTTCAAGTCTTCTATCAAACAACATGAGTGTAATGGTCGAATTTAAAAAAACTAACAAAAAAGTGCAATGGTCATCTGGTATCGTCTCAAGCGATTCAAAGCAGAGTTGTCTGTTATTTTTATTTGTAGTAAAGTAAATACTAAAATCACATCTAGTTATAGAAAGAAGTCCTTTGTGTATAGACGATAGGTCCCTGAGGAGTTCATGGATAAACTTCAGGTGGTCCATAAAGATTTCGAAATTCCATACAAAATTTTGTGGTTTCATTTTTTAGAGGAATAGTTCATAATTTTCATGGGATCATGAAAGGGGTCTATCATCCTAAATTGATTAAGAACCATTGATGTATAAATTTTTTTTACGTCTAATTAAATTCTTAATTTTTTTGGTATAGTTCTCATGTTTTGTATAGTTCTTTTATGCTTGAAATTTTATGTATTATTAAGCTCCACTATATGCTAGGTGCTGATAGTAATGAGTGTGACAGATATGGACCCTCTTCATTGAGCTTGGTAATTGTCATGTTCTTTTCTCAATCTTTTTTCTCTTAACTATTTTAAGTTGTTTCCCCGCCCCCCC
>NW_006436282.1:21775566-21798615 GCF_000325575.1 Pteropus alecto
ATCTTTTTTTTAAAAAACTGTAGGATTCATTTGCACGTGTTAGAATGCACTGATGTATGTGTACAGTTTGAAGAGTTTTAACAAACACATTTGACAATACACTGTGTAACCAACATGCTGTCAGAAGAGAGAACACTTTCTTCACCCTAGAAAGTTCTCTTATGCTTTTTCGCGGTCATTCTCACCCTACTTCCAAAATGTTGGTCAATATTACCTATTTCTATGATCAAGATTGATCCTGCCTGTTCGGGCACTTCATACAAATGGAGTCACAACATGTCCTCTTTCATGTTGAGGGTTTGGGGTAATTGTAAATAAGCAAGTTAGAAGTGGGAGACATTGGAAAGGTTAATGAAATTCTTGCCACTCCCATTTTCCCCAGTCTGTCCCCTCCATGCCATACCCTCCCCAGTCAGTCACTGTCCAGTGACACTGTAATGTGTGGACTGACACCAAGATGACCCAAAGCGTTTACCTAATGACGGATGTACACTAGGAGAAAGTGTAAGTATCTCAAAGATAAACTTAACTCAAAAATTAACACTTAAATTTATCCCTGCTTTGTCCATGCTTTAATTTTAAATTATCTGGGAAAGTTTTGGATGATATTAAATGTTTTAGATGGTGGGCACTATAGAAAGTGGGATATAGTGGTTGATTTATTTGCATATCATCCATTCTCAGGAAAAGGACAAAGTTCAGGGAACTTTATTTTTAGGATTAGTATTTCCAAGTGTGGGAGAAATTTCACTTATCCAAGGAATGTAGAGAAGTTGAACAAAAATTCAAAGAGTAGGGGATTTATTCTGTTTTGGGTTTAGTCTAAATCTTTTTAAAAATTAAGTAAACAGTGGCTAGACATACAGTTTTCTTTCTGCCTATAATGTGTTTTCATATGAGATATGAGTCCAAGAAGTATAAATTAGTCAAAGATCATATTAAGTTGTGTGTACAACTTAATTGTAATCCGGAATAACAGCTGGGCCTAAAAGAAATCCTAGCCTTAAGCAAGAGGAACCACAAAAAGGAGTTCTTAATGGCTCTCGTGATAGTGAGACAGATGGCACCAAGTCTTTTGACCCCATTTATGCTTAGGGGCTGTACCATGTCTTGATTTTGGAATCCGTATTCAACAAAGAGGAGAGAGAAGAGAAGTATCTGCTTGTATTTTCTAGCCTTTCACATCAAGCTGCATGGATTGAGAAAGGTGACCGGGGCGGCAGAACCTCAGCCTGGGGTCTCCTTTAGTATCTGTGGGCGAGAGTGTTTTTAAAAAGCTAGTAAACAGACTTGACTAAATTCCTAAAAGCAAACTGGGGCATGGTTAGTTGCATTCACTTTTGATGTGTTAGATATTTTTGGAAGAGTCACTGGGTATGGTGAGAAAAATTTCTACTTTGAGGTCAGTAAAACCAGCTGTGCGACCTTCATTTTTCATTTTCTTAGGCTTCAGTTTCCAAGATACACTAAAGAATAATGAGGTTTTTTTGTTTTTTTGTTTGTCGGTTTGTCTGTTTTTTTAGCTGTGTCCGTGTCTTGGACTTGAATATACTAGCACAAGCAAATCCCATTAGTGGTATCCAAAAGGTAATTTACCATTTAAGAACAAATGATTAAATGAGCAACCTAGAGAAGCATTCTCTTGTAGTCTAGTGTACTAAAGGGAATCACAATGATGCTTTTAGAAAGGGGTGTGCTGTTACTTGTTCAGAGAAGGATGTGGTTTCGTTTCTTTTTTTCCGGGGGGTGGGGCGGGGGTGAGTATTGGGGTGAACTAGTTCCGTCAGCATCATTCCGTGGCGTTCCGGAAGCAGCCTTCCTCTGAGAGTCGGGAGCTCTAGAGGAATTTGGGAAACCTGACAAATTATTCCACAAAATGTTGAGGTCAAATTATCGGCCACCCCATTGACATTATTCTTGCTTTTGCTATGTATCCACCTACTTAATGTCTTAAGAGTTTTTTTCAAAGTAGTGTTACATGTAGCAAGGACTAGAGAAAAATATTTCTCTATGAGCAAAAGTAGCATAACGCTTACTCTTGTGCTTTCGCTGGCTTTGAAATTAGCCATGGAGGAGACGCAGACTGCTCTCTTATTATCATACATAGTCCATGGATATCTGTTGTTGCTGCTCTGCTTATCTAATCAGTCAAAAAAATACTCAGTGCCTACTGCAGTGGGCTAGCGCATCCTTCGATTCAGGATGCGATGATGAAAACCACTTTTGTCCTTAAGCACAGTCTAGTGCATGGTTAACTTGGAAACGTGATTTAGTATAAAAGTAGTGTGGGTTTTGTTTTGGTAATTTTGTTACCAAATTAGTGTATAATAGTGTACATAAAGAAAAAAGATCAGAAGGTAATATTCATACATGAAAAATTGGTTATTTCCAGCTAGTAAGAATACTTACGCTTTTTTCTTATGTATTGCCATATATTTTTTATAGTAATACATGTATGACTTTTCTTAACAGAATGGTATCATCATCATCACTATTCTTAGTCTTACTACTTCTGTAGTATCATTACTCATACTTACAGAGCTCAAATTCATACTCAGGTCTGACTCTGGGTGTGTGTACCTTTAGGCCTCAGGCCCCAAGGAGCAAAATCTACCTTGGACAGCATCACTGAGAGTTTAATCTGGTCCCATAAGGTTCTCCTGAGAGGAAGAATTCTGCAGCCAAGCAGGTTTATAACCTATTTTCTACAACAAGGATATCTGGTTAACTCATTTTAATTCAGCATTTCCCAAATTAATTTCACAGTAATTTGGCTCTTTTTTTTTTTTTCATTAATCCTTTATGGATGTTCTGTGGCTCTCAGACTTTAGTATGAGAATCAGCCCTACCCCCAGAGTCTTTGATTCAGTAAGTTTGGGGTGGAGCCTAATCATTTGCATTTCAGACATGTTTCCAGGCGTTGCCGATGTTGCTGGTCCAGGAACCACACCTTGTTCTCCCTTGGTTTTGTGCTTTGCAGTCAGTCCCATTTCGCCTTGAGGTATAAACTCATAGAACTCTCATGATAGATTATGATATTAGTGTTTTCCTGCAAAAAGGTGGTATCTTAGAAGAAAAACATAGTTGTGTTTAGCAATGGAAAGAGCCTCCGAAGGGGACTTCATTAACTAAGTTGCCCAACGGGCGTCATTTCCCTTCTATCATCAGTATTTTTCTGCTACCCTGTGAGCTTCAATGTAGTCATCTGTAGATGGAAATGATTAAACCTATCTCAAAAGGTTGTAATAAGGATTAAATGATATAATATTTGCACAAGCGCTTAGCATAGGGCCTGGCATATTCCACCTGCTCACCAACTTGCTAATCAAAGTTTAGTCTGTGGGCCAAACAGTATTCATTATCTTCACTTGGGAGCTAATTAGAATGCAGAATCTCAGGCCTCACCCCAGACTTACTGAAATACAGAATCTGGATTTTAAAAATGCCCACGTGATTTGTATGAACATTACCACATGAGAGGCAGTTTAGAAAAAAATTCCCTGGTGCATTATGTGATAGATGCCCTGGCAAGTCTTTGGATACCTTCGGTTTTAAGACACTTGCTCTAAGGTAAGAGGAAGTGCGGGATTGTGTGGCAGGTCCTGACTTTATTGGAGACTACCATGCTATTTCCTTACTATCTTTTGCTTTGGTCAGACCTCGAATTTTTCCAGTTTGGTAGATAAGAAATGATATTTCACTGTAATCAGAATTTTCTTTTCTATGATGCCTGTTTATTGTTCATAAACATTTCTTCTAATCAAGTGCCCGTCTTTTGCTTATTTTTCTGTTGTTTGTATTTTTCTTAGTGATTTGTAGTTTTTCATATATTTTTACACTACTTTTTTTAAGTTCTAAATTTCTTCTCTCAGCTAAAGCTCTATAAGAGTGAAGGGAAAAATATACACAAAGGTGTATGTTATCACTCAGATGCAGCATATGTCAGGATTGTCGCCACACTTTATTATTTCTCTGGCTGTACCCTTTATTATGCTTATCCTATATTTTTAAGGGATATCTGCCTTTTAATTATTTTAAAGACAATTTGTATAGCCAAAGAATAAATCTCTAATGGTAGAATTTCAGACCTTATCAACTCTAGATGGTGTAATTTTATTTATTTATTTTTTATATATTTATTTTTTTTAATTGGATTTTTAAACTCTTACTTTCTCCCAGGTCTTAAAAGTATTACAGTTTTGCCTTTACATGAAAACTTAAATCCTCCAGGAATTGATTTTCGCATATGATGTAAGGTAAGGGTCTGATTTTTGGATGCTCATGTGGACGCCCATTTGTCCCAGCTCTGTTTATGATTCCTCCAATATGCATTGCTACCCATATAAAATGTTTGCTTCCTCCAGGAGCCTGGGCACTCGACACCCGTGGGTCTGGCAGTGCCGTCCTAGGCCAGCAGTGTCAGCATCACGGGGGGACTTTTTTTACAGACTCGTGGGCCCCCTCAGACCTGCTCAAAATTTAGAGCAGGGTGCGGGCAGCAGCAGTCTGTTTTTAAAATAGGCCCTCTAAGTGTGAAGATTTCAGCTTAGGGTTTTTAGACCACCCAGGAATTACGAATTCAGATGGCAGAAGAGCTCTGTCTGTGGTTTCACATTCTCAGTGGTGATTTTTCCACACCCTCCCTCACCCAGTGTCAAGGTTCAGTAGATTTTCCTTGACGTTGCCTGGGAGGTGGTGGTGAGTAGAGGTGGGTTATTTCTGATTTACCCTAATAGTGACATTATACCCCTTTGAGGGCATCCTAGCTCAAGGCAAAAGCCTGCTGCTACTGTTCACTTTACTGTTTTAGGTTTCCAGCCTTCTCTCATTTTCTGGCCTAAGAATTTGTAGCTTTCTTGCCAGCTCATTTTTTAAGATTTTTTTTTTTTTTTTTAATCTTGGATTTTGAGTTGTTTCTGTTAGGAGGGTTGGTCAAAGTACCTATTCCATTAGACTTCTGGAACAGCATTCTGTATTATTAAATTCAATAGATTTTGCCAGGTTGCTTTCTAGGGAAGTACAAACTGAAGTAGTAATGCGATAGCACTTCCTGCCTGTCAGATTGGCAGAAGGTAAAGTAATCACATACTATTGGAGACGATATGGGTTGTAAGTGATACTGGTGTAAATGTAAATTTTTCTGGTCTTTTAGGAAACTTAAAAGCAGCTTATGTCAGGCAAAAACGTGTTGAGGGAATAGACTGGGGGAGGAATGGCTGCAGCAGATGCACCTGGTGTCACTCTCTTTTTTCTGTGGTGGTGACTGGGGAGAAATACGAACGAATGTTACCAGTCTCTTACGTTTACGGGCGTGGGGATGGGCTTGCTTACCTGAAGAGCAAGAATAGGTGGACTTCGGGGACATTCACACAAGCTTAGAAATAATTGAGAGAGCTGATTGATTAAAATGTTACAGCTTTCTTTCTTTCTTTCCTTATTCCACCAAAAAGAGGAATAAGAAAGTGAGAGAAGTGAAGGACTGGGGTGACTTAAAAAGGGAACTGTATGTGGTGGGCTGGAACCAGCTGTTCTTGGAGTTGATTGTTAAATTCGGGATTTTGGCAACCATCATTAAAATTAAATTATATAAACTTACAATTCATTAAATTTAAGATAAAGGTAACAAATACTCAACTCATCACTTCCTAGTTATTAAATTTTACTATCATCTGTGTTCTTGAGCTTATTGACATCTATCGTTATCTATAGGGTGGAAATACTACGTAAGCACCACTGGGTATAACATTTTGCTGTTTGAGATACCAGATACCTTTCATCTCTGTAAACGTACTTATTTTTTGAACTTCTGGGCCTCTAATCTTATGTATAAAGCTTTAATTGTTCTTAGGGAATTGGGGAGTTACTAGTCTACTCAAATAGGAAATGTTTTAAAAAATATCTTAAGCTTAAAGGAAGATATGTCTTTTATTTAGCTTTTGCTATTTTAACTATTTTTACAAATTTGTTCTCATCTTTTAAAACATTGTTATTTAAAGGTAGCCTTGAAAAATCTTTCTTTATAACAAGTAGCCACGCAGAATTTATCTTTCATGCAAGCCACTGCTTCATTTACCGAGTTCTAGCAAGGATAATACTTTTTTGTTCTTTTTAACATGGACGTTTGTGTGTGAGAGTTAATTTCTACAGCAGTGTTACAGACGAGGTTGACCACTTAACTAAGAAACATTACTTCTCTAGTATTTTTACTTAGGTTTAGAATTTGAATTTTTGTGAGATTAAAGTATTGCTTTATTTCCCACATATATTTGGTGTCTTTATGTTATGGTATTTTAGAAAATTAACGAATTGCGAAATTTCCCATAGGACTTTTGATTCAATAATAATAATTAAATATTATCTGTCATACATTTTCAGCACTTACAGGACTAAGAAAACAAGATTGAAATATTGTGAAAATATTTTTCTAAGTGGCTTATTTATTACTACCTATATAGTATTGGGGCTTAAATTTTTGAATCTGTAGTTGGGCCTTTCTGACTTTGGCCAAATCATTTAAACTCCCTAAGCCTGTGTTTCCTCCATATTTTCCTATTCTGATGATAGTGGTACCTACCTCAGGTAGTGGAGTGAAGATTAGATAAGGTAATGTAGCACGTAGCGAATTGCTTGGCTCACAGTAGAGTGCTCTGCAAATGTGAGCTAACATTCTTATTATCAAAATAATAAATTCTGCTATCTACATGTAGCCTTAAATGGTGAGTATGAAAGCTTATAGTAAGCAAAAGATCATATGCAGTACTTAAAATAATAAAAGCTATTGAAACAAAGTCATGAAGAGTACAATTCAGTCTTTTATGGCATATTAGATGCATATGAGTAAGCTGATTAAGTGTCGTCACCTTTTATTTGTTCAAGATAGGGGTTGGATATCAACCATACCAGCAAATAATAAAACCATTTATTCACTGAAATGCTTAACAGCTGCTTTAGTTGTATAGATATATTTTTGATAAAAATAGGTGATTTTCCTAAGATACTGGATAGTCCAGTTGCTACAGAATAGAACTTAAGGAAAGCATTCTTGGTTCCCTTAGTAATACAAGGTGCATATTGACTTGGCCATAATAAAAATTACAGACTTTACCTTCTTTGCCTTCCCCAGTCTGCTTTTTGGAGTAACTGTTAAGAAGCTCTATGTACAATAATAAGCACAATAGGAATACGAGGCAGAGGGGTGGGAGGGCCGATAACCCACCTCTCAATACCACTAGAAAGTTGGCTGCCTAACTTCATATTTTGTATTGATTTGCTATTTTATTCTTGGTACCTAGAGTTGATATTGTGTTGCCACCTTTTATTCTTAGTATTGATTGGGTTTTCCCTCTTTTTTCTACTCTGCTACCTCTATTCCTTCTGGAACCAGTAGTTTAATGGTAAGTATTTAAATAAAATTTACAAAGTTTTTGACCTAGTGAGGAATTTTTTCCCCCTCACCTATGCTGCTGAAAACTTTGTAGACTCCAAATGACCTCCGTGGTGCCCCGGGCTCTCGTTGTTGCCTTGTTTGTGTGTAGACAGATAAACTTCAGTTTGGAGGCACTTCCGGCCTTGCATGCTGTGTCAGATGGCTCCCATCGTTTGTGTGTTTCATAGTGATGTTTTTCTTGGAGCTTGCACTCTCCGTTTTCCTTTCTTTCTGCCGTTTTTTTCTTTTTTCTTTTTCTTTTCTTTTTTTTTTTTTTGGCGGGGGCTTTTGGGTGGGAAGGAAAAAGTCTTTCTTACACCCGAGCTTTTATTTTTCTTGTAGTGGTTGGAATCTTTCCAAATTTTGCCCGTTAGAAATCTGTAAGATGTTTGTTCTGTACACAGAAAAAGCATAATTACCATTATCTTTGCGTAGAATTATAGATTGAGTCTGAGTCCATTAAATGATACTATTTGCATCCATTGGCTCTTAACCGCTAAATTGTCTATCAGATCGTGTTGCTTTATTTCTTGTTTCAAATCTCAAGATACTTGAGCTTTTTAAATATTTTTAAAAGGTAGAAATTTTAGGATTTGTCATAGCAATATCTGTTTGTCATGCTGTTACCTCAAAACTTTGTACTTTCATTTAATGAAATTTGTGTTTACCACTAAGCCTAATATTTAATTCTCTGAATTTAGATTATGAAATGGAATTTAATTGATTAAGAGAATGAGGCTAGATTTAGAGCATTAAGATTGAATTAGTAAACTTAGGGAAGTCATTTTCATAAAATTCTATCATCAAAGAAAATACCTCAAAATTTTTTTGTCATACATAAGAAAAATATATGAAACAAAATACAGTTTTACAAAATGAACTGTCACCGATGTAACTTTCACCCATGCCCAGAAGTAGATAGAATATTGGTAGTACCTCAGAAACCCTCCCCATTGTCTTCGTGGTTATAAAACTTTTTCTTTTTCTTAGAATAATCATAATCTTTTATGATAATCATCTCCTTGGTTTTCTTTATCGTTTGCATTTATCATTTACAGACTCCTATAAAAAAAGATTAACGAGAAAAACAGACAAATTTATTAACATATATACTTCAGGTATATGTGGGAGATGCCCAGGGAAAAATGAGTAACTGTCTTAGTAAATGGCTTAGAATTCAGGTTTAAATACCACCTTAATAGGGAAAAGGGTAGGGGATATAGTCTTCTTAGGGGAAACTAAGTAATTTTTTTTTTTTTTCAGAAAAATGAAAGGGAAAAGGATGTAGACTGTAGGCCTCTCAGGAGAGAGGAAATTATTTTTAGGGGAGAGAAATGGACCCTTCGAAGAGTAGATGGAGGTATGATAGTTTGTGACAAAGTTTGTTTGGATGTGGTGTTAACTTCTAGTCTCCAGTGATGAGTCAATCTTCCCTGGTTAATGAAACTCCCAGGGAAGAGATTTATGGCAGTTAAGTTTCTGTTGGGGGGATATGTCTTTAGGCAGATAGAGGAGTTCAGAGAAAGCCTCTCTGAGCATTTGCTGTTTTTCAGGTGATCATAGCTCAAAATAATACACTAAAGCGGCACATTTTGGAGTAGCATATATTCTACCTTTCTATAGCTTTGTTTAATTTTCATCATCCATTCTATGAATACATTACAATTTAACCATTTCCTTGTTGGCTATTTATTTCCATTTTGCCATGAAGTGACTGTTTCGTTAACATGTATTCTGCTGTACATGTCGCACAGATTTCTTTAGGACAGTATTAACTCAAAAGGGCGGTCCTCTAACCAGCAGCATTGGCGGTGTCATCTGTGAGCTTGTTAGGAATGCAGAATCATGGACCACAGCCTAACCTACTGAATCAGAATCTCAGGTCCAGGGAACTGAAACAAGCTCTCCAGATGAACTTTAGGCACATTAAATTTGAGAATCACTGCTCCGAAATAGATACCTTGAAGTGGAATTGCTGAATTTTAGTTAAAGATGCCTTCAGCTTCACACAGTTTTCCAGTGTGATTGCATCAACTTTTACTTAGGCTGTTAGTGGCTGAGAGTCTACTGCTGCTCTGCATTCTCCCTAATGATCAGTGCTGTCAGAGTCATTATTTATTTATTTATTTATTTATTTGCATTTCATTATTTTCTGAGTTCACTTTTCAGTTGAATTCTGCCTTTTCAGATTTACTGAAAAAATTGACTTCTTAGAGTTACTGAAGCCTTTGAAAAAGCATTACAAAGTAAGTTTTTAAAAATATTCAGAAGTAGAGAAAATAGTACAGCAAACTAGTAAACTTCATATACCCATTATTCACATTTACCAGTTAATATTTTTCTATATTTGCTTCATCTGTCTCTTTTCTCTGAAATATTTTAAGCCAGATCCCAGATGACCAGTCATTTCACCCCATATATTTGAATATACATATCTGAAATACATATTGTTTTCTTTACACGATGATAATATCTTTCTTCCTGAGGGCCTTTATTTCAAAAAGAGCAACACCATATTAAAAACATGGAAAACTGCTAAAATAATGACAAAGCACAGTTGATAAATTGTTCTCATTTGGGATATTGTGAGTGAGATTTTGAGTGAGCTTAGTCTTTCAACATTCTCTGCACTCTAGTGTACTCAATTTGATAAATCACAGTGAATGTCATCTGTTTCATGAACAGAGTCAAAAGTTTAGGTTTCTTAAAATGATTCATTAACCTACGTTAATCATTTAGGGATAAGAAAATGTTTTGAGTACCCAGAAGTTTATTACTTCTCTGATAAAACTCAAAATGTGTGTAATGATGTCCTAGTTGATGACTAGAATAGACAGGTAAAATAGACTTTATTCTGACTCTTCATTCTTAGAGCAGTCCTCTGCAAGCCTAGACACACAGTCTTCACATCTGTACACTGGAGTGGGTCTATTATATTGGTCATCGTTGAATAAAGTGAAAGCATAGGTAACTTTCAGGGTAGTCGGGAAGGCTTACATTTAATACCCTGACATGGCACGTAATTATGCAGTACAAAAGGTGCTCAGTAATTTTGGTTGATTTTTACATTATAGTGATTCAATTAAACACTAAACATGCTGATCAGGAAACTACAGATATCTAGCATGTAATAGATCTTATTTTTTTTAAAATGTCGATTCATGGTTGGAAGAGAAAGGCTGGATGTGAGAGGGAACATTGCAAGGCTTTGTATAATGAATAAAATGTGTATGTGTGTGAGCGTGTGTGTGTATTAAGCAGAATAGTGACAAGATCAGATTTGCATTTTGAAGATGGCCCATAAAAACAGTTTAGGGAGGGGAAGGGTTAGAGCGAGTGAGTATATACGTTACTACAGGTCCAAGAAAAAATATGGTAGCTAGATGTAGGGTAGTGATGCATGTCTAGAGAAATGGTTGAATTTGACAGATACTTCGGAGGTAAAATCTCCCGGATCGGTAATGGATTGAGAATAAACAGGTGTGGCTTTCAGGTGCGGCCTGACTGGAACAGCATTATTCCTCAACTCTTTTGTAGACTAAATTTTTTAATCAGGTTCACTGGCAGCTTAAAAACGGAGTTTTTGTCACAACCAAGATTTTTCAAAGGCATTTTCTGAGCTCTTTTGAAATAAATATTCGGACATTTTGAGTGATTTTTAATGACTTAATCTAGGGATCATCAAACTTTCAGTAAAGGACTAGATAGTAAATATTTTAGGTTTTGCAAGCCATTTGATCTCTCACTACTTTTGCAGTGTGAAGCCAGCCGCATAGAAAATATATGAATGCATGCACATGGTTTGTTCCAATAAAACTTTATTAGTGGATACAGAAATTTGAATTTAATAAATTTTCATGTGTCGCAAAATATTATTCTGGTTTTTTTTTTCTAGCTATTTAAAAATGTAAAACTGTTCTTTACGCAAGGACTGTACAGAAGCAGGTGGCAGTCAGCATTTAGCCTATGGGCCCATAGTTTGCCAGTTACCCCAAGTACGGTTTCTTTACAAGAAACTTTCAAGATAAATAGCAAATAGTCTGTAAGATATTAATTCCTTTTATTCCTAAGGAGTTATAAATCATTAAGTCTGTAATGCCACTGTTTGATCTTTCCATTTGTGAATTTTGGGGGACTCGAGAGACAGGAATACACATAGAAACAAGGAACTACCTGCAAAGTCAGTATAGCTAGGGAAATGTTTAATGCAGAGTGAATTCCCTGAAGAACTGTATCTTTAAGAAGGTAATTAACACCACACCAAGGAGTAGTTCCAGAGGTCAGCGCCTGTGAGAAAGGAAGTCAGTATGTTTTGTCAGACCAAGTACGGGTGTGCTAACAAAGTGGACTCGAGTTATGGTGTTTTAGCTGGGAACTCGATTTATACTTGGGAACTGGCATTTCTTTTAGCCTTTGCTCTTGCAATTTACATACTTGTGATTTTACAGCTTCTGTTAAACTTGAAAATTCTTATAGAACCAGCCCTTTAATTCTAAATCAGATTTGACACGGTAAGTCCTAAGAAGTAAATTACATATGCATGGTATTAGCAAATACTGGCAACATTGGGTCTGATCTGAATACAAACGTAGTGGGCAAAGTTTTATCTACTTAAAAATAATACTGATTACAGTCAGGTCCCCTACTGCTACAATTAACATTATTTTAAGTGTGATACTAAACTGTTAATGTATGTTTAGCCTTCATGATTACCTTTTCATTTGTCGTGGCCATAAAAAATTTCTTGACAATAACAGAAAACACTTTTAGACAAATATGTTTAAGATTTTAAAGCCCCAGTTACCAAAAGGACATTTAAAAAATTTTATCAAATTTTGTTAAGTACATTTTGCATTTGACTCGGTATCTAAAAACAGTTATTTGGTAAAAGATGTGGTGTTTCTGATAAATAGGTTTATTTAAATACACAGACTTGTAAATTACTTTATTAACATTTATTGTTGATAAGAACTCTATATTACTTCGAATGGAAAACAATAGAATATTTGAAATATATATATGAATATATATATTTTAACTTGGTGTTCTGGTCTTTTTTAACGATTTTTTAATTTTTCAGTTACAGTTGACATAGAATATATTAGTTTCACATGTACAACATAATGATTATACATTTCTATAACTTACGAAGTGATTACTCTCTAAATCTAGTACACTTCTGACACCATTCATAGTTATTACAATATTATTAATTATATTCCTTATGCTCTGCTGTACTTTATATCCCTCTGACTGTTTTTATAATTGGAAATTTACACATTCTTAATCCCTTCCCCCGCCAAATCTGGCAACCATCAAAATGGTCTGTTATCTATGAGTTTGTTTCTGTTTTGTTTGTTCATTTATTTTATTTTTTAGATTTCATATATAAGTGAAATCATGGTTTTTGTTTTTCTCTGTCTGACTTATTTTACTTAGCATAATACCCTCTAGGTCTGTCCATGTTGTTGCAAATGGTAAGATTTTATTCTTTTTTGTGGCTGAGTAATACTTCGTTGTATATATGTACCACATCTTTATCCATTCATCTATCAATGCACACTTAGATGAAGCAGAGGACTGAATCATAGATTTGGGAGACAAAGTAGTGGAAAGTACTCATTTAGAACAGCAAAAAGAAAAAAAAAAATTTAATGAGGGTAGTTTAAGGGGCCTCTGGGACATCAAGCATACCAATATTGGCATCATAGGATTACCAGAAGGAGAAGACAGAGAGCAAGGGATTGAAAACCTAGATCTAGAAATAATGACTGAAAACTTCTCTAACCTGATGAAGGAAATAGATACAAATCCAGGAAGTACACTGAGTCCAAACGATGAACTCAAAGAAGCTCACACCAGGACACCTCATAATTAAAATGTCAAAGATTAAGGACAAAGAGAATCTTAAAAACAGCAAGAGAGTAGTAGTTACCTACAAGGGAGCTCTCATAAGACTGTCAGAAACTTTGCAGGCCAGAAGAGCTTGGCACGAAATATTCCAAGTGATGAAAACCAAGGACCTGCAACCGAGATTAACTGTCTTTTAGACTTGAAGGACAGATAGCTTTCCAGACGAGAAGCTAAAGGAGTTTATCACCACAGAACCAGTATTATGAGAAATGTTAAAGAGACTTCTTTAAGAAAGAAAAAGAAAAAAAAAAAATATGAATAATAAAATGGCAATAACTGCATACCTATCAATAATTAAATGGACAGGGGAAAAAAATGGCAGAGGCTCTGTTCATTCCTCTGGTAACCAAATCAAAGTTGTGACAGAGGGGGGAAAAATGGCAGAAACTCTGTTCATTCCTCTGGTAACCAAATCAAAGTTGTGACAGAAACAAGGAGAAAACAGCAAGGAAAAATCACCTGGGAGCTAGATGAACAAGCCATACAACTAGGCAGAGATTTAAGAAATCACCCTGCAATGGCAGAAGGCAGGATGGGGCGAGGACTCGGGGCTGCTGGGTCTCAGCGGCTGAGTGGGACGGGAGCTGTGGCAGCGGCAGCAGCAGCGGCAGACGCCTCTGAAAGGGGCCGCGTCCGCGAACGGACTCCTGCAGTGACAGACCTGCTGGCTCTGAGCACCAGTGCTGGTTCAGCTGTGTGGAGACTTACAGGGCGACACCGAGTTGTCAGAGTGAGGGTCCCAGTGAGGCTCTCTCCCTGGCACTATCCACTGTTCCTCTGTTGAGCCCTCCGCCCTCCCAGTGCAGGGACACAGTGTGCTGTAGCAGAAATGTAATCAAACTGGGTAACAGGTCGCTCCGCCCAGAGGATTCCCTGAAACTCCCCCCCCCCCAACTCACAGCCCCACCCAAGCCACTTCCAAGTATATGCTCAGTGAGTCAGGTGCTCCTTGCTGAATAGTGCCAAGGCTCACACTCGTGGCAGCTAACTCGCTTTCTGGTGTGGCCTTTTGAGGCAACTATAAGCACAGCATCTGTGGATTGCTTACTGAATCTTAACAGGTGGCTCTGAAGGGGCACGGGCTGGGGTTAAATTTGGCCTGTAGCTGAACCTCTGTCAGGACCGTGCCACTGGACACATACTACACAAAGCCATGCTAACAAGACCAGGAGACTTAGAAGCTTTGTTTAGTACATAGACGCGGAAAGGCAGCCAAAATGGGAAGACAAGCAGAAACCATATGAGAGAACAGAACAGAGATCCAGAAATAATGGAGTCAAGCACTCTAACAGACGCAGAGTTCAAAACACCGGTTATAAAGATGCTCAATGAACTTAGAAGAGTAGATGAGTTCAGTAAGAACTTCAACAGAGAGCTAAAAAACAAAAATGGAAATGGAAATTACAAAAGGGAACCAGTCAGAAATGAACACATTATCAAAGATGAGAAGTATATTAAATGGAATAAAAAAAAGAATAAACAAAGTGAATAAAGAGGAGGATTGAATGACTTATATAGAGGATGGGAAAGCCAAGGACAATCAGAATGGCAAGAAAAAAGAAGCCAAGACTATAATAATAATTTAAGGAGCCTACGAGACACTATTAAAGGTAAAAATATCCGTGTCATCAGAATACCTGAGGGAAAATAAGATGTTGAACAGCTATTTGAAGAAATAATGATGGAAAACTTCCCTAACCTGGTGAAGGAAATAGACATAAAACCCCCCAGGATGCTCAGAGAGTCCCAAAAACCGAGAACCCAAAGAGACCCACACCAAGACACATCATAATTAAAATGCCAAAGATTAAATACAAAAAGAATCTTAAAAGCAACAAGAGATAAGCAGATAGTTACCTACAAGGGAGCACCCATAAGACTGGCAGCTGATTTCTCAAAAGAAACTATGCAGGACAGAAGGGCTTGGCACAAAATATTTGACGTGATGAAAACTCAGGATCTACAACCAAGGATATCTTATCCAATAAAGCTGTCATTTAGAGTTGAAGGACAGATAAAGAGCTTCCCAGACAAAAATAAGCTAAAGGAATTTATCATCACCAAGCCAGTATTACAGGATATGTTGAAAGGATTTCTTTAAGAAGAAAAAACATATATTAAAAACAGGAATAAAGAATGGTAACAACTACATTTCTATCAACAAGTACCTCAAAGGGAAAAGAATTAAGTGCTCCAACCAAAAGATATTTTGGCTGAATGGATAAGAAAACAAGACCCCTACATACGCTGCCTACAAGAGACTCACTTCAGATTAAAAGACACACACAGACTAAAAGGAAGGGGATGGGAAAAGATATTGTTGCCTTGATGGACCAGAGGGTATTGCGTTGAATGAAATGAGTTGGATAGAGAAAGACAAATTGCATGATTTCACGTACATGTGGAATCTAAAGAACAAAATCAACAACAAAAAAAGTGGAAATAAAGTCATAGATACAGAGAATATTTTGAGGGATGCTAGATGGGAGGAGGTTGGGAGGGAAGAGGGCAAAGGGATTGAGAGGTGCAGGTGGATGGTTGCAGAGTAGACATGGGGATATAGACTGTAGCATGGGAAAGATGGTTAATGTTGGAATGAATATGGAGGGAGGAGGGGTGCTAGATTTGGTGGGTGTGTGCTTTGTGAGTTGTGTGGATCTCTGATCAATATGCTGTAAAACTGAGGCTGGTGTATTGTAGGCCGACTATAATTGAAAAAAAATTGATTGTACAATATAAATGCAGATAACTAAGTTGTCTGTTATATTTCAATAAAGACAAAAATATATATATCACAATCTCAAAAAAATTATTTTAAATGTAAATGGATTAAATGCTCCAATCAAAAGATATAGGTGGCTGCATGGATAAGAAAACGAGACCCATACATAAGCTGCCTACAAGAGACCCACTTCAGATTGAAAGACACAGACCAAAAGTAAAGAGATGGAAAAAGATATTTCATGGAAATGGAAATGAAAAAAAAAAAAAAGGTAGCAATACTTAATATCAGACAAAATAGGCTTTAAAACAAGGCTAACACAGACAAAGAAGGACCCAGCAATTCCACTTCTAAGTATTTTTTCGAAGAAACCCAAAACACTAATTCGGAAAGACACGTATCCCTATGCTCAATGCAGCATTATTTACGATAGCCAAGATATGGAAGCAACCTAATCAATAAAAAATGGCACCTGGCTACTATTTAAATTATGATTTTTTGTTTTAATTATTATTTTTGTCTTCTCCCATTTCAAATTAGTGCATCAGTTCACGGGGAAATGCAGGTTTACTCATATAAATGTAAGATACAGCTAGGATGACATATTTTAAATCTAATTCTAAATAATTAAAAAATGTAAATGTTTTACATACTTTCATCCCTGTATGTTATCTGTGGCACAATTTTTTTTTCTTTTAACATTTTTTTACATTTCCAATTAAAATATTTTGGACTTTTTTTTTGTACAGAGTCCAACGAGGAGGGAAATGCAGCTGTGGAAGAGAGGATATGTTGTTTTTCTTTGCTGTGTTTTACTACTTTCCCACCTATGTTCCCACACCTCTGCTTTAGCCAGTACCTCAGGCCCTTGCACTTTAGTTTGCTCTTCAGGCATTCTCACTTGGATGTTAACTTTTGTGTGTGTGTGTGCGCTTCTTTGTTCTAAGTAGCTATTCTTGGGGAAAATACTTTAAGTCTATAATTCTGTGTTAGTGAATGAGATCAATAAAGATTTTAAGATTTAATTGGGATGCTCAATAAAATATTACCTACTTTAGAAACAAAGTAAACTAAAAATTTTATGATTTTATTGAAAGGTACTCTAAGGATAATGTATATATCATCCTCTTGAAATAAAAACATTTTTGTGGTCTCTTAGGGAGAATTTACGCTATGATTATCAGAAGAATATGTGCCTCATTATATTGGCTTCTCCCTCATATTTCTGTGGGTGACTGGAGTATTAAACTACTTAAATGTATGTTTTATCGGAAACAGAAAGGCACCAGCTGTTTTCCACCAAATAACTAGTCCAGATTTACGTGAAGAAAGTTACAAATCTTGGGATTTCTGTCTCCTCTGTTCTCTACCCCATCTTCTCTTACTTGCTAGAAAGTTGTTTCACAAATTTTCTTGCTTTTGATTTAGATTTAATTCTGATGGTTGACAGCACAGTAAAATCTCTGTGTTCCCTGTGAGTGTTCACGTACATGTGCAAGAGGGAGGGAGGAGAGGAAGGAAAACTGTGACTAGGCTTTAAACTTGTCATTTAGTTAGGTGTTCAGAGGTGCCATAGTTAATTTGAGCACTAAAGGAGAGAATTGTGGGGAGAGAAAAAACTCCACACTTTATCTTCAACTTGAGGCGAGAGAAAGGATATGTTAGAGGGAGGACATAGTTTTTCATTCATTCAGTACATAATTCTTGAGTAGCTATTCCGCTTTGGCATGGTGCCATGAGGTAAATAAATATCTGGATGTGAAACATGAAGAAGATGTTTTAAAATTGTTTCTTATGTTTTTGAGTTTGGTGGAATATTTTGTATTTTGAAAGTTCTAAAGGTGTTTGACAGGTTTCATTAAGACTATAACTGCCTAGTTATTGAATAAATTTTAAGTCTAATGGTCTGTTTACTACATGTTAAAAACAGTAATTTTGTTTTCATTCACGTTTTAAAGAGACTTAGAACTTCAGTGATATTCAACTGAACTTTTAGTAAGTAGTTTTTGGAATAGCAAATACATGGTAAGACACATAGAAATATAACAGGAACAATATGTGTACCTTAACAGACAGAACGTGAAATGAAACAGGTGATAAACAGTTGCAAGCCATGTGGTACCCAAGTTGATACTGTGTTTCTAGAGGTCATTATCAAATTTTGGTCACATTTTCTGCAACTCAAGAGAATTGAAAACAGGTGTTTACAAGCAAACTATTTTGCGACATTCATCTTATTGAGAATTTCAGCTGTGGCCTGTACAGATTTTTCATAGTGTTTTGCTTTAACTAATTTGTGTTAAGAGTTACTAACTGTAGTGGTTAGAGTTCATCGTAATAATTATTCTGAAGTCTGTAGTTGTTAAAAATATTTTTGCTCCTCATTTACCTCATGTGTTAATCTAGAGCCATGACGGCTAGTGGGCGTTTTATAGCTGTACTGTTTCTTGGATGAAAAGCTTTGGCTCAGAGATGCGTTTCTCCATCTAATCTGTGAATTCCCAGAGCAAATGCCATTACTCCATCCTATGCCTCCCCCTCTTCCTCAACTGAGAGAAAATTCCAGAGCGGAAGCTATTATCCTGTTTATGAAAATAAACAAATAGATTAACTCCTGTTGAAGTTCATGCTCATTTCCAAGTGCGTCGCTTACTGCTATGGTTTAAATGTTTGTGTCCCACCACCCCCACAATTCACATGTTAAAAACCCAGAGCCCAAGGTGATTGTATTAAGAGATGGAGCCTTTGGCTGGTGATTAGATCATGAGAGTGGAGTCCTCATGGATGGGATTAGTGCCTTATAAATCTGCAACTAGGAATAGGGCCTCACTTGACCGTGTTGGCACCCTGATCTCCAGAACTATGGGAAACAAATTTCTGTTGTTTCTAAGCTACTTAGTCTCTGGCATTTTGTTCTAGAAGTCTGAATGGCTCACCATTAAGGTCTTTTATAGTTACTCTATTATATTTGTAGGTTATATGTATTTAAAATAATCTAAAAAATAAGCCAAAATAGACGAGAAATAAAACGAATGGGATATTTTGGGGAGTGGGATAGGGGAAATAAAAAAATTGGCAGGAAGTTGATTGATAGGCTAGAAGAAAAAAGGAATAATGAATAAATAGGAAGTAAAGGCAAACTGGGCTTTTTTGCTACAAATTATTTTTTTCAACTGGGTAGAGGAAAATTATTGACTCTCCAATACTTAATCTCTGAGTTTCTAAAGAGTTTCCCAGATATGGGAATTAACATTTGTCCGGGATTTGATACCAGCATGGATTTTGATTTGCTCTTGGTTCCCAGTGTATGTTCTTCATCTTGCCATTCATTTTGTAAAATTTTGCCATTGTTCTCAAGGAATATCACCTCTCCTTGAAGACAAACAAGCTCAAAATGGATCCCCTATACTTATTAAGTAGCTGTCATTTTTTTAATGACAGTTCACACTCCAGACCTTTTGCTTTATTATATTTGCTTTTGCTTTAGTTGCACGGTGATGACATTTTTATATAAAAGCTGTTGTAAGTTGGTAGTTTAACTGGTTACAAACGCCTGTGAGGGAGATCTGGTGGATGAGTGGACTGCAGAATGCAATAAAGAGAGCCCTAGTCCTGGCCCTACTGCTGTCTCATTTTATGACTTTTGGCAAAAATTTTTACTGCACCGGGTTTTCCTATCTGTAAAAGGAGATGAGAATAGATGCTTTCTTGGGTCCCATTCACGTTCTTCTAAACTTTCACCTAAATGGTGTGAAGTTAATTACAGTGAGCATGGAAAAACAGCTCTTTAAATACGGTATTGTTAGGTGCACCTAGTGTAAAGCATATAAAAATGTCCAGTCCCATAAGTATTATTTTTTAAATAAGGAACCCAAAGTGGGAAAAGATATTGCTCCGTCATACACCATTTTTTAAACTACAAAGAAACCTTCAGGGTGTATTTAAAGAACCCTTGTAGAACATTTTGTGAATCATTTTAGTTTGCTGGTATTTACTGTTAAAAAACCCCCACTTATTTGGATAGCCTTTCATTCAGTCCAATATTTGAGTGCCTACTATGTGTCATAATAAGCATAGTAATGACTTTGGGGCTACAAAAAAATAGATCGTAATTTTTCACTTAAAATTGCTTTATTTCCTCTTTTTCATTCTCATCAGAAATAGTTTTTGTAAAAGATAATATGTGAAAAAGTAAAGTGACAAAATTGTCACAAATAGTAGAAAATGACTTTTCCTAAGGGTCTTAAAATATGATCTTGACATAAACTAAGCTTTTCAGGCAAGTTTGTTATGCAAATTGGTGTATATTGATATTAATTTTGTAGGTTCATCAAGGATTTTTTTTTTGTAGAATTAGGTATTTAAACATTTAATCTGGTAATTATGTTTGTTGAGCAAGGTTAAAATGTATTCTATATTGTGCGTGGAAACATTTGTTTGCTATGCTCTTATTTTTATTTTGTTTGAGATTTTTGTCCCTTATTAAGTAGCTGTCATTTTTTTAAACGATATAGGTTTAAAGTATTTTCTTTGGCTTCTTGAGCATTTTCTTTTATAGTAGAAGTTTTACCTATTAGAAAACCATGATAGTTAGAAGATAGAGTAGTCTGCTGATTTTGCCTGTGGTTATTTAGGTAAATTGGTTTGCATTTTCTGAGGAAGTTTTTTTTTTATAACATATAATCCTATATTTGTCAAACTCAGAACAGGGTGTACTGGCAAATGAGATGTCTTCCTCCTCAGTTCACACTCCAGACCTTTTGCTTTATGTCATATATACTATAAAACTTTTCTGATGGAAGTTAATTTATTACCTTTCTTTTTATTGGTGTGTTTTCATCTTTTATTGGCATGGTTAGAACAATTTTATCTTTAAATTGGATTTTTTTAAAAAAAATAATGCAGGTTATACCTGCAAGCAATGGTTAGGACTCTATTAATTGTAGTTAGAATTACAAGTGATTATAATTTCCTAAACTGCCCTTAATTGTGCTCTCGTGCCTCTATAGAACTCTCTGTAGAACTCGGGCCAATTGTGCAATTCATTCATTCACGTGTTTAGATTATTTGAAAATAGGAAGTGGCAGCTACTGTTCTGTATTACCTGGGTGGGGAGTTTGGAGTAGCAAATGGAGGTCACCTGATATAAAAATTGCTTGAATTCATACTTTTATGATTGATTCATTCTGTTGTTTGTCATATTCAGTGCATGTATACCTAAGGGAGTTTTAAGCCTATCGGTCATTTCCTTCTAGAAATTATTTATATTAGTCAATTAAATTACCTAATTGAGATCAGAAGAAATAGAGCTTTAAGGTAAAGTATAGAGAAATAGTTTTGATTTGGGGAAAACTTGGACTGCCAGCTTTGTGTAGAGAATGTTGATATCCAGTGGGGATAATGGAAGGTTGACACGCCGGGGAGGGGCAGAGTATTTGGGTCGTTATAAAGGCTGGAGTAGGGGAGTCCGAGGGTCTGGCACCGTTGTGTCTCTCTAGCCGCCAGCCCAGGTTGTCGTTCTGTTCTCTCTCGGGTCTCCGGCAGTAGTTTACAGGCTGGCTTCTTCAGTGGGGCCCTTTGTTTTGTCTTTATTTTGTTAGTAGCTGTTAACTAAGCAAGCACGTTTAGATGACTTATTTGCAAGTGTAGAGTAACTGTTTGATATGCAATTTAATAATAGAGACTGGTCCTTTCATCTTTTGTCTTGCCCAACAAATTCTGACTGAAGGTAAGAACAATTTTTCTGCCCTCGAAAATACAAAACAGGAAGCTCATCCTTATTTTCCTGCTAGTGGACTTATTTACCAGACTCATGTGTGGTAGAAGGAAACAGTGTACAAATAGTGAGTAAAAGTAGGGTTGGGTCACTTGAGACATGAAGAAGAGAAGTCTTCTTGCCTTAGTCATCAGCAGTATAAAAAGGCAGGGCACTCAGGTGGACGGGTGTCCGCTTTTCTGTGTAAGGTACCTTTGATCAGCAGGTACATCCCACTGACCTGTTCCAGGAAGTTTTCCTTTAGTCTGAAAGGTCCGGATTTTATCATTAAAGAATATCGTTTTAGAATTGTACTGTTTTAAGAACTTGCAAAGAGTAAGTGAATTGTCTGAAAACTGAAAAAGGGTCAATTTCAATAATTAATAGCCACCGTTTACTGAATACTATGTTTTGGGCACTTTACATACATTATGCTCACCAGCACTGGTTATCTTTGAATCCTCACCGGATTGCCAGTCCGTAAGTGATGTCAACATTTGACAGGGAAGAAATCAGTCCTGGAGGCCTTAAGTGCCTTTGCCAGTCACCTAATTTGTATGTAGTAGAACTAGATTTGTACCCAGGTCTTTCGGACTTAAAAGTCTGTATTTTCACTAGACCATTAAAGATATTAAGGAAGATGGACACATAAATAAGTAATTACGGTAACATGCTACATTACATGCTACATGTAATTACAGTAACATGCAGTATTGGAAGTATTACCACCATAAAGAAGAACTATGAAGGGGAGGGGGATGATCAAATCAGCTTCAAGGTGGAGCACTTAGAGGACGATTCCTAGAGAAAGGTGACACACCTGAGTGCGGTTTCGATGACGACCTGAGTGTTTAGGATAGAAGAGGCTATGATAACATGGGTGTTTCAGTACCTCTTTGCTTTAAAAGAACAGGGCGATTGGGCTCATTTCTACTCCTCATGCTCCTTCCATCACACACTCCCTGCGTTTTAGTACACAAACATGATCATGCCATTTTTGTTATTTTTACATTGTTGACATTCTAATATTTATATACTATGCTATAGCAATAATTCCTACAGTTGTTTACACTTGTTTTTTTTCAATTAAATAATGTGTAATGTACTACGCGTGTGTGTTTGTGTGTGTGCGTGTAACACCACAGCTTGTCCATTTCTGAGTTTTTTATTTTGATTAATCTTTTGGTTGGGTTTTGAGTCTTTGAATATTTGCGTATATAAATTTTTTAAGCC
>NW_006436282.1:21798656-21832319 GCF_000325575.1 Pteropus alecto
AGCACACATAAAAATGTGTCCCAAGTAATAAGTATTTATTATTCCTTGGATAATTCTGAGACCAGTAAGATTTCCGCCACCCTCAATTGTATATGCCTTACATTTTCTGTCTAGTCTAGATATTTACCAGGATTCTTTTTTTTTTTAATACTTTTGATAATTTCTTTCTGTTCTTTCGATTCTATTCTCTTTTTTGAGAAAACAAATTATCCTTTCGTTTTCCATAAATTTCATCTTTTTTCAAATTACTGGTATCCCTTTTTTCATAAGTCTGCTTTCTATGTCTGATATTATCACTAGTTTTTTCTATTTCTATCTGATCCTTCTGTGATTTTTATTTCTGCTACATAAATGTAATTTTTGTTACAATAAATTTATTGTTATAGTTAATTAATTTGCCGAACTATGACAGTTCTGTTTCCTGAGTTAATTTTTTAAATTGTCTAAACCATCTGCCTTTGTTGTGCATTTGTCTCCCTTAAGTAGATTCAATGCTTGGGTTCCATATTGAATCCTTTCCTATTGTTCATAGAATAATAAAACCAGTTCTAGTTGGGCCTGCTGTCAGTGAGGAGCAGCGTGGGGGAAAGGGCAAAGGAAGTGATCTGGGGTGGCCAGCAGCTTCAGCTGAGATGTTCTCACAGAATACTTTGAATATTTGAATAATGAGGCTCATGTAGGCTCTGTAGACCTCTCTTCCTTTAAAATAGTTTTTAAAATGAAACCAAGGTGTATATGTGCATATTTTGAAAAGACAAAGTATTTTTAGTCTCATAATAAAAATCATTATTCTCTTTTCTCAACCAGTTTTTATTTTCCTGAGATATTTTCAATACCTGTAGCTGTTAATTATAACATTTACTTCCACATTTATAAATAATATATTCCTGTTTCTAATGTTTTTAGATGTTAACTATTATCTGCCTGTTATGGGAGATGAGGATTTATATATGCCACTTGTCTTCATTTTTGTCCTTCCACCTTTCGAATATCTTTTTAAATGATGATTTGCTTAAATTGATACTCGTTGTTTATGACTATGGATTACATTTTCTTTTACGTATTTGTCTCATAGTTAAAATTGCCTAGTGCTTTTGCTAATTTAATTAAGTTCCTATCAATTCTTCTCAAACTCGTTGAAGAATTATAAAACTGTGAATCTAATACTGTTTTCCACATGGTTAAACACATCAAGAAACCTTATCAGTTCAGTCCCTTTTCCCTCCCTGTCTAGCCCTTCCTCTCCTCCCTTCCTTCCTCTCCTCCCTTCCTATTCCTTCCCCTTCTTTGTCCTCCTTTCACTTCCCTCCTTTTTCGTCTCCCTTCTTGAACTCTCTCCTCTCTTCTAATCTGAACCTTCTAAACCTGACATGCAGTTATCCGAGGACCTCCCCTCAACTCTCCTATAAGATTTCTTAATCTTCATGTCTTTCTCCTTGTTTTCCTCTTCTCTGTTCGCTCCCTTGTTTTAGTGGAGCACATGTTCTAGAAGATTCTCAAGAGTGTGCCCGGGAAAGAAAGTTTTTAATGCTTTACCTGTCGGGGAACAAATGTAATTATCAATCAAATATGAATATGTATTAGTTTGGGTATATAGTCTTAAAGTCTGGGAAACTGTTCTATATATTTTACATTGATCTTTTTTCCTTTTGAGAACATCGTATTTGTTCTTTATCCCTGATGCTCTGTTATTTCATAGCAGTGTCTTTGGTATGGCTATTTATTATACATTCTTCCAGTCTGTACACTGTCGACCTAAGAAGCATCTAAATCTGTAGAGAATTTTATAAGAGTTTATCTGAGCCAAACTGACATTGCTGGGAAGCAAGATCTCAAATGCTCCCACGAATGAGTTTTGCAGTTTCTTTTATACCTTTGGATTTAAGGAGGGGAAATAAGGAAGATTAAATGATGAGGTTGTGGCGGGAGCAAGATGGAGATTGGATTACAGGATAGTTAACAAGATTATGTGCTCTCTTGAGGGTGGTTATGCTTCAGGGGTCTGAAAAAGAGGATTACTCTGGCATTTCAAAGGTGTGTTAACCTAGATGCACAAGAACAATGGACAGGACCTGCTTAAGGGAAAGATAAACCTTTTCCAAGAAAAAAAAAAACATTATATGCCTGGGGCGTGACTACCCACCAGCCTGCCCAGTTGGGAATTTATGGTCGGATCGCCCTGTGAGGGTACTTTCCATCCCTGGACTTGTCTGTATCATTTCACAGCCCCTTTTTCATCCACAATACTCAAGAACTTCAGTTTGGAAAATTATGTCTTTGCTAATTTCTTCCTCTTAAGTCTGTTTCTGGTTGGTTGGATATTAAATTACCTGGATTGATCTTCTGATTTTATTATTCACCCTTGTATTTGACTTTTGGTTCTACTTCCTGTGAGATTAAAAGAGATGTGTAGAGTAACAGTTAAGGACTTAGGCTCTGGAGCCAGAAGTTCTGTTTAAATACTGGCATTGCCAATTTCAAGCTGTGTGACCTTATATAAGTTACTTACCCTTTCTGTTTTTCATGTGTAAAGTAGGGTTCATATTAGCACCTAACTCAAAGCATGTTAGGATAAATGAGTTGATTCATCCAAAGTGGTTAGTTAATTTTCTGGTATATAGAAAATGTTAATTATTATTGTTATTTGATACTATTATTATCCAAAGTTAATATTCTATTTGTATTCTTAGTTTATATCAAAAGTTGAATTTTCAAGAGCTTTTGTTTACTTCTCTCTTTCTAGTTTATAGCCCCCTGTTGTTGTTTTATTGGTGCAATACCATCTTGAATTGTTGGAACAATTGAGGAAATTTGGAAAAAACCCTGAACATATAAGATAGACACCAAAACAAACAAATAGCAACAAAAGCAAATAAACGAATAGAAAACAATATAGAAATTTTATAATTAGAAGATTTTGGGGGATTAGCAGTGCTGACGTTTTCTTCTGTTTCTCTCATCGACTGTGTTATAGTACCCCTTTTTTATTTTGGTGTGCATCTCATATGCTGGAGGCTTTTAAAAAATTCCTCATAATTAGGTTCAAGTTATATTTTGCAGGAATATGTGTACTTATCACTTCCTCAGTGATTCCCATCAGGCAGCACATATGCCAGCTTGCCCTGTGGTTGGTGATGTTAAGTTACAACATTTGTTTAAGGCGATGCCAGCCAGTGTGGCCATTTTAAAAAGTACCTGTTTATCTTCGTTAAGTGATCTTGGGTTGATCCTTTGAGAGTGTACAATTATTTGTATGTACTTTTGCATTCTTCTTAAATTTTTTATACTGTGGTCATATCATTATTCATTTTGGTTTTCAGATCATCCACATTTGGCCAGGAGAAGCCCTTCCAAGCTGGCTTCTGTGCCTTTTTATGTGTTCATATTAATGTTCGAGCACTTCCTTCGTCTGGCACAACAAGATATTCTAAGCTCACCTTGCACCTGCCCTGCCCCAAACCTGGAACAAGCCATTTTCCAAGGAGTCTTGGTTTCTTTTCACGGGGGAATGATAGTTAGAAACTCAAGCTCTGGGGGCTGGGTGTGCTTTTTGCTGCTGAGGTGTTATGCTTCTAGGCCCTTTTAGTGGACTGAGCTGTGTGTGTGTTATTTTTATCTATTTGATATATACTTAAATTCATTTGTTTTCATTTATATTTAATTTTAGTAGGGATTTTCCCCTAATCCTTGTTTGCTTTTTTATGTTTGAATTCATATATCATTAGCATTGTTCAAAAGTCAGAAACTTCACTCAGGTATATTCAGGAGCGCCTTCTTCCCAGTGTTTTTTACCACATTCTCACCACCAGTAGGTAACATGTACAAAAACATTAGTTTTGAAGTTTATTTTTGTTTTTCTTTTTGCAGATACATGTGTATATGTGTATTATTTATTCTTTCTTGCACAATAGCTGGCATAACATGCATTCTTCATCATATTGTTTTTTTTTTTTTGCACTTAATAGAGCCTGGATCCTTCTCCATATCACTTTATAGAGACCTCTTTTCTTTTCATATAGAGTAGTCCATTGTGTAGATGCATAATGGTTTATTCACCAGCTCTGTTATGCATTTCCAATATTGTGTTATTTCAGAGAGTGCCACAGTAAATTACTGTGTGTGTTTTAATTAAAAAATAAATATTTTCTCTCAAGGTTCTGTGTGTAGACTGGGATCAGTTGGTGGGGTTCAGGGTTTCTCACTTGGCAGTTTCTCAAACAGTTGCAGATGGAAATTAGGGCTAAAAAGTTCATCTGAAAGTTCAAAGAAACTCAACTTCCATGGTAGCTCACTCAGTATGTCTGGCAGTTGATACTGGTTTTCAGCTCAGAGCTAAGCTCGGGCTGTCAGCTGGAATGTCTGGCTGTGACTTTACTATGTGGCTGGAGCGTCCCAGAGCATGTCAGCTGGGTTCTCAGAGGGAGTGTCCCAAAAGTGAGTATTTCAAGAGGCCCAAATGGAAGCTGTGGAGCTTCTCTAAGATTTATTACAGAAATCCCAGAACATCGCCTCTGCAGTCTGTTGATAAAGCAAATCATTAAGGCCGGCCCAGATTCCAGGTGAGAATACGTCTCCTTCTCCTACTGTGAGGAGCAGGATGCATGAAATTGATAGCCAGTTTTGGAGACATATACCATAGTCTGCCTTCCAGCCACCATGTTCACATCCCCTCCATACATAACATGTACTCACTTTCTTCTCAAGATCCACAAAGTCACATCCTGTTAAGGCATCAATTTGAAGTCCAGATATTGTTATCAAAGTCGGGTCCAGATATGGATGAAGCTTCTCAAGTACAGTTCCTCCAGTATGGTTCCTCCATGGAACTGGATATCTTTATTTCTCCATGTGGCTTTGAGTTACTGTTGAGTGTCCTTTCATTTTACCTTGCAGGACTCCATTGAGTATCTCTTCTAGGGCAGCTTTAGTGATAATGAACTCCCTCAGCTTTAGTTTATCTTGGAATTTCATAATCTCTCCCTCACTTTGGAAGGAGTTTTGGTGGATATAGGATTCTAAGTTTTTAGTTTTTTTGTTTTGTTTTGTTTTTCTTTTGAGCACTTTAAATGTATCAGCCTACTGCCTTCTGGACTCCAAATTTCTCATGAGAAATCTGCTTATAAACTTACTGCGGATTTCTTCTCTGTGACGAGTTGCTTTTCTCTTGCTGTTTTCAAGGTTCTCTTTGTCCTGAAAGTTGGATTATAATGTATCTTGATGTGGCTCCCTTTGAACTCATCTTACGCAGAGTTCATTGAGCTTCTTAGATGTTTATATTCATGTCTTTCATCAAATTTGGGAAGTTTTCAGGCATTATTTCTTCAGATATTCTCTCTGCCCTTTTCTTCTCTGTGTGGGATTCCCACAATACATATATTGGTCTGCTTGTTGGTATCCCACAGGTCACTTAGGCTCTGTTAACTTCAATCTTTTTTTCTTTCTGTTCCTGACATGATAATTTCCATTGTCCTATCTTCGAGTTCACTGATTCTTTCTTCTGCCTGCTCAAATCTGCCTTTTCCTGCTCAAATCTGCTTTTGAATCCTTCTAGTGATATTTTTTCATTTCATTTATTTTACTTTTCAGTTCCAGAATTTCTTTTAGATTTCTATTTACGTATTCTATCTGTTGGTATTTCCATTTTGTTCATACATCATTTTCTTGACTTCTTCCATATCTTCCTTCAGTTCTTTAAGTATTTCTAAGACAGTCATTTTAAAGTATTTATTTAGTATATCTGTCATCCGGTCTTTTTCAGGGACAATTTCTGTTGATTTTTTTTTTCCTTTGAATGGGTCATACTTTCCTGTTTCTTTGTATGCCTGATGTTTTTTGTTGTTGTTAAAAACTGGACATTTGAATCTAATAAAGCGGTAGCTCTGGAAATCAGATTCTTTCTCTTCCCCATGGTCTGCTGGTTTTTTATTATTGTTTTTGGGGGTGTTATAGGCTGTCTTTGTGCTGAGGGTCATTAGCCTGAGATACAAATTTGAAGTCTTCTCAGATCTTTTCTGAGTCTTCCCCTGGGCATGCACAGTCACTTTCTCATTTCCTCCTTATATTCAGTTGTTTTTGAATGTCCTTTAGTCTTTAATATCTGGCTCCTAAAAGGGGAAAAAGAGAAAAACGAAAGAGGAAAAAAAGGAACAGTCCCTTCAAATTGCTTTGAAGTCTCTCCAGCCAGAGTAAGAGGAGCTTAAACAATGATGGGGAGGTCCAGCAGCAGTGACTGCCCTTTTCTTTGTGCTTCCTGGATCAGAAGCAGCAATCAGAGCATAGATTCCCAATATTTGGAGGACAAAGTCTTTTTGCCTATCTTGGTTCCTGCAAGCTGTGTGTAAGCTGTGCCCGGAACAAGTGCCTGTCATGTGGCTGCAGGTGGAGGAAGGGAGCTGCTACTGTGCTAAGAGCTGAACTTAACCACAATATACTGTCCAAGTCTTCCCCTGGAAGTTGTGAGCCTTCAATAGGCTCCAGGGTTCCAAAATAGTAACCAAAATAGATTCTGCCAGTGCGGTTGTCTTGGTGGGGAGACAGATTCCTCCAGTGCTTCCTGCTGTCCTTGTCCCAGAATCCTCTATTCGTGCATGTGTTTTTTGGTATTGTTGGGGACATACCCTCAGGGTGAGATCCTAGTAATGGTATTGCTAAGATAAATACATATGTATTCTAGTTAAATATTACCATATTACCCTCTGTGAAGTTGTATAATTTTGACTCCCACTGGCAATGTGTTAAAGTCCCCGTTTCCCCACAGCCTCACTAACAATGTATTGTCAAACTTTGGACTTTTTACCAGTCTGGAATGAGTTAATGATATCTTAATATAAAGATAAAGTAAAGCCTAAGGAGAGAGAACAGTACATACAAAGAACCACCTGGGTTTCTAATTTTTTAAAATGCATTAAATACAGCGTTCAAAACCATGTATTTCATTTAGGAAGTTGAATACCTGGGTTAAGTACCCAGGTATTTTCCTAATTTGTATAAAGTTCTGCCTAAGATATTATTCTGGTTTGACTCATTTGGTTGCAGTGAGTTTCACATCACAACGAAGGAAGTGAGTGCGAAAACACGTGTACTAGAAGCAGAGCGCTGCCAGAATCTGGGGCACCTTTCACCACCCTTCTTATTACCCGTTGCTTCTCATGGCACATCTGCTCCTCTGCACATCTGCTCCACGATCTCTGTGTGAACTCTTTTTCTGTTTGCCGACAGTTCCCATTCTCCTGTAAGTTCAGCTCACCGATGAGCCAGCATGGACATGCCAGTCTCTCTCTTACCTCCATGTGGCCTTTCTGCTTCAACTTTTGACGGCTGGCCCACGTACTCTCTTGCTGTTTTTTTAGTCACATTTCTAACAAAAACGGATTGGCTCAGAGCATCTTTTTGTGTCACTTCTGTTGTTCTTAGCCAAACTGTAAATTGGCTTTCCTGGATCATGTGGTAAGCACTGCTCAGGCAGCTTGGAGATGTCCGAGAAGGGAACAGTAAGGTAGCAGGGAAACAGCAGGGGACTGCGGGTCGGACAGTTCCTCTTGGTAAATGAGGTGGCCGGTTAGAGCTGAATACGTAACATACTCTCTCCCTCAGTATACCAGTTTATTTTTATTTAACGGTGTACTTTAGGCAAACACTTAGTAATGCAGATTGAATGAATATTGTAGGAAAGTAGGTAATATTGAAGTGTCGAAATTTGAGAAATCTTCCCTTTTTTAAGCTGTTTTCTGTTTGCGTTGTGACTTTGGTAGCATGGTGTGGCAGAAAGATCACTGTACCCAAAGTCAGGAGTCTTAGATGCTAGACCTGAGTTTGTTGTTCTGAAAGGCTTCACTCTCTTCATCAGGAAAAATTTTGAAAGGTCAGTGTAGCAGAATAGTTTCTAAGGTACTATCTATCCAGCTATAAAACCTGTGACTCAAATTGTAGTATACCAAGCTGAGGAATGTAATTTCCACAAGGAGGGTCAGAATACAAAGCTATTATAATGAAATCAAAAGTTCAAGTTAATATAAAAAAATTAGACAGAAATGAGAATGATTGGATGCATACACCAGAAAAAGCTATGGGAGTTTTGTAGTGCACCAAATTCTCCTCATTTGAACTTGGTTTATTTGAAATGAGATGATCTTCATAAACTGATTTAAGTCAAATATTATAGTCACAACAAACTCCTTTCCCAGCTTTAAGTTCCACATAAGTAGTATATTATTGTAAGTGTAATATTGAAGTTTGGAATGCTTTTTGTCTTCTATGCTTTTTTAAAAAACATAGTTGGATATTCAAATAGTTAAGTAACCTGGTTTTCTTTTACTTTTTAGGATTTAAGTGCCCTGTATGCTCAAAATTTGTACCCTCAGATGAAATGGATTTGCATCTTGTGATGTGTTTAACAAAGCCAAGAATAACCTATAATGGTAAGTCTGGTGCTTTAAAATAATATTTTAAATTAGGATTACCTTCGGTTTTTTGCATTTCATGTATCAGATAAAATTTAAAGGCAAGGAAAGACCATCAATGAACCCTAGAAGCCAACTAGTATTTTAGTTTGGTCTGGTGATTTGGCTATGCCATTGTTTCCTGTCCACAATCTCTGGATATTCAAAACCTTTGGAGAGTTTTTCAGTGTAGTTTTTGTACATTTTGAAATAGACTTGAAAAAAAAAAAAAAACCCAAAAAACAAGTAGTTCTTTCCTGACTTTAAATAGATGGAATAAAATAAAGG
Source organism: Pteropus alecto (assembly GCF_000325575.1). Taxonomy (NCBI): domain Eukaryota; kingdom Metazoa; phylum Chordata; class Mammalia; order Chiroptera; family Pteropodidae; genus Pteropus; species Pteropus alecto. The sequence continues at coordinate 21,807,383 of NW_006436282.1, forward strand.
AAAAAGCTTTTTTTCAAAATTTCACAAATAGACAAACTTCAAAATTCTATGACAAATTTCAGATTTTTCTAGTGTAAAATTTGGTTTGAAGTAGAATAAGTAGGAAGAGTACCAGTAGACCATGAAGCCAATTGAAAGATTGATTTCATTCAATCAATGTCTTTGAGTATCTTTCACATATGAAATACAGTGTTAGGAATTTGGGATATAACAACGAATAAAGCAGAGATGGGTGCTACAACCTAAGATCACCCAAAGGTTAGTCAGCATAGCACCTAGTTCACAGTCTGAGATTTCTCTACAGGTTAAAGAAAAAGTTGGGAGGGGTAGAATTTAACATTGAAACGAACATGTTACTTTGAGCAGCTGTTTTGCAAATCGATTTAGGAATCTCTCCCTGTCTCTGTAATAAGGTGGTACTTCAGCCACACTATTATAGTGGTGACGGTAGAATACTTTTTCGCATTTCCCAGTGAATAAGGAAAAGTAGCTTTTAGTAAATGTAACTGTTGATGATATCCAAACCTTTTTGCATTATGAAATTGAATTGGCTACTTTGCATAATCTAGTTGAAATTTAGTTACTTAAGGTTCAAAATTTGAGGTAAAATTGATTGGGCTTGTTTCTTATACTGACTCCATTATCTTATCATTACCCTTCATAATGATTATGTTTACACGGGTATCTTTAAATCTTAATACTCTGGCTTTGAATTTTAAAAGTACAAATGTATTTCCTTTGGCCATATATTAGCATACTAAATGTCCCGAATACAGGAATACAATGTTTTATTGTGTACATTTGCTTTTCATGTAATACATCTAAAATACAATCTCTTCGTGCGTTGATATTTGGCAGTTTTTAATTTCCTGATTTAATGTGCTCAAGTCATTCACGTTTTCTACTAGATCATTTATTTGGTATCTTAAAGATTCAGTATATAACCTCCTTGGGGGTCCTATAAACCAAGAATTTAGATTTAAAATACTTGACAGTATTCCAATTTAGATGTTACTAAACTTAATGCAAAAAGTAAATAAAGTTGCAGCCATTCTTAAGAATGGCTACCTACTTTAAGGTAGGTAGATCTGAAATCTTTAATTTGCTAAATATATATTAGCTCTCTATATAGCTCTCTACAAATACTTACAAGAAGCACAAAACAGCTTCTTCATAAAAATAATATATGGTTCTTAAAGTTTTAAAACTTGGTAGTGGCCAACTAGATAAAGGGGGAGGAGCTTTGACTGCCCAGTTGAGGTCAGAGGTGGCATGCTGGTCATGTGCTTCCCCACACATGCATGTGGGAATTCTGACAGCACTGTTTTGAAGGTGAAGCCCTTGTAGGGGAGGAAAAAATCCCTCTACCCTTTTGAGTTCTGGGCTGAGACCCCTGCAACAAAAGACATATTAATATTAACAAGAGAAAAACAAGCAATAGTTTATTGCCGTGTATACCTGCTGTGTACATGGGAGGTGCCCAGGGAAAAAGGAGCAAATCTCTGAGGTGGTTTAGAATGTGGGCTTAAATGTCATCTTCAACTACAGAGGAATAAAATGAGGGTGGGGAGGCCAGTTTGGGAGATTACCAGGGATGTTGGAGTAAACAAAGGTTTGTTATGCTGATTTAAGTTGATGCCTTCCCCACTGAGTTGGATTCTCTCGTAATACTCACTTGTGATCTGAAGTCATCCTTTTCTTCCTGGTATGGAGAGGGAGAGACACCTTACAAATGGAGATTTCCTTTATAAATGTAAGTTTCGCTTACAGAAGGGTAACTTGAACTCTGTTTTCAGAGCTTCTCATGTGTCTGCTCTTTCTGTCTTAAAATAATCCTTATACCAAAGAGGCATATTTGGGGGTAGCATATTCTGCTAGTCCTCAGCCCCAGATCTCACCTATCACAGGTGATGAGTGTGTGTGAAAATTGGCCTCTTGAACACCCAGGCAAGGCATCTAGGATTATTATAAAGTTTAGAACAAGATGAGTCAGGGAATATCTGAAACATAATATTTTTCATCACCTGGACTCCTCACAACTTCATATTTGAATTCCTAGATGTTTATTCCATAGAAGATATGCATCAGAGAGATTGGGCCTCTAAAGTATATTAATAGTATGTTTTTTAAAAAGTTCAGCTGAATAAATTTGAAGATCTAAGGGGCTTTATTCAAGGAATTCTGAATCTGGCACCATCCCATCTAGCAGATAATGAAATGGAAGGCTTTCTAGGCAGAAGGTGGGGGCTGGGCAAGGAAGTCTTATCAAAGAGCCCATGGCATCAAGCTGTGTCACCTTTCTTTAGAGGAAGGCAGAGGTCTGCCCAGGATGACCTCGCCAGTGTTAACCAGATTAACTGGTTAAAGGTTACAATCCTAGAAGAGTCTGGAACTGCAGTTAGCTTAGGTATCAAGCCTTAGTTTGCTGATTTGATGACACAAGTGACTCCATTTTTGGCCTGTTGTCTCTTTTTTAAAAACTCAAACGAGAATTCTTATTCAGCAGAATGCTTATTAATTTATACCTTTTGCAGCCTTATCTAAAGTAGCTAGATCTGAAATTTTGAATTTTATTTGTTAAATGTGTATTAATTTAACTGTAAACATTTACAGTTAGCAAGGAGAATAGTTTGACTTGTTTTGCAGTCTCAATATACTTATAGTCAAACTCCAGAGTAGGATGAATTTCAGAAATTTGACTATAAATTGGTGATTTTGGAGTTTCAACTTCATACTCAGAGGTAATATTTAAATGTTGGTTTGGTATCCACACTAGCTTACAATAGCTTACGACAGCTTCCTTCTTTCCTTCCTTCCTTCCTTCCTTCCCTCCCTCCCTCCCTCCCTCCCTCCCTTTGTTTTCTTTTTTTTTTAAATTCTATAATATATCCAAATAGCCGAGTCTTAGTAACTGAAGAAAAAAATTAACTGGTTAGGTGGAAGCTCTCGGGGTTTAGGCAGCTGGCTCTGCAGAGGTTCAGGTAGGCGGCTCAAGGCAGTGGGGAATGATTCAGGATAATGTGAGTGGTTATCTATTGCAAGTGGTACATTGGCAGGAAGGAAAACTTCAGATGCCACAATGAGTGTTCATCTATATAGATTACCCTTAAGTCAGGGCCTGCCTATTTCATGTATTTTTCCCTATTTCATATATTTCAGTCTTTAGTTTATGAACCTAGTAATTCATTGTATAGTCTATGAACCTAATATAAATATTATGAGCATAGAGTCTCTCTTCATTTCCTTGTTCCTCATCTTCTGAATGTTTAGAACAAACCAAAAAATGAAATAAAATAATCATTAGCAAATTTTTAGTCTTGATGATTTCTGGCCCCACTCACAAATGTTGCAGGTAGATTTCAGCAGGCAGTCAGCCTTGCCTTCCAGGATGCACCTTCTCACAACCCCACTTCCCAGGCAATGTGATTGCAGAAAGAGCATATTTCTCCCTTTAGATACTGTCTGGCTTTTCAGCTGGTTGTGATTTTCATTTTATGTTATATACTTGCTTTCTGCCTTACATACTACAATTTCTTGGTTTTAAGACCCCCTATCCCATTTTAATCTTTCTGAATTCAGGATGTTTTCTGAATGGGCATATCTCTTATAATTGAGGTAAAAAAAAAAATGTTGCCAACAACCACCAAGCAGAATTTTGAATAAGGAGGAGTTATCATTGCCTGAGTTTCTATGAACTTGGCCTTCTGTAGAAGAGTTCTTTTATCTGATTTGATGTTTTTGTTCATTTATTTGCATTGGTGATTTCTGTGGTTGAGTTTTAACTTAAATGTGATTCCTGATTGTCATTTTAAATGACTTCATAAGGATTATATTACGGGGTGGCCTTGAAGTAAAGTTATTTTTTGTACTATAAATTGACCATCATGCCACGCAATGAAATTAAATGCAGTAGAAAGTGTCAAATCCCTTATATTATAGAAATTTCAAAGTGGATGGTATCCTGGAAGAAGTTGGCAAAACAAAAGCAAAACTGTTCAAAAAACCCACTTGGAATTCCTGTAGAAAAATACAGTCACCTATTAAAAATGAACTTGTGATGAAAATTAAAAATACATGAGGAGTGAGTCAGCAGATATGATTAAGTCCAGGAACTTAAAAACTATAAATATGTTTATTTTCAAATTATTAAAATTATGAAAAGATGAATAGGAGATGAATAAAAAATAAGCGTGTGTTTACTTTATAAAGATAATGGATCAGAAATGGTCATTCAAGAAACTTCACCTTATAGTCTTACCCAGTTACCGGAATTGTACACCTATTTTATGTTGCATTAAGATCAATTTTACTGCCCTTCTGATAACATATAGCTGCTCAAAAGCAGCATTGTGCATTTAAAGTGTTATAAAGAACAACACTTTGTACAAAATACAAACTTAGAATTCAGCTTGCTTTCACATCTCTATTCTTTAACTTAATGGCTGTGTTATCTTGGTCTTGGTTTTCTCTCCTGTAAACTTAGGACTAGAAATAGCGCCTATCTTTCATAGAGTTATTGTGAGAATCGAATGGGAAATCGTGTTTTTTTGTAGGTGGTGAATGCTAAGTAACATGATCTATAGTTATTACTAAGAAATATTACCTTTGACTTTGGTAAACATGTAGTAGGTGCCATATTTAACATGCTAACAAATCTAAAATTTTTTAATATTTTAAAAGCCCATTGTTTAATTCCAAATTAGATGTCTAAAAGTCTTATATGGCAATAATAGTTTCTATAATATATGGAGAAATGGGAGGTGGAGGATAATTAGAAAACAGCCTGGTCTCACGTGATGTGACAATTAAAAGCCACAACTTAGGAAAAAATATTTTCCTACTTTTTATAAGTAACATGGTAACTTACCTACACAGCTGAAATCTGAAGTCTAAATTTGATGATAGGCAGATTGCTTAATCTTTATAGAAGCATAGATTCTTTTATTTTCTGTATAGAAATAGAAATGTAAAAAGCTGACTATACATAGCTAAATGTTTATCTTGAGGTACATTTTTTCCTATGGCTTATTACAAAAGAAGATACATAGAATAGAAATCAGAATAAAAATACATAGTTCATTGAGAACGAAGTTCTGATAGATCTCTAAAGCATGAAGTAAGTTTCAGATTTCATTTCTTATTGCATTAATAAAATCCGAGAAAGATGACTTTTTTAAAATTTACTGATTCTTAATTTGTTTTATTTCATAGATCTTTACATAAACCTTGACTTTTGTTTTCTTATCCTTGTATCGCTTTCAATGATTTTTTTCATTCCAACATTCAAAGTAAGCTTTCTTGGTTTTAAGAAATCAGAAGAGGAAATAAAAGAGACCTTATAAAGACTTTGGGAGTGCAAAAAACCAGGTGAACTAATACGACTTTCCTCGAAGGGAAAAGAATTCCCCTCCCCACCTCCACCCCCGACTTGTTCTTACTGTAGCTAAGATGTGGTATTGACAAACTCATTTTAAAGGAATTCTAAGACATATTGATCAAATGCATTTCCAAATGTACCTTATGTTTATGTTTCCTCTGGGGAAGAGCAAAGCCAGGTCTCAGCTCACATCTGTCAGCAGTTTTGCCCTCACAAGATATTTTATATGTATATACATGGTAAAAGATAAATTATTCTCTTTAGACAGTTAATCTCGATGTTGAAAGGATTAATAAGATTTGGAGAGAAATGGAGAGTGTGTTTAGAAATAACAATTAAGCAGGTATAATTTGGGGCAAGGGAGAATGATAAAAAAAAAGAATCGAAGGTAAAAAGCTAAATTAGGGCTTTTATAATGAAAGTTTTTTATAAATTATTTGGAACGTAGAAGATTAATCTTGCATTTATATGCAAAATGTTTGCATATAAAGACCAATTTAAAGAAGAATAGTATGGTACTTTCTGCGGAAAGTGGTTATAGGATGTGTAACCACAGGAGGAGAAAGACAGATATCACACAGAGGGGTTCTAAAGGATGAATTGGGTTTAGTGATTGCTGGAAATGGGGAGGGAGGATTTAAAGGTGACTTGAGGGTTGACTGGAGTGACTCCATTTGGGGGTAAAGAGAGTGTAAGAGAGGCTCTAAACACTATGCCAGGGATGTTGATCTTTGCAAGTGTGAAAATGATGAAATGTGATTTTTTAAAAAGGATTTTTCCCAAAGAGAGGAGTAAGGATTTTTACTGAGGGTCATTGAATATTTTATTGAGTTCAAGAAAGATGTTAGAGAGGACTGGATAAGAAGTGGTTCGTGGATATTTTTTCAATGACCATTTATTACTCATGTAACTTTTTTAAAAAATGCTTTTTCTCCCCCATTTAAGTCACTTTGGCCCTGCTAATTCAAAACACTGCCCTGGATTTGTTTCCAAGATGACATTGGGGAGTATCTTCCCAGCCACAGAATTGTTTGGTTTCAGGGCAAGCAGTATTAACACAGTGGCCCTGCTTTTGGGGGATTTGTATTTAACTCTTAACATTTAAACATTGTATTAAAGTAATATAACATAAAAGTGATAAACATATTCTAGACAGTCCCACTCCTTTGCCATCTAAATATTTATAGTCTTTATGATTTGCTTGACTTTTTCCATTTACCGCTAGACTGATTTTGGGATCTTCAAGCTTCTAGACCCTTCAGCATCGCCTAGATTATTGTTACTGGGGTCTCCTTCTATCTTAACTCCTTTAACTGTACTCCTTAGCATTCACCTCAATTCCTAGGTCTTTCCTTGTAATGCTTTTTTTAGTATGAGATACCTATTTGTAACCAAAAAATCTTTGACACTCGGATCTTGGTTTCTAAATACCATTTTCTGTTAGAAAAAAACAGGATTCCTTGGAGAAATGGCTAATTCTAGGGCTGGAGCAGAGACAGTAAAGAAGAGCCTGGAGATCCCGTTTGGTCTAAAAGCAAGAAGGTACTCAGAAACCGAGAAGATGAGGGTATGCCAGAGGGACAAGGAGTCAGTCCGAAAGAGCTCACAGTGAACAGTTTGAGCAACAAAATTAATGTAGCATGGTATTGGGTTACGACCCAAAGTATAAAATAAATGTATTTGAGTGCATCAGTCAATCAGTAAATCATACAGAAGAGTAAAAGTTTAACCTGGAGACTTAATCGTCAGAGGCAAACCGTTCATTTCTTCAGAATTTTTTTAAAATGTCAACATTCCTATTTGTAGTGATGTAAAAGAATTTCCTTCTCAAATTTTCTAATGTGCTGTATGTGTTCTCTGATTTTAAATAGCCCTAGGACACACGAAAACATTGTTTGTGGCACATATATAATTTGAAATACATAATCTTAGTTTATTATCAACATTACAATAGTAGATGGAAGGAATTTAGAGTGATGATAGCTACTCTTACAAGCTTCAGCAACAAAAGACTATAATTTTCTCTTCTCCAGGTTTTAGAGGGGAAAAAAATGAGTTCATATTGTTAGGTTTTATATTGTAGAATTCTCATAGTGAGGGCCTCTGTTAGGAAGTTTTACTCTCTAATTTCAGATATATTATGTTTATTATATAGAGAGTACAGATGAGTGAATAGCTTATTCATTAACATAAGACTCGACTGGACTCTACATGTTTTACCTTTTAATAAAGAATACATCTCTAAGGAAGATGTACACTTTCTTTTGTTCAGTGTTGTTTTTTTTGGTTTGTTTTTTTTGAGATTTTCCATTTATGTATCAAGGAACATGATTTGTCTCTATTCGTTTCGAGTTATTGAGAACTTGTATATTTAGTGTTAAATTTGTTAAGTTTATTTTTGGCATTTTGTAGTTTTGCTGCTGTTATGAATGGCATTTGTTTTCATCATTTGAATCTCAAATGGGTTTTGCTGACATAAAGAGAAGCTATCGGTTCTAGATGAGTCCTTGGGTTTTCTAGATATATAACTGTCATCCGCAAATGAAGATGATGTTTTTTAGTGTGTGTGCTTGTTTTGTTTCTTTGTCTTACTGAATTATTTTTAAACTTAAACTGATGTAGATAATAGTGGTGCCAGGGGCATGTCTGTGCTGTTCTGTGTCTTTAGTATTTCACTGTTTCATAGATCTTTGCTTTGTTTTAGTAAAATCATATGTATTGTGTGTTTGTCATTTTCTTCTTTCTCTTTTACTTAAAGCAAAAAAACAGCTTAATTTTATTAAATGCTTTCTCCACCTTTTTATTTGTTGATAAATTACATTGATAGATTTTTCTAACGTTTTAGTTGAATCATTGATTTCTAATGTTGCTGGATTTAACTGTTTAATCGTGGGTTGTTAATCTTTTAAAACATTGCTACCAGGTTTATGCTAGCTAAAGATGCTGCTAATTAAATGAATTGGAAAGCTTTCCATCCTTTCTCTGTTCTGGAATAATTTGAATAACCCAGGAAGTACTGTTCTTCTCATGTCAGATAGAATTCGACTATAAAACTAATGTAGGGAGAAGGCAAGAAAACTAAATGTTAAATCAAGCTGTGTTCAGAGTCTGCAGTGTGCCGATCAGCCCTGCAGCCAGACCACGGGAAACCTGCAGAACAAAAACATTTCTGCTGGAATTGCTAACAGACCATTTACCCGCAGGGGAGGGGAAGGCAGGGTCTTTAAGTTGCGCCCTACACAAATGAAATCGGTCACTCCGGGAATTGCCAGCAGGCCTTTCATTCTTCGTATTCTTACCTTTTCATGCTGCACACTCTTCACCTTTTCCTACTGTATATCCATATCATCAAAAGAAAATGGGGAAACAAAGTCTTTAAACTATAATTCATAGTAACTAAAAGTGATATATAAACTGAATTCCCCAAACACGCAGGGGTCCATCTTGGTGTCTTTTATTACTCTGTCCCTCTGAGTCTCTCAGGCTGTCTCACTCTCTGCCTCTGAGAGCAGACCACACTCTGTCTGCGAAGTGTTACCCCTTCTCTAATAGACCTACCTTTTGACTCTGACTCCTGCGCGCCTTTGAATTCTTTCCTGCGCTCAGCCACGAGCTGCCTCTCGGTGCAGGGCTTGAGTTCCCTCCACTCGGGGGAGTTCGCCCCGTCCTGCATCAAAACCATCTGCCCTTTTTAAGGTAAATCTTTGACAGTCTTTCTGACTTCTGTGATTATTAGTTCTTTTGCTTCCTGAGTCAATTTTGCAAATTTGTATTTTGCCAGAAAAGAATCCTTTCCTTCTAAATTTCCTAATTGTCATAACATTGCATGTAATATTTTAAAACTATTTTAATCATTTTAATATCTTTGGTTTTATTGCTTTTTTTTGTTCTAATATTGTATATTTTTGCTTTTATACTTTTGTACCTTGGTCAGGCTAGTTAAAAGGGCATGTATTTAATAGATCGTTTCAAAGAAGCTACTTTAGAGTTGTAAATAAAACTACTAATTTATTAGTACTAAGTTAAATTAAGCTACTTAGTTTATTTTCAGTTTTACAATTTTAAAATATAGTAAAAGTATTTTAGAAATAGAAACATTTCTGAAAGCCTTTTTTAGTTGTATCTGAGGTTTTAATATGAATTGTTCTTTTTGTTAGTTTCTAGATAATTTCTCATTTCAATTTTTAATTCTGATTCAGAGTTTAACCAGAAAAAAATAAGCCTCAGTATTGAAAATAAATTTTTTAGGGGTAGAGTTATGTGTAATGAGAAGTCATTTTCATCTTGATATTAGAAAATGCTGCTCATAATATCTGTGTTTTTGGAATTTATTCGTGTTTTCTTAATAGCCAAATACATCATTGAGTTTTGTAATCATGAATATAAGAGAAACATATATATTTTCCCTTTCCTCCAAATTAATTGACAACTTTTACTATGCATCTTTGTATTCTACTGTTGGTTACTTTACATTAACATACATCCTTAAACATATTTCTATTTTATTCTATCAAAATTAGCGGTTTTCTTTACGCTCTTTCCTCTACTATATTGTTCATTTCCCTCTCCCCATGCCCCTTTCTTCCTTCTCCAAATCTTGGAGATTATGAAATAAATTATAGACTTTACATTCTACATTGTTAAGTTTGCATTGGCAGAATGTTCCTTTTGTTTCAAGAAACCCATAGTCATGTTACAGTTTCCATCACAGTATTATCTATTTAAATTTAAACTTCAGTTATACATGTATCATTGCTCACTGCCGTTTCTTATATTTTTCATTTATCTTTTTGTATATGGAGATTTTTTTTTGTTCTTATTTTAAATTTCTTTTGTTAGAGGCATTTCCATGAATAATTTCCTTAGAAAGCCTTTCATGGATGATATACTTAAATGAACTGTTGGATGCCCAAATGCTTTTGTTTGCTTTCACATCTGAGTATTATCTTAGCTGAATATAAATTATTTTTTATTTCAGTCATTTTTTCCCCTTTAAGTCTGTAAAATCGTTCTACTTTCTAACTTTCAGTATTATAGATGAGAAGTCTGGCTGGGTCTCATTATTTTCATATTTTAAGTTACTTGTTCTTTCATTTGGAAGCTTACAGGTTGATTCCTGTTTCTGAAGGTTGGAAATTTTATTTTTTACCCAGAGTGCATCTATTTAAGTGTTTTCCTACCCTGCGCCCATCTCTGATCCTGCTTAAGACTTCATGAGCCTTTTCAGTCAAAAACTCAAGTCTTTAGTCAGTTCAGGGATTATTTTCTTCTTGTATTTCTTTGATTATTATTTCTCAGTTCCTTTTTCTCCCGTGATTTCTATAATTTTAATGTTATTGCTCCTGGTCTTGTCTTCTGTGTCTTATCGTTTTCATTTATGGTTTTGGGGGGATTTTTTTTTGCAATTACTTACATGATGTTTATTCCAGGTTACTAATTTAGTTTTCTGCAGTGACCTTTCTTTTGTTTCTCCGAAATATTTCATTTAAAAATTATGTGTTTTGTTTCTAGGAACTTTTACTTGTAGTCATCCCTCCCTCCCTCATCTCTCTTTCCTTCGCTCCCGTCCATTGTGACATTATAGTAGATGTCTATTTCAATTTTTCAGTTTGGCTCACCTTCATTCACATTGCTGTGTATGCTTACATAACTCATGACCTTTCTCTGTTACATAATAGTAGCAGTCGTAGACTCTCTCAACACACATGGAGATCGTACTGGTATTTCTTTCTCAAATAGTAGACGATAGGATGCTCAATGTTCTCTTGAGTTCAGTGGTCATTAGCTTGGCACATACCAAGGCCTTTTGGTGTGAAGGTATAAGGAAAGAAGTTTCTCTGTTCCTGGGTGCACAGAGAGTTGTAGCCTCAGCCCAATGTGGTAGCCTCTTTCTGGTGCTTTCAGTGTCAGAGCAGCCTTCTTCCTTTGTCCCAAGTGGGACTCATTCAGTGCCACTGTCTCCCTGGGAGAACTAAGGATTGGCAGGCTTTGAGCAGGTTCATTGAAAAGAAAGAAACCTCTTTCCTTATCCTTAGAACAGGTAAATCACACTTGGATTTTCTTGATTTTCATGTGGTTTTATTACATGAGGTTTCAGATGAATCTGGATTTAGATCATCCAGGATCCAGCAATTAGTTATTTTAGTAATTTAGTATCTGGGTAAATGGAATCAAGAAAGAGCTTTCATTAATTAATGTTACCCTGACTGTCAATGTCAGAGCTACTTGGTCTCAGCTTGCTTTTTCCAGCTGCATTTGAATTTCATACTTTGCTTTATTATCTTAGGAATGGACATTTTAAATATCTTTCCTGTGCCTACATACTTGTAATATTTTATCCATACATTCAGATCATCCTATAAGAATTTATTGGCATATTTGGCATATGCTCAGTGCTTTCTAGTTGTTTGGTTGATATGAATCTCTTGGATAGAGAAATTAGCACACTTAAAAAAAAAATAGATCTGAGCTCAGCTGAGTCACCAGACTGCGAAGTGCCCAAGTCACTGAGGCAGCCGCCCCGTGGCTGTGGGGTGTTTTCTCTGTCCATTGGCTGTGATTTGCTGTTTGGCATTTTCTCTACTCTCCTGAAATCTTTTGCTTCAATACCTCTTCAAAAATATTTATGGAACACCTACTATCTGTAAAACACTATGCTACTCGCTGGAGTAAGCAAAACCTCCTGGGTTCCCTGCCCTCATAAAATTTACGCTTTTTTAAATACAGAGTTTACAGAATATTGGCTACGTCTGGCTCGCAGACATTTTTGTTTGTTTGTTTTGCTTACACAGTATGAAAAATGTTTTTCGGGTCAATATTTTGAAGATGAGAAATTTCACCTAAAATCCTAATTTCGCAGTTGCTTTATAATGCCCCTTTAGATAGGACTGCATATACCAGTTTGTCATGGTTACCTATTAATCCCTAAAACCAGGCCAAATTCACTTGGCATTTATTGTCACAACTGTGCTGTTCTTTTTTTTGAAAGATGAGCTACTTCTTGAATGTTTTCTGGCTATCACCCTCGAGGCATTTGAGTTTGTGACCCTTGTACACTATTGTCAGCCTGCTGATTTTCTTAAAGATCTTGGAGAAGCAGAAGGTAAAGACCCATTCGTTACACGTTAGCCTTAATCAGCAAAAGCAGTAGACACACGCATTGTAATATTCTTTCCCAAATTCATTCTAACAAAATGATTGGTGGAATCCTAGTTCATAAATCTGATAGTTCTGACATAACATAATATGTGTTGTTGTATGCTGTAATACCATTTGAGTTGACATTTTTCATTTACTTCAATAATGCTGTGGTAAAATTTTGTTTTTATTCAGCTAACATTTACTTAGAGCTTTTTAAGTATTTTCACATTCATTATTAGCTCTTTTATTTTTTATTTTTTTATGATTTATTATTATTTATGCCTACAGCATCTGGTCTTCCTAGGTGGTCTCCCATCCAAGTACTAACCAGGCCCGACCCTGCTTAGCTTCCGAGATCAGACATCAGACTTGTTCAGGGTGGCATGGCCGTAGACCATGGACTGTGGCTCCACTGGGGTGCGAACCCAGGACCTTCTGCGTGTAACTCCTACACTATGGAACCATGTCCAGCTCTTTTATTTTTAATCATCAATATTAAAGACCATGTGAAATATAGGTATTATGTATGACCTGTAATTATTTTTTAAAAAGGAGGCTCAAAAGAGGTTCATGTGTTGTTGAAAGTTCAAGCCTGTTCTTTTTCCATGAGGCTGCCTTGTGTTCGAATTATCTCATTACATCTTTACAACAATCTTAAGAGACAGATGGAGCAGGTTTCATCATTTCTTTAGATTGGAGAAAACTCAGAGGAAGAGTCCTTTCTTGCCAGTGATCTCATACCTAGTCTGCAGAACATACCTGCTCCTTGCGAGGTTTGGTGCTAGGCACGTAACAGGTATGGTCTTATTTCTTACCACTACCGAATGAGGTGGGTATTATCATCCCCATTACATTCCTAAACAAGTTGAAGAGTTGGAATTTGAACCTAGAACTGTCTATAAGTAACACTTGTTTTTCCTACATTATATTCGGATTTCTTGGCTTTTTTTATTGCTATTAGGAGCCTACGCTCAGCTTTTTTTTTTTTTTTTAAGCACTGGTGTTTTCAATCTGCAGTAATTCAAAACAAAAATAAACCTGAAACTTAAGTTTACTTCAAAGTATATTTTACTTTTTTTAATACATTAAGCAGTTTCAATATATATATGTATTTACTTTTTAATGTGGACAACTCATTTAGGGAAATACTTGTTTAGGGTTTAGCAAATCAGTGTACATAATTAGTTTTAAATTTCGGTTTGTTGTTGATTTGTGACAGGGAGAGGACATAGGTTATCTTGATTTAAAGATTGGGGAACAGTTTGATAATGTAATAATTTCTTAGGTGATTTGTATGACTTTTTACAGCTTATTAGGTACCTAATTCTATAAATACTTACTCCTGAGCTACCTTTTTTAGGCAAGTTAGGAGCAGAAAGACCCAAGAAAACGAAATCTATAAGTATTGATTTAGTATTCCTTTTGTATATTTTACCTTTTAGAGTTTATAATTTGGTTCCATTTTACTTTACTTACATTTTCTTGGAGAGGGCACCAAATGCCAATTCCCAAGAGTATATATTTTTCCTTAAAAGTCATTAGAACAGTCACAAGTTCTATCTCCTTTTGAAGAATTAGTCTCAGTTAAGTTTCTGGCAATGCCAATGAAAAGTGAATATGTGTTTAGTCAATTCTCAGTTATATTTAAAGAAAGCATTGATGTGATAAGCCATAGCATTTGGGCAGAGGAAGCCAGTCATTTCTAGTCAAACCAGAATAAGTTTCTAAAAGTAAAAGTTGACACTGACTAGGAACTTTGAGTTTTAGACAGTTTCATAAAGGTGCCTCCCATGTTTTTATTGGTATATATGTCTTACAGTAAAAATGGCAGTTTCTTTTTATTAGATGTCATTTCTAATTCTCCTTAATATATTTAAGTACAGTAACAGCTCATGGTCTATAATCTAGAATATTAATGTTAACTTTTTTAAGTCCATTAGAAATAACTTTATATTTGAAAGTACTTATTAATAAACCTTGCAAGCCCCAGTTTTCCATTCTTTGAGTAATTGCTTCTTACTAATGTTGTGAATTTTTTTAATTCTTGATTTTTCTAGGGATTATTTCACATTTCAGCTGCTTTTGTTTTCTACTGCTATCATTGAGGGTTCAAGAACAAAAAATAAGTCTTCAGGTAAAATGCCTGATCCATAATAGTGCTTGGCATTGTATTTTGCTGAAAAGATCATATAACTGTATGGATGCTTGATCTGAAAATAGAGTTGTAATGATTATGAAATTTTCGCATGGAGTTTTCTTGGCTGCCTCTAACAAATTTGGTTTTATTTGTTGTCCCTCCCCCACCAAAGGATTTTGGCTGTCTGCTTTTTTTCATGTTGTCTTGATCTGCACTAACTGTAATGGATATGTGCTTGGACTTGCTAAATATTTTAATTTTGCATATTTGGCTGCTTGGATTTTAAATAATTTCTTTGGACAATGCAAATTAAGAGCTTGAGGCTATAAGTGAAATCAATTTACAGGAGTTTTTAATTAGTTCATAAATGTAAATTCCTTCTCTACTATATATTTTAAGTTTTCATATTTTACTAAAATTAAATAAAATTTAAAATTTAGTTCCTCAGTTGCACTAGCCACATTTCAAGTGCTCTTTTCAGGCTATAAGTGTATACTAGCTACCGTTTTGGACAGCACAGATAAGAGACTGTTTCTGTCATCATAGAAAGTTCTGTTGGACGGGGCTGTTTTCCTGTCCAGTAAAAGGAAGTAAGCAATAAAGTATAAATTCATTTCTGACACCAGTTTCTATAGCATTTCTGACACCAGTTTCTATATCTCCAGAAGATAAAGTATATGACTAGTCTTGAGCTATTTCCTCTAAATGTGGTAGCCATTTCTGTCTTGAGTATTTCAAACTTGAATTTGCCTAAACCAGTTCATTTGCTTCAGTATTTACACTTTTTAAAAATGAAATTGTTTCTTGTTGCAAACTTTATGAAGTAGTAAAAAGGTCAAGACACTTAGCCTAAATTTGAATCCTGACCACAGGACTTTACAGTTTATAACTTCTGGTAAGTTCTTAACTTCTTTGAGCCTCAGTTTCCTTATCTGCAAAATGGAGGTAACATTAGTTACCTCATAAAAAATTAATAAAAGATGTAAGTACATCTAAAAGCATGTAACAAAGTGGACATTTGTAATATTTTTAAATATAGAATGAGGCCAAAACATTTAAAAATTAATTAGTGTCATTTGCAGGGAGTTTTCCCAACCTGGCAATTATAGCATGTCTCCGGAAATGGCTAGTTCAGGAGTATTTGTGGAAGTTTCTGGTGGCCAGGGGATTATTTATGACACTGTGTGAAGTCGAAACAACTAGAATACCAGAATGAGGAGAAAAAGAAATAGAAAAGTGACCAACTTTATTTTTGGAGAAGTCTATAAGGTACTTTCAGATAATAATGATAAAAACTGATATTTTGTATAGTGTTCTTGTAACAAAATTTTTCACATAATTCTTTAAAATTTCATCTCCATAATATTTTGAGTCCCTTTAAAGAAGAGTAAAAGGAAGCTCAAGGTTGACCAACATTTTGGGGTTGTATAAGCTAACAGTAAGAATGGAAATTCATATTGTGTTTTCAACTTTAAATCTTACATGCTTTCTACTTCAGTATGGTGTTCCTATGATAGCCGTTGTATTTCTGAGGCAAGTGTGTATTTCAGAATCTCTGGAGATGTGGCCCAGGTATCCGTAGTTTTTTTCCTGTGTTGGGACAGAGCGCATACCCAAGTGAGTCTGGCGCCCACCTCTGGTTAAAAAGCATTGCTGTCTTCCAGGTTTAATTATTCTTTTCCTGTATCAGTACATTTAAATTACTATGTAGACCATATGAATAAGACAAAGAATTAAACTGATAAGCAATACACCGATTTAACTTTGACTCTTCCAGATACTTTGTTAGATTATCAACAACGCTTTTAAAAAAGCAACGCAATTTAGTTTCCTCTTCACAGTTTTGAGTGTCTCTCCCATTGGACGAGTGGCAAGGGGGAATCCAGACTAGCCAGCTATGGTAGTTAATTCTATTAGTGTTCCCTTTTCTGTTTCCCTAGTGCCAATTTTGGCTAGTTAGTAGTCTGCCCTCAATTTATCCAGGTCCTAAAGCGTTGACTCCTTATCGCCAGTAGGTAGTATCTTCATGTTTTCAGTTGATCAGCTAAAGATTTTTAATAGTCTTTTCTTAGATGTCTTGAAGATGCTTCAGGGTCCTGAATTTAGTGGTGCTTCCAGGTTCTGTTTAATTCTGAATGTACCACATTTCTGAGCTTAAAACTTTGAATGAAAAGACAGTGTCTTAATGAGTGGGAGAGGTGAATACTCTAGCAAACCCCAGGTAGGCAGCAATTAATCACATTACATAGTGAATTTTCAAAAATGAAAAATGTTTCAAACATACAAAGACAGATTCTCTGAGAAATAAGACTTTCAAATTTGAAAATTAAGCATTTGCTATTTGAAGCAGTAACCATGAGGTTTTGCAGTGAACGAACTGTCCTTTAACTCAGAGTTGCTTATCATAATGCATTTGAACAGTGGCTGTAGGTTAACATTAGCTTCTACTTTTCTAAGCAGAAATCATTCACTAGAAGCTGTTTACAGTGGGTATTGGGCTGCTTCTGTATTGAAATTAATGTGTTTGGGATGTTCTTGTACCTTAACATAAAAAATACAATTTGATTATTATTCGTTACTGGGGTTTTGGGAGCTTATGATTAAAATGATTGACTTTAGAATGGCATTCTAAATTAAACTTAGTACCTACAAAGCATAACATTATACTCTTAAAATAGATATTCTGTTAATTATATGCAGGTTGGATTTATCTTTGTTGTATTATAAATTTTCTTATAAACAGGATAAACTCAAGGCCTTTTAGGATATTAAAGTTTTCCCTTTAATATCTTAAAGATTTTTTAAAAAATTATTGCAATAAAGAAATGAGACTTGGTAGTCATAGGTCAACATGAAAGTATTGTAAGAGTTAATTTTCTGTGAAGAGTGCATTCAGAAGCCTGTATTTAGTAGTTTCTATTTATTTTCATTTGGTGATGATAATCTACCTCATAGATTTATGGCAAAAATGTGGCAATACTTTTTTTCTTTCATTTTTTAAAAGCTGGTCTATTTCATTTTCTTAATTTATGGTAATTGAGATCTTATGGTTCATTTAGACTTAAATCTAGATGCATTATTAATGTGTTCCAAAATGTGGGAAATGTGACACCCTAGTCCATCAATTCTAAGACACACTTCTTTTCCATACTTTAACAGCTTTGAAAAATGTGATGGGTCTTAAAAGTGACTCGCATCATAGTTTAATAGAGACATTTTTTTCTTACTTGGTGGTATCTAAAACTAACGGATAATCATTTATGTCTTAGGCTTGATTAAAAGTGATGGTTTATTTTTTTGAAGTTAGTTATAATGTGGTATACCTTTGTGGTGGAAAAAAGTCTGAATGGCGAGAATATGCCATATTATTTGGAATCTAGGTCTTTATTAAGACCTTTTAGTGTTCCCTTCACATCCCTTCCTTTTCGTTCTTACTCCTATCATCTTAGTGTCGAATGACAAAACTAAAACAAGTTAGTAATGAGTTTGATGTTCTTTACTCACGGGAAACCAGTCCAGGGGTTGGGGGAGTACAGTCGCCTGACAAGTGCTTCCTGAGGGATTTGGGGCAAGAGTGGGTTTTCTAGACCAGCAGAAGAGGCAACACAGAAAGGGCATGACTGGCTAGGTCGGGCATTTCCCTAGGCTAGCAGTTCTGTTTTTCGGGATAAGGTAAGCTAGGCAAAGCCGAGTAGGAGGATTGTGGTTGGTGTTAGGTTTCCTTGACAGTGAGGTGTTCCGCACAACTACAGGTTGGTTTAGGTTTGGATTTATGACATGGGCAGGGCCACTGGGGTGGCTTCCACTTTGAGGGTTTCTGTATTCCAATTAACTTTATCACTAGTTAGGTGCTTTATATTAAACTTGTTCCCTATCTGTGGAAAGCTATCCAGAATAATTTTTAAAAATGGAGATCAAGAGAAAGAAGCAGGGCTTGGGGTGGGCATGGGGTGGAATGGGGGTAGTTGGTGGGACCTTCAGAATTGAGAAAAGAAAAATGGTGGAAGGATACTTTGGGGAAGGACATTAATAAGCCGCATTTTCTATTTACTTAGCTTTACTTGTCCAGAAATCTTTCTCTGGTTACGTCTCTGTTGTGATATATTAGCTTGTGAGCCACCCGCTAGTTAGCTAAAATCTCCTCAGCCACATCCCCTGGATTCCAAAAGCATAAATCTTCTTGCCAAGGCTTTCCCTTTTCTGTAGCAGGTACCCTGTTACCCCCTCCAGCCTTACAGGTAAATCATCTGCTGGTATCTTCTCTTTTATAGGCCAAATAGTGTCTGTTTCTTTTTACCGTGCTGTCTCAAAATGAATAACTAAAAGGGGAACTACTTCTTACAGAATGAATTTTTCTACAAAGAACTGTTATGTACACAAGTTTACTGTTTTTTATAGTCGGAATGGGACTACCAAATACTGAATTTTTGGAAACTTCTTTACTTGCTCTGTCTTTCAGCGATTAGGTAGAGATTGATATAGTTTTTCTTTTTTTAGATTATTTGATTTTTATTTTGAAAAACAGTAATTTATCTGTGATATAAATTCATATTGCATGTTTCTGCTTTAGCTTCCATTCTGTAAACTTACTGAGAATGTATATTCTTCAGTTTTTCTATACTCTTGAGTAATGGCATGTTTTAGTTTTTCCTTATTTCAAAAGAGTCAATCAACAAAGCGTATCTGGCCAACAATCTATTTTAGGCAAGATCCTTTTAAAAATTAAAATTTAACATTAATAAACGATGATTTAAATTAATATTTCAGTATAAAACATAAAGGGAGAGAATCTTTTATTTTTTCGGAAGGAATCTTTGCTTTATACAGAATTTTACCATTTGGGACTATTTAAAATACTGTGCCAGGGCCCTCTGGGAGCCACTCCCATTGCTTTCCGGAGCAGGCTCAGCATCGTCGTGGGAAAGAATGAAGAGGCAGCGCTGCATCCGGCGTCTGAAGTCCCCATGTTTCCAAAGTCCCTTCAGGACCTGCACAATGGCTTCGATCTGTCTACCTGACATTTTCTTGAGTTAAGCAGATTTTTTGAAAGTCATCTGTTCAAGATGATTTCTTGAATTGATCCAGTTTTGTTATTTTAGAACTTTAAAAATTATAATAATATTTTCATGTCTTTTCAGCCACATTGCTCTCTAAACTTTTTGTAAAACTACCTTGAGCACCAAATTAATATTGATTAGTAGGAGAAGGAAAATGAATTCCCAATGACAAATAACTGACTTACTGATAAAAGTTTTACAGCAAAATCCTTTGTAAACAGGAGGATTCTGTATGGTTCTTGCTTACCGTAATGCCTCGATGAAATGGAAATGAGAGGTACTGTCTCTAAGTGAAGGTAAACGTCGTTCACTGATTTATGGGTAGTATTTCAAATATAAGTGCTGAGTCTTCTGTATTTCTGATAAAATATGCCAGTCACCATTCTATAAATTAGCATTCACAAACTTCTTCCAGGTCTATCGTCCTGAATTCACTTTCTCTTTCCTCAGAGGATGTCCTGAGTAAAGATGCTGGGGAATGTGCAATATGCCTTGAAGAACTGCAGCAGGGAGATACTATAGCACGACTGCCTTGTCTATGCATATATCATAAAGGGTAAGTTTATTTTTTATGTTAAACAACTCAGTATTAGAGTGAACGATCTTTCTCAAAGTGTTCAACGTTGTAGTTAGGGCCGAAAAGTTTGCTTCTTCATTAAAACTTCCTCCTCCTATTTCTTAAAAAATAATGTCCTTTTTTTCCATGCTAGAACTAAGATTTAAGCCCCCATCAGTTTGCATCCAAAGATCTACCATTCGTTCAGCTTTACTGGGACCCAGGTATTGTGCACAGCTTCTTAAGTAGGTTACCTCATGACAGTCTTGTAACAACCTCATTTCACAATCGAGGAAATAAGCTGCAGGGCCCTAGAAAAGCTCTCCTAGGTCCTGTGCCTGGTAAATGGAAGCGTTGAGACTCCAGCCATGTCTGTGTGACTCCAAAGCCCATCTGCTTTCTCATAAAGTATGCCTAGTTTCAGAGCAACACTGGAAAAATTAAAGCTAAACACAAAAAGAAGAGAAAACTATAACTTTCAAACCAATAAAAGGAATAAGGTGCAAGTTAATTTAAAAGCCAGGGGTGGGGTTGGGGAAAAGCATAGAGAAAACAGTAAATAGTGCAAAATAAAGAGACGAAAGTAAATTTAGTATCAGTAAATCTAAATAGAACAAACAAACCGGTTGAAAACAGATTGAAAGATTGGGATATGCTATCGATAAGCAACATACTTAAACATAAGGATATAGAAAAACTATGAAAGTAAAGGAATAGAAAACTAGGCAAATTTTAATTAAAAACTGACAAAGCTAAATTAGTATCAGACAAAATAAACTTTGTAGCAAAAGTATTATTACTGTGATATGGTGATAAAAGGGTATAAATTTCTAATGTTTGTGTACCTAAGAACATAGTCTCAAAGTAAAATATTTATAGAGCTGTCAGAAAAAAAAATGCAAATTCGTCACAATAATGGGAAATGCAGTATACTTCTCATTCAGTCAAGCAGACATATACAAAATGAGTTGAGACCTAGAAAAATTGAATACAGTTAACAGGTATGATTAGATGGAGGGTGTGGGTGTGGGTTTGGGTGTGGGAGGGTGTGTGCACCCAGCAATTAGAGAGTACATTTTCTTTTCAGGCACACAAGAGGTATTATTAAAAATTATGTACTAGGCTGTGAAGGAAATCTTAGCAAACTATTGAGAATTATTACCATACAGAAAGCTGTTCTCTGACCGTGGTTAGATGTCAATAATGAAAGATAAATAATCTTCACATATACTTTTAAGTAACTAATGGATTAAAGAAAAAATTGTCTAGAACTTATAAAATAGTTAGAACTGAATAACAATGAATCCTTTTTTGACGGTTTTCTAGAGTGATCTTTGGAAGGTTCGTGTTGGAGCTGAAAGAAAGACTGACAGTCAGTAATCTTAGTTCTTAAGAAGTTAGACAAATCACAGCAGAATAAGCACAATACAGATAGGAGAAGAATATAGCAACGATCAGAGAAGAAAATAATGAAATGAGAAAATTATATGCTAGAGACCAACAAAATCAAAAGTTGCTTCTTTGAAAAGACTTTTGATAAAGTAGAAAAGCCTCTGGCATAATTGTCTCCAGAAGGAAAAAAGCAAACAATGTAAGAATGGAAAAGGACACATAACTTCAGACATGGCAGAAATTCAA
The DNA here is from genome assembly GCF_000325575.1 of Pteropus alecto. Lineage (NCBI taxonomy): Eukaryota > Metazoa > Chordata > Mammalia > Chiroptera > Pteropodidae > Pteropus > Pteropus alecto. The sequence continues at coordinate 21,829,288 of NW_006436282.1, forward strand.
AAGAGTGGAAAATTCTGTGAACAATTTTATATTCTTTAATTAATAAATTTAAATGGGCAATTTTATTAAAAATATAGTATTATCAAAAATGATTCAAAAAGAGATAGAAAACCCAAATCAACTAATAACTCTTATAAGTAGTTATTAAGACTGAACCTGAAAAACAACAAATATTTTTTAAAAAGCCAAAAACCTAAAAACAGGCCTACAAAGGTAGTTTGAAAGAAGTTCTACCAGACATCCAAAGAACACCATGTTAACAATCATAAACTCTCCCAAAAGTAGAAAAAGATGGAAGGTTCTCCCACTTATTCTATGAGAATGATATAAACTTGATGCCAAAATCAGACAAGGACAGTATAAGAAAGAAAATTATAAGACAGTCTCATTTATGAAAACAAATGCAAAAATCCAAAAACATTAGCAAGCCAAATTCATCCATATGTATCTATCATAATGCCTCATGACCAAATTGGATTTATGCTAGGAATGCAAAGACACTATATATTAGAAAATTTATATGTATGACTCCCATTAACAAAAGAGAAAGACCATATTAACTCAAGAAATGTGAACAAACTTTCAGTACAATTCTATACTTATGTATTAATGATTTTAAAACAAAGGCAAGGAATGAATATTAGGTAAATTATTAAAACTAATTTAGCAGGATTGCCAGATATGAGTTCAACTTATGAAAATCAGTTGTGTTCCTATCCCGGTAAGAACAAAAATATATAACTTTTTTTTAGGATGATAACATTAACAGTAACAAACTATAACAGCAATAAGGCATATTAAGAATAAATCCTACAAAAGTTATTCAAGATTTTAAAACTTTATCGAAAGATAGTATATAAGATCTAAAATAAATGTGGAGGTATACTCTATTGTAGATAGGAAGACTCGATGTCATAAAGGTGTCATTTTACCCAGAATTAATCTGTATAGTTAAAACTATCCCAGTCAGATCTCAACTAGTTTTTTTTTCATGTTAACTTGACAAGTCGATTCTAAAATACATATGACCAAAGAGTAAAGGGCCACGAACAGTCAAGACACTCAAAAGACAATCACGTTGGAGGCACTTGTCCTATACAAATTCATTATAAGACAGTTGGGAGGACATAGGCAGCCAGTGGGGCAGAGTGGAGTTCATACACACTCGCACGCATGCGGAGAGTCAGACAACTTAAGCACGGGATTAAGAGCATGGACTCCTGCGAGTCAAGACTCCCAAGATTCGAATCCCACAGCCACCACGAATTCACTATATGATCTTGATCAAGTCCCTTAGTTTTTCTCTCCCTTGATCTGTAAAAGGAAGCAATAATACCAACCTCATAGAGTGGTTAAGAGATTTTAAATGAGTTAGATTTTAGAAAGTACCGGCACATAATACATGTGTTTGTTAAATAAACGAATAAATGAAAAAAGTGACTTGCCAGAGGTTGTATTACAGTGTAGTAGAGAAAGAAGGAACTATTCAGTGAAGGATACTGGGATTAATTGGTTATTTATAAAAACAATTGAATCCCTATCTTATGTTTTAAATAAGAATCGATTCCAGATTGGCTAAACATCTGCCTAGGGAAACGAAAATCTGAAGTGTTAGATCAAATATAGCGAAATGTTCTTGATAAGGAATCGGGGGAGGGAGCTAAAATACGTCCCTCAATGGAAACTTTAAAGGAAAATTGATAAATTTTACTATATTAAAGTTTAAAACTATTGCATTGTAATACTATGAGCAAGAAAACTAGACCTCAGACTGAGAGTTTTTTTCAATATACACAACAGCTAAGGTTGGTATCTGAAACAATACTGTTTAGTGACTTTATATAATGCAGTTAGCTCATTGCAGTTGTTGGTAATTGGGAGAATGGTGACAATATAATGAATGACATGATCTTCCTGGTTCATACATAATATTTCTCAGCACATTAATGTTTTGCTCCATCAGATAAAAGCAGGTGGAAGCATATAGGGAAGCAAGCTGTGGAACTATCAGGGTACCCGTTCATGAACATTGTAACACCGGGTCAGTTAGGCCATGGGCTTTATTTCACAGGTGCTCGCTTAGTTCATAGTTCCCCTCAGATGTTGTACTTCGGCTTTTGTCTTCATAACCCAGCAGTATCGATCCTTTCTTAATCCTCATTATGTCAAGCTAACTTAACCCACTTAAAAGAACCGTCCTATATTTACAGGGGCATTTTATTTATTTGGAACAAACACATCTTTGTTCTGGTTACAAGGTTGAGATGTTTCACTGGTCTGCCTTTACCCTGGTTTTTTCCCATAAGCCCTCTTACTTTTAAAGGACAATTTTGTATAAAGAAATGTTCATCAAAAAAGTATATAACACAGCTTAAATATCTGGATAGTAACTTCCTACACATTATTTTTAAAAAGCCAGATCAAAATAGAAAATTTGGCAAAAATTGTTAACAGTCAGTTGAGAACAAAGGAACCCCAGGTGGCCAGTAAAAGTACAAATAAAAGTTGGTGACCTTGGCAGATAGCTGTGTAATAGCAGTAATCCCACTGCTAGGTATACGCGCTGGGGAAATTCTTGATCTAGAGCTCTAGGTTAGCGCTACTACTCAACACGAGGGTGCCCAGAATGTTAATCAACATAACGCTGTCTTCACTGAGAAAGTCTTGCAATGATGAGAGAGAGAGAAAGAGGGAGAAGGAGAAGGAAAATCAATTAAAATAATGTGTTTAGTGGCAAAATTAATGTGTATTTTGGCTCAAACCCCCTCGTCTCATTGAGGACTGGTAACGAACAGCTTGTGGATCAGCACTGCGTCTGTGCGAGCACACTTTGGCTAACGCTGGGCTAACAGACAGGTAGAAGAATGTTCCCAGCATCATTAAAAGTGTCCATCGGTAAAAGAATGGATACATAAATTGCAGTATGCTTTATAATAGAATACTGCACACAATGAAAAAGTAAAAACCAGAGCCTGCCTTATTAATAATTGCAAATCTCAAATTGAAAAAGTAGTTAGAAAATTGAAAAGATC
>NW_006436282.1:21832421-21863868 GCF_000325575.1 Pteropus alecto
GAGTAAGAAAATGCCTAAGAATGAAAAGCACCAAATTCAGGAATAGTGATTTCCTGCTGGAGTTAAAAGGGAATATAATATTTAAATAACGTGGCTTGATAGCCATTTATGTGAGAAGAACCTGGGGTTTTATTTTTTATTTAATATTATTTTTTTAACGCCTACAGCACCTGATATTCCTAGGTGGTCTCCCATCCAAGTACTAACCAGGCCGATCCTGCTTAGCTTCCGAGATCAGATGGGATCGGGTGCGTTCAGGGTGGCATGGGGTTTTAAATGATCACTTGCTCAAGATGAGCCAAAAGACATGGTTATAAAATAAGAAATACCCATTTTAGATCATACAGGTACTATGCAGATGTACTGTGAATTGTTAATACATCTGGAGTATTTTGTTCAGTTCTCAGTACAGCAAGAGGAGTTCTGGTAGATGAGGGGACCTCTCGAGCTGAGTGAGTAGTACAGAGAGCAGGCTGAAAACAATGTATGTCATAAGCCAAATTGAGCATGTTTATTTAGACAACAAAAGTCTTAAATGGCAACAGAAATTGTTCGAGATATTTGAAAGAATATCATGTGGATGACATTTCACCTTTTTTCCTTTTTATTTCATCCATCATTTTCGTCTACCAACACATCCTCTCAGGATACAAGAATGATAAATATTAATTTTGCCCTTCAGCACATTACCCAGGCCTTCTTGCTCTGTGGCATATGCAAACTTGATATGTGTCAAAAGTGAGAACATTGAACAGTTTGAATCCTGCTTGGGTAACTTCCTAGCTATTGGGCAAGTTACTTAACCTTTTCAAGGCCTTGAATTTATCATTTATCACAGTGAAATAGAGCTTTCTGCAGAAATGGAAATGTTCTATATCTGTAGTGTCTAGTAGAGTAGCCACTAGTCATGTGGCTGTTGAGTACATGAAATGTGGCTAGTGTCACTGAGGAACTGCATTTTTCTTTTATTTAATCATAATGAATTTAAATTTAAATAGCCGCACATAGCACATAGCTACTGCACTGAACAGTACAGATCGACATGAGCATAATTAAATGCACCCTAATATTTAACTTCTAATACACTCACGAACCACTTTGTAAATGTATATGTATTGCAGGATGGGATAGAATTGAAATATGTATTTAATACTCATGATCTTATGAGTATTATGGTCTTTAAATATATAGTCTTTTCAAATATGATGCAATATTGTCGAGAATTAAAATTTAAAAGCTGTTTTTGATTACACTGATAGGTGGCATGAACAGGATGATATTTGCGTAAATGAATAACTTTTGAAGAGACACATATCTTTGCAGATTTGTCATTTCATTTTGAATATTGGTAAAGAGGTAGTTCTTAAGATTCTCTTTTGAAAATGATTGTTGTTTAAATTTTAAAGTACTTTATAGCATAATTTTGCAAAAATCATTTCCTTAACTGCTTAGAATAACCAAAATGTAATAAACATATCTTTATCCTTTACTTATATATGCTGAATATTGGTCATTTAAAATATTTAATTTTTCTTCTGCACAGGTATCTTAAAGTTAAGAAGTAAGCATTTTTATTGTGGTTGTCATGATGTAAATAATTAAACATAAGTGTTTCACTTTTTCTGGTTTTCTTTTCTAGCTGCATAGATGAATGGTTTGAAGTAAATAGATCTTGCCCTGAGCACCCGTCAGATTAAGCATCGGCTTCCTGTTTTGTAGGTAATTATCTCTTTTTCTGTTTTAATTGCTTTTTAAAGTGTTATTTGAATTGTTATGTTCTCAGACACCATTTTTATTCATTCATCTACTTATTAAGGCATGCGTGTGTGCGTTCCAGACATTGTGTTAGGCTACTTTCTAGAAAACTCACATTACAAGATACATAAAGAACAACTTTCTTGATTACTGAAGAGAATCATTACTCAGTAGAGTAATTTCTACGTTCTTGGTACTTTAAAACACATTAGCTTATTTCATTCCGGTTTAATACTTAAAAAAAAAAAAATGATGGAGTACCTATCATGACCCCGTTTTACCGGTGAGAAACCTGAGGGTCATTAAGTACCATGATGTTCAGAAGCAAGTTGCACCAGTGGTCCAAGGTCATGCAGTAGTAATCAGCAAACCAAATTCCATACTCTATCCATCACTTCCCAGGTATGTTCTCGGGTAATGCAATATAATATACTTCTAATCATAATTGTGATTATGAACTCAGTACTCTTACTATTCTCATTATTCAGATAAGGGAATTAAGTTATAGAAAGGTTAAGAAGCTTGACTCATAGGTCAAGGTCACATAGCTAGTTCCTTAGTAGAACTATGATTCGAACTCAGGCATTCTGGTTCCAAAGATTGTGTTCTTAGCTATTTTGCTGTTATTTGGTAGGAACATTTTCTTAAAAAATTTGCATCATGGATTCATTCATTGACTTTAGTCTTTCATCTTTGTATCCTCAGCATATAATATAGTACCTTTCTATATAGTAGCACCCCCCCCCCAAAAAAATTGAATTTTAAACCAGAATTTGTTTTGCTCTGCTCATGTAGTTTATTCACAATTCTGCATTATCTGAAAATGTTTAGCGAATTGAATGATAACCTCACTTGAGTATTACCCTTTTTCATATTCCATGAAGTGAATTAATTGGCATCATTTAACTTTGAAAACATAGTTAATTGCTGTCTTATATATATATGAAAAGCTTTTTATGCAAAGACTTACAGAAACGAAATAAAACATTGAGTTTTTACATCAAGGCAGAACATTTTAGCCAATCCTGGAATTGTTTCAGAAGGGGTTAGAATTAGAATCTCTTTGTTCAGAGACTCAAGACAGTAACAGACACCAATCTTTTCTGAATGGTGAAGACTGAAGGCAGGGGAACTACAGCAGATAATATCCTGAGGTCTAGTCCTGAGCTGTCCTCTCGTTTTCTTTTATTTCAGTAACTCTTTGTCTTAAATTTGAGATGTTGAGATAATAAATATATTCAAGGAATTCCATTGCTCTTCATGAGCTTAATTTAGTAGCAGCAGATTAGAACATAAAGGAGGTTTGAGGTACAGGCATACTCTGGAGGTATTGTGGGTTCGGTTCCAGACCACCACAACAAAAGAAATGTTGTAATAAAGCAGATCGCACAGTTTTTTTGATCTTTCAGTACACATAAAAGTTATGTTAATACCATATCGTAGTCTGTTAAGTGTACAGTAGCATATGTCTAAAAAAAACCAACGTACATACCTTAATTAAAAAATATTTTATTGCCAAAAATGTTGCTTGTCCATGAGAAGTAACTCCTCATCCATTAGAGTTTTATCAGGAGATGGCGGCAATTCAGCCACATCTTCAGGCTCCACCTGTGATTCAGGTTCCACCTCTAGTTCTTGCTCTTTCTACCACATCTGCAGTTACTTCCTCCACCGAAGTCTTGAACCCCTCAAAGTCATCCCTGAGGGTTGGAATCAACTTCTTACAAACTCCTGTTAATGTTGGTATTTTGACATCTTCCCACGAATCACAAATGTTCTTAATGGCATCTAGAACGGTGACTCCTTTCCAGAAGGTTCTCAGTTTATTTTGCCCAAATTCATCAGGGGAATGACTATCTCTGGCAACTATAGCCTTACGAAATTTATCTAGTGGCTAGTTTTAGGGACTGTTTTAAGGTTTAATTGGTCCTTCTATGTCCTTGATGTGTGCTGTTGCAGAACACCAATTTGATGAGTTTTTAGAATACTAAGTAAGTGTATGAAAACTTACAGTAACTAAAGCAATGTTCATGGGGAAATTGATGTTGTGTTTTGATTTCTGTTACTGTTATAGACCACTGCTTAAATAAAACATATCTACTTTTACACAGGTTTTCTTCTCTTTTCAAGATGATACGAGCATCTGTCTCTGGAAAAAGAAAAAACGCAGGCATACTTAGCCAGAAATCTGAGTTCTGTGAGACTCAGTCAAGGCAGAGATGGACAATCATACAGGGAAAAAATCCTGCTAGAGAGAGGACATTTGCCACAGAACTCAGTGTACCAAACATGCTTATAAGGACACACAGGGATTTTGAAAATGCTGCACATCCCTTAATAGTCATCTACGTAGGTAATACTGATAAACATTTTGTATTCAGACGCCAAAGTTAACTGATTTAAAAGTTGATTTACTTTTTATTAAGTTCTCTAGAGCTGTACAACTAGTATTTTGATTGTTTTTTAGTTTTTTGTGGGGGGAGGGGGGTCTCTTTATTTTCCTCAACATGTTGTTTCTGCTTTCTTCTATTCTTAAGTTGAAGACCACATAATTTAATTCCTATAAATTAAAGTCTTAAATGTGAAACCAAGAAATGTAATCAAGCAGTAAAACATTCTCTGAATGTAGACCATGATCTCAAGTTCTTCTATTCTTTCCCCCCAAGAGTGGAAAATAGACTTCTACATAGGAAAGCTAAAATATGTTAATATTTTAAATTAAAGGTTTAACATTATCAGAATGCAGTCCAAAGAGTAAATCAGGTACATAATTACATGTTAATTAATTAAATCTAGGATTGTCTGCTCGATTGCAATCGATTAAGTATACCGTTTCCACTTAAATACAACTGCTCAGCAGTGAATCATCTTGCAGCTATGCAACTTTAAAAACAATATGAATTACCAATTTTAAGTGCTGCCAGCTACAATAACTTTGTTTTAACGGGTATTTTTATTCTTTTCATGTAATTATTTTATTTGTGCTTTGCATCTCCAGGCAGTTTTCCCGCATTTGGGTAAAAGGCTTTAGTGGATTGTAAACTTAATAACTTATGAAAAAGGTAAAATAAAATTTTCTTGAGTGGAACTTGGACTAATTTGAGGAAGTTTTATATACTTCTAAAAATCAGACTATAATTAGTATGCCAGATTTATATCAATTTGCATCTTTAATTTTCCAGATAATCTGGAGGTTAGCATTTGATAAATGGTTTTTTAAAGCAAATATGAAGATTTTTGTTAATTTATAATTTATTGTTATTACTGTAATTGAAAATGTTATAGAAATTTTAAATTCAGCCTTATGTAGAAAGAAATGTATTAAGCAAAATTATGTGAATAAATATTCCCACAAACTACATCTGAATGGTTAAAAAATACTGGAAGACAGCTAGCAGGGCTACGATAGTGAATGTCTTTTTTTTTTTTTAATATCAAACATACGAATAAGTAGATTCATTTTTTCAGCATAGGGAAAATGTTATCGGTGAACATTAAGCATGCACTTTACTCAGTCAGTATAATTGAAAACTGCAAAGTACTGTCGTTTCCTTATTTTAAGCCTTCCTTAATGAATTTAAGTATTTGCTTTTCTATTTAATGCTGCTACTCTTATTCTCATTTTTTTCTCTTGCTTCTGTTTCATATTTTTTTAAAGGGCACATACAGGAGCAACTGCTGCTACCCAGAAAACATTTGTGTATCATAAACAATTAAAATAGTTTTTAGTTGCTTTCCTTGTGATTCCAGACCAGAGATAACATTTTCCCTAAAGTTACGCTGTGAAATGCCTTTCGTTATGCTGCAGTTGACAAAGGCACCCCAAACCTTCACGTGACAGCTGGCGGCACGGTTTCATAGGTGCTTTTTTAACCAGTTATGGAAAATTTTTTTCCCTCAAGGAAGATATTCTCTCCTTAAATTTTTTGTTATCCTGAAATCTTAATACGAAATCCATTTTATTTCACATTTTCAATTTTGTAAGCTTTCTCACACACACACACACACACCAGGAAAAACCTCTTAGAATGTGAATAATTCATTTTTTTCTACTACTGGTATAATGTTATTTTGTTGTATTCAATTCTTAAAGGAACAGATTTACTATATCTGTCGTAGTTTACTGTTAATATTCTTCTGGAAGTTGATTTTCTGATATGATCTACTCATTGACTTTGAAAATGTATTGGCTTAAGTTCTCTTTTCCTTTATCCTATACAATATTCTCACAGTCTCATTCTCTGTTTGTCATGAGGTTCTGTGCTGCAGCTGCTACAGTAGAAGTTCTTGTGGTTTAAAAAAGTTCAGTGTTTGTCAGTGCCGAGTGCTACCTGATTATTGTGTTTGTCTACAACAGTATTTACTTAATTCTGTTTATAGTAATCCCTTTTTTATTAGAAATTACAAAATTTAGCATTTTTTCCTTTAAATTCAGTCTCCATCAATGATATCCCAAAAAGCAGAACTGAGAAATTGAAAAGAAAATGTTTTTAAAGCTCATGCTCCAGTTTTTATTCATAGTTGCTATTCTGGAAAATATTATGTGATATTCTATATAATGTCACTTATAATATTTGTAAATCTATACATGACACTGAATACTGTAAGTAGGACATAAAATCCAGTTAGATAATTAATTGTATAGCTGAAACTACTGACAACTGAATATTAGGGAGACGAGATTGAAAGCCTAGGTTATCAAGTTGGTTATGGCTTTCTAGATCTGTGTAAATACTCATTTTCAAATAAGATCACACTCGTGAATGTAGAAAGCAGTATGTTTTGAAATTTTACTTTAGGGCCCCTCTTTTCTTCAGAATGGATTTATTGCCAATTCTGACTTCTTATATTACTTGGACTTGGCTTCTTCCCCATCCCCAAACCCCCAGAATGTATAAGAGATAGCAAAATTATTTTTTCTTACTTTTGACTTTTTTGCCAGAGAAATAGACTGAGTAAGCGTAGTCTTAACCTATGTTTTTCAGATCTGGTTATAAATCAGATATAGCTTGTGTTTCAAGAGCAATGTTTGCGATTGAAATATAAATTATGGTTTCTATGCCTGATTTTTTTATGTAGCTGACACAACATTCACAATGTCGTTAACTTGCATACCATATAGGTTTTGGTTTCTTAGTACAAGTCTTATATTTCTTTTAAATGTTATACAATTATTTCAGTTTTAACCCACTAAACATTACTGGAATGAGCCCCGAAGTGCCTGAGGAGCATCCTCGGCATATTTGCAGTATGTATTTTGAAAAGATTTCAGTTTAAATGAATTAATGAAAATGGCAGTTTACTTTTCATTGCTTATTTTAATTTCTAAACTTGAGTATAGTGACTTTTAAGAGCAGTCATTTAAATTAACATAGTAAGACATAGGGATATACCTTTAAATGAAAAAGATTGTAAATTCAATGTAAATATTACCTAATTTTATCTGCTAACTTGAAGAATGAAAGAAGAGGAATTTCCTAACAATAAGCGACATTTGAACAAAGCATGAAACTGTTAAAATTCAAGAATAATTGAATTTACCATCTGACTGACATCCACATTATGTATTGATAATAATATCCAAATCATCTTATTTCGCAGAGGAAGTTTCTGTATAAATCTGATTATTGGGAACTTTGTAAAATTACGTAGAGGTAAATGTTGCATATTAAATATGAGTATAGTTTATTCGTTTCGGAAAGTCTTCTAGTTCATTTGGGCCATTTCCTTGCAATTTATTTATCTGAGGTGAACTTGGTACATATTGACAATGGGTGGTTATGTGTGACATGTCTCTTGTTCTTGTACAGATATTTTCTAAGTTAAAAAATTCTAGCATGCCAGTATTTTGTCCTTGGCCCATCCCCCCTTTATTTTCTGAAGTATGTAACTTCTAATGTTTTCTTTGCTATATCGTGAATAACAGTAGTTAAATTCTTTGTTTTACTGTCTACTTTTCATCAGTACTGGGATCTTTTCATTACAAAACTAAATTGCTGCGTGGTTTTCTTTAGAGGAAGTTGCTACTTGATATACTCCTAGTAATGAGTCTTATTCAGGAACAGCTAGTAAAACTTTTTTGGAGATAGATAATACTTTGAGTACTGTATTCTGTAAATGCTGTGCTTAAGGCAGGAAACCAAATGTTCTTTTTAAATCACAGAATTCCTGTATTGAATGGGAGAAATACCTGGTCTTTTAAGTCAGATGATTCTCTCTGGAAAGTAAAAAGCATTGAAGAAAACCAGATAATGTTAAGATTTAGTTTTAGTTGAAAATGCAGCGTTACTATACTTAGAGGAGTTGGTATATTTTCAGATATTTAAGGCATTATAAATTTTAGTGGCGATTAAGAAGATAGAGTGTTGGTTGCTTGTTTATAGAGAAACAGAGAGCACCATGCATAAATTCACATCCCAGAAATAAATGAAAATTTTAAAAGTGGTATTATAGTATCTGTTAACCAACAGTGTACTTCTTAGCTCTGCCCTGACTGTGAGGCACCTGTCGGAACCCCAAGTCTTAGAATCAGAGTGACTGATTTCTCCTACTACTAAATTCTCATGCCTGCCTTTTTGATTTGGTATGCTGAAATCGATAGGCTCTGATTTATGTTTATAAACTCACAGTTCTGCCGGTACCCTGTTACCAGCGAGCCTGGTGCCAGCATCTTAAAAAGATTTCATTTTTAGTCAATAGCATTTTGAGCCACCTGTGTGCATATAAGACAGGTAGCAGGCTCTATAGGGAGATATAAAAGAGATTTTGTAATTTTATGATGATAGTCATCTTTATTATTACAGCAGTTCATTATATTTTATTTCTTTGCAATGACTATATGAGTTTCATTGTTTGAAAATGAAGGTAATAATAGATATTTACCTTTATTGCTTCGTTCATGGTTTCCACAACCCTTCTGTAATATCTCTTTATTTCTTCTATTAGAAAGTACTTTTATGTTAAGTAAGGTATCAAAAGCATCAATCACAAATATAGAAACTGTATTAGGAACAACTTGTATTAGTATGTTCTTAACTAAAATGGAACAATTCATTATTGGTATTTTTAATAAATAAAACTTCCAAATGATTTTGCCAAATTATCCCATTATTCAGAAGAATGATTTCAAGGAAATTTGTCATTTCCACCCAATGTCTAGAAGTTGACAGTACAATAAAACTGAGAAGTATCTGAATGCTGAAAGGTTATCATGAATTAACTGCTGTCACAGTTCTTTATCTATTTTTGTACCATAACCACAAAACTGAATCCAAAAGTATTAGTTAAAATTTTGTAATCGCTGAAGAAATGACTGTTTGTGGTGTTAATGGATAAAGAGCTCTTTCTTCATAACCTTAACCACGTGTAAAGTTATAGTTTGAAATTTATGTTTTAAATAGTGGAGTAATTGATCTTTTGAAACACAATATTCATGATACAAGAGCTGTTAAGTTTTGTTGTACAGTGGTCAAGAACATGGATTCCATCTGGAACTAGGCTGCCTAGTTTTGCCATCTCCATAACATTGGGTGAGATACTTCTCTGTGCCTCGCCTTTGCCTATGAAAAGGGGTAATACTACTGCCTACCTTAAGGTTGTCGTGAGGATTAAATGGGAAGGTACATGTATGCCCCAGAAGCATAGTAAATACATAATAAACCATAAGAGTATCTGTGCCCATCTATGAATGAATCATTTTTGTCATTCTCTCCAGTCATGAGGTATAGGAGTCATGCCTTAGACCTTAACTGATATGTTCAAGAAACCTAAGTATAACAGAGGATCATGAGTTCCGATCTTCCCTCTTGATAAAATGTAGAGACTTACTATTTGACAATTATATATTAAAACACTACTTGATTCTATGGACTATTAGGGACCAAAAATATAGACATCAAAGATAGCTGGCCTCTAGGAACTTAATCTTTAGTCGGTGAAGCAAATAAGTAAACAAGCATAGAATAAAGAGTCGTACACGCTGTGATAGACATACACACAGGGCGTTGTGGAGGTGGTAAGGAGGGTCATTAAACTCAGACGAGGCAACAAGATGATTAAAATAAGTCTTTAAGAACAGATCCTAGTTTCAGGAGGTATGGATAGAAGGACATGTGGAGTGGGAAGTTTGGGAAGGGTATCCCAAGGCAGAGAGCATAGCTCATGCAAGCATGACATTCTTGGAGAGTCGCTATATCTGGAGAGGTGAGCAGGTGAAAAATCACAAAGGTGTATATGTGCTAAAGTATGATTGAAGGATTTTAAGCGGGAAAAAGGTAATCAAATTTGCCCTTCAGAGAAGAGAAGGGTGAGACTAGAGGCAGAGATACCTGTTAGGAAATTTATAGTAATTCAGGCAAGATGATGGGCAAGACTAAAACAATGACAATAGGGTAAAACAAAGATAGAAGAACTTAAAAGATTTAGGGAGTAGAATTTACCCATCTTCGTAGTTATTTAGCTGTAAAGGATGAAAGACAATACCAGGACAACTCCCAGCTGTACTTTTTTCACATCTTAGGGACTATGTCTAAAAGACAGTATATCTCTACCTGGGGAAACTGATTATGCCAGAAGTTTCTGCTGCAGAACCAGAGATAAGGAATACCGATTTTGACAGGAAGGAATTGAACCTTACATGGGAGGCAGAACCTTGAGAGAGAAGCCAGACAGGAATAGTTGGCAAGTTGTATGAAAGCAAAGAAAGTGTGTGTATGTATGTGGTTGTTCACATTCCTGAGGTGTGCAGACACAATCGTTGTCAGCACCGTTGGAAGAGTCAGTACGTGCGTGATAAGTGGGGTGCACTGAGCTCATTTAATGATGTTTAGGTTGGTTGACTTGGACCTCTCCCAGCAACCCCCTCACCTCCTCTCTGAACCTCAGGTGCCTGTCGGAGTACAGCCATGCTTCCTCAGGTTTGCCGAGTGATATGCTGGGATGCACTCTGAAGCATCTCGAGGTTTTCTCTTTGGATCATTTGTTCCATACTCCGTCCATCATACCGGTCTTCTTGGACATTTACAATAAAAGAAAGCTACTGTTGGACAGACAGGAAGGATGAATTCTGCTGTCCTGATGGATGCTGCTGTTGGCATGGGTTAGTTAGGCTAGGCAAGGGGAGGACCAGAAAAGGTCGATTTGTTTCTGGAAGACTATGAGTTGCCATTGGCTGCATCGCGATCTTTGTTAAGCAAAGGACAGAAAATGCCTGATAAACTTCCATTTAGCTCCTGGAAAACAGCAGAAACTTTGGGCTATCCTTGTATTAGATTAGGTCAGGAAGTCACATCTCCCCCCACAGATTGCCTAATCTAATACAACGTATCCATGGGAACACAAATCCAAGCTTTCACAAGTTTCTCCCAATTGGTTCGAAGGTACTTCTGTAGTAGAACTTCCTAGACCAGGAATTCCTACAAGGCAAGGCCTGTGAGAATGATAGAAACTTAACAACAGGGAATCGTCCTGAAATACATTTTTTAGAATATATATTCATAAATATCATTGTATGATTTAAGATTTGATTTCTCACATAAAATACAGTAAATTTAATTTTTCTGCAGTACCTTGATGACCTCGTAATTATAAGACAGAGTTGTGAAATTCTACCATAGAGTACCTTAGTCCTAGGGTTCTTTTCCATGAACTTATGAATTCAGTATTCATTATTTTGTGACATTTAAAAAGTATATGACCAAAAATTATTTTCCCAACAAAGTCAGTTTGAGATTTAAATGCTTTCTAATTGGCTTGATATGTTAGTAGCTGGGTAACTGAAAATAAAAGTATTAGCAATGTAAATTTATATTTTAGAAAAGTATCAAATAATTGTATGCCACAAACCTTTCAGAGTAGCTCATTGATAATTGAAACGTTATTAAATCCGTAAATGTTAAGGGTTTCATTATCCCGCTACTGAGAGGATGTCCGTCAAGGAGTCAAGCAGTATACTGTCTGTCCATCCATTGTTGGAACTCAAACGTCGCAAAGACTTAAAGATCTGCCCAGGGCATTTAAATATCCTATTATCATTTTAGCATGTAATCAGTATAAATATTATCAATGAAATATTTTGCATGTTTTTTTAGTCTCGGAAATCCAGTGTATATTTTAAATTTATAGCACATTTGTATTTAGAACTAGCCATATTTTAAGTGCTCAAGAGCCATTTGTGACCAGTAATTGTCGTATTGGACATAGATCTGGATAACTCTAGGAGGCTGGTTTTCTACTCCTAGCTATCCTTACCTGAATATTTTTGAAGATCTTTTCATTCCAGCTTTGTGGAGACCTGAGTCTCTCAGAGTTAATTTAGCTACCATGCATGAGCAGAACTGGTTCTATGTTGTTAACTAAATTAAGGCAGTTTCCTAACTTTTGCAGTGAGAAAGGCTGGAAATATCTTGAAGAGGTCGATAGTCTAACAGCCCTCTCCATGTGCTTTCACAGATGTCATTGGCTTTTGCTGGGTTTAACAGTTTTCTGGTAAGGACACGCAGGCTCTGAATGACTGGTCAGTTAGCAGTTGGTGTGTACGTCTGAGGTTTTAGCAAATGACTAACAGGAATTGTGAGTAGTGCTGATGAATATTCTGAGCTGTCCCCTATGTGGAGCTCTGTGGGGGCTGTTTCCTGAGTTTCAGGCCTTCTCCCAGTAGTTGACTTTTTGCCACACCCATGCTTAAACTGCTAACCTTGTCCACCAGACCCTCATTCATATCCACTGTGAGAGGCACAGTAATCCAGCCTCAGCTGTCGTCAGTACGGTGCTCCCTAGCTTGTGTGGGGATTCCGTGCTCAAGCGCCCTGTCGAAAGAGGGGGTGGGATTGCCAGGGAGTTTGTCTACAAGAATGGGCTATTCCACGGGAAGGCAGCTGTTATACTCTTCTGCCTGGGGCCCCTCATAAGCTGGTGATTCTCAACGCTTGGCTCAAATGAGACCAACTCAAGAGGTAGGAAGGGAAGGGCAGAGACAGCTTTTTAAAGATATTAAGGCTTTGTCCCCATCCCAGAGAGTATGAGTTAATTGTTCTGGTGTGACTCTGTTCTACAGCCAGTGTCCAACCTTTACCTAGGGTTTTCTCACACCCCCAAGTAGTGTGTCGCCATTGTGGAGAGTGCCAAGCATGTCTCAGACCTCCACAGCCAGCTCTAGCTACAACCCCTCCAGTTCTCTTTCCTGATTGATTGGACTCTTGGCTCTTTTCGAATGAGAAAACTACTCCTGTGTCACTATGCATTCTTCCCAGCTCTGTGGTTCGTAGAGTGACCAGCCTGAATCAGCCAGGCTCAGACCCTTGGTTTGCACAGCCAAGCTCGTAGATTCCTAAAAGCCCTTTCTGCCTCTAGAACGTGGCTCTGACATCTCAAGAGCCCTTCGGCTTTCAGACTCTTGTCTCTTCCCTTGGCTTCAAAAACCTCGACTTTGACTCTCAAAATCGAGCAATGATGTCTTTTGTTTTATCCTTATTGTCTCCCTACTGAAGCAGCCACTGCCAGTGAGTCACTGAGAGAGTTGCCATAAGCAACCAGGAACGCAGGGAATAAAAAATATGCCAGTTCATTCAAAAATAGCATTCTGTTACACTCACATCAATGACTAGAAAGGCACAGTGGGTAACTGATCTGAGTAACTGTCGTCTGATTTTCATTCTTAAAGTTTTGTTGGTAATCTTCACAAGTCTTCTCACCCTGGAGAAGAATGTGTGGGAGAGACCTGAACTAGGAATGCAGGGCGAACAGAAGTGTCGGTTCATTCATTTAGCACGTATTAATTGAACATTTGATAGATGTAAGGTACTGTATGAGACCCTGCATGGACACTGATGGGAAAAAGAATTGTTCCAACCCTTATGGAGCTTATGGTTCAGTATTCCAAGCAAAAGTTGGTAATCAGGTATGGCGTAGCAAACATAAGTAACATGGGTGTGCAAAACCTAGTTCTTGAATAAGCGTTTGTGTCAGATCTTTCAAAGGCGTAAGATTATTAAAGTCATTGGAAAAGAGTTTATTTGACGGTGCATCTATTAACAGTCTTCTACCTCGTGCCAGACCCTGGCATGTCAGTGCTGCTAAAGCAAAGGTGAAAAAACACTGTAAGCACTAGGATTGCGGGAGAGAGAGCCAGACACGTATTTGTTAACTCATTTTCATTTTTAGAGGACTGTTTCCACAGTATGATCAGTGTTAGATTTCTAACCAAACTGTTTTTTTTTTTTCACAGCTTTTTAAAAGCAGCTCATAAGTTATAATTGACATACTTGACATATGACAAAAACATTCATTGTAAGAATACGATCTGATGAGTTTGGACACATACGTACACTTTTATAACGATCACCACAATTAAGATAGAAAACACTGTCATCACCCCTCAAAAGTTACCTTGAGCCCCTTTACCGTCAGTTCCCACCCATCATCCTTAGTGTTAGGCAGCCACCGATCTGCTTTGTGTCACTGTAGATTAGATGAAAACATTCAGTATGTACTTTATTCGTGTAAGCCTTGTTTCGCTCAGCATATCTGTGATAAGCATCAAAGTAGGGCTTGAATCAGTTCTTTTTTATTGCTGAGTAGTATTCCATTGTATGAATATACTGCAGTTTGTTTTCCATGCCCCTGTTGGTGGACACCTGGGCTATTTCTAATTTGGGGCTATTATGAATAAAGTATCTATGAACATTTATATATCAATCTTTATGTGAGCATGTGATTTAATTTCTCTTGAATAAATACCTAGGAGTGGAATTACTGAGTCGTATGGTAAATCTTTATGTATAAGATACTGCCACGCTGGTTTCCATGGCGGGTGTACCATTTTACACTCCCAGCAGGTTTTCATTAGGGTTTCTCCACGTTCTTGCCAACACGAGCCATTGTCAGTCCTTTTAATTTTGGCTGTCCTAGTGGGTATGTATCTTGTGGCTTAGTTTGAGTTTACCTAAACACTAATACTATTAAGCATCTTTTTATGTGCTCGTTGACCATTCCTGTATCTTCTTTGGTAAAATGTCTGTTCAAATCTTTATCGTGTTACTTTTAACAGTTTTGTTGAGGTATAATTTACATACCATGAAACCCAACCATTTAAAGTGTACAGTTCCATGTTTTTTAATATATTTATTTACAAAGTTGTACAATCCTCGACATAATCTAATTTTGGAATATTTTCATCACCATAAAGAAATTTCATACACAATAGCAATCACACCCCATTTCCCCCTCCTCCAGCATTAAGTATCCATTAATCTATATTTCATCTCCATAATTTCCCTTTTCTGGATATTTC
The DNA here is from genome assembly GCF_000325575.1 of Pteropus alecto. Lineage (NCBI taxonomy): Eukaryota > Metazoa > Chordata > Mammalia > Chiroptera > Pteropodidae > Pteropus > Pteropus alecto. The sequence goes on from NW_006436282.1 coordinate 21,847,465, forward strand.
ATATGGTCATACAAATCATACAAAATACGGTCTTTTGCATCCAGCTTCTTTCACCCATGCTTAGCATGTATTAGTAAGTTTGTACTTATTTTTGCTGAATAGTATTTTATTGTATGGAAATACCACATTTGTTGATGGAAATTTGAATCGTTTGCACGTTTTGGGCTATTATGAATAATGCTGCTGTGAACATTTGCCTTCAAGTCTTTATGCGGACATAGTTTCCCATTTGTCTTGGGTAAGTACCTAGATGTACAACGGCTGGGTTGTATGCATGTGGCCGTACGTACCTTCTCATCCTGGGCTATGTTAGAGGCTCGCTCACTATTATCTCATCCCCAGATCACTGTGTAAACTTTTTTGGTGTCCTGCCCACTGTTGCTGACCACAGCCACTATCTCAGCCTCAGGCTAGCCACAATGTTGGTCTTCCCTGATTGCTACCAAGGTCGATATTGTTTCCAGTACCCCTGAGCTTGAGTTTTCCCCACATTTTGTTCCAAATCACTTCAACCCCCTCCAGCAGGGAGGCTGTAGATCCTCACAGCCTGCCCTGCCTTGGGAGAACTGCAGTGCCAGAGAACATGGGAGGTTGTGTGTGTACGTTTTCGGGCAGGGGTGGGGTGAGGGTGGGAGTGGGGGTGGGGAGGGAGTGTTTGTGGTTGTGGCGGGTGAAGGGGGAGGTACTCCAGGCTGAAATGTCAGATCTCACTGTTTTTACCAAAGTTCAGGAGGTTTTCTTGAGTAAGCGTTTCTCAGTTTGTTGCATGCCATTGGTCAGTTTCCAAAGTTCTAAAATGATTGTTTTGATAGTTTTGTCAGATCTTATCATCACTTTTTGGGGAGAAAATTTGCCATACTCCTTACCCAGTTATTCCTGAAATCTCATGGGGCTGCTCATTTTTAAATTGGCTTGTGTATCACATTATTATCGAGTTGTAAGAGTTCTTTTTATGTTCTGCATACAGATCTATCAGATATATGATTTGTAAATACCTTCAGTCTGTGGCTTGCCTTTTCATTTTCTTAACAATGTCTTTGAAAGAGCAAAATTTGAATTTCGATGAAGCGTGATTTATTAATTTTTTCTTTTCCTGTTCATGCTTTTTGTGTTGTAAGAAATCCTTGCTTAATACAAGGTCACAAACATTTTCTCTGTGGCTCTAACATTTAGATCTGTGATATAATTTGAGTTAATTTTTATATATTGTATCAAGGTAAGTATTAAGGTTCATGTTTATCCATATGACTCCTCGGTTTATTTCAGATCAGTTGGTAAAATGACTGTCTTTTCCCTATTGAATTAACTTGGCATCTGTTGAAAATCAATAACTTTATATGTGTGGGTCTGTTGGGCTCTATTTTGTTCCTTGACATTTACGTCTATACTTATGTAAATACTATACTGTCTTGATTACTGTAGATTTGCAAGTCTTGAAATTGCCTTCAGTTTTGAAAGAAATTTTGCTGGGCATAGATTCCAGATGGTAATTTTTTGTTTTATTTTCCTTTAGTAGTTTAAATATGCTCCTATATTGTCTTCTGTCTTACATAGCTTCAAGCAAGATGTTTGACATCATTCTTTTTAAAAATTTTAGTTGAGACAATTTACATACCATAAAATCCACCATTTTGAAGTATACAATTCTGTGTTTTCAGTTTATTCACAAGTGTGCGACCACCACCACTAATTCCAGAACACATCATTCCAAAAGGAAACCCCCTGCCTTAGTAGTCACTCCCGTTCTCCCCTTCCGCCCTTCCCCTTCGTAACCACTAATTTACTTTCTATCTCTATCAATCGGCCTATTTTGGACATTTCATTAAATGGAATCACATAATACATATCCTGTGATGTCTGGTTTCTTAGTGCAATGTTCTCAAGTTCATCCATGCCATAACACATATCAGTACTCTATTTCTTTTTATGGTTGAATAATACTCCATTGTATGGATGACACCACATTTTGTTGATGGACGTTTGGGTCGTTTCCACTTTTTGACTGCCTTGAATAGCGTTCTGAGCATTTGCGTATAAGTCTTTGTGTTGACCATATGTTTTCAGTTGCCTTGGGGATGTATCTAGCAGAATTGCTGGGGTCATACATATGGAACACTGTGTTTAATTTTCTAAAATCTGCCCAACTTTTTCCAAAATGGCTGCACTATTTTACATTCCCCTCAACAATGTATAAAGGTTCGATTTTTCCACATCTCACCAACACTCGTTACTGTTCGACATTTTTAACATAGCCACATCCTGCTGACTGTGAAGTGGCATCTCATTGTGGCTTTTATATGTTCTGGTCTAGACCCTTATCAGATATATGAGTTACAAATATTTTCTCCCATTCTGTGAGTTGTCTGTTCACTTTTTTGCTAGTGATCTTTGCAACAGAAAAGTTTTTCATTTTGATGAAATCCAGTTTATTTTCTTCTTTGGCCGATTATGTTTTAGGTGCCATCTAAGAAACCATTTCCTAGTCTGAAGTTATAAAGATTTACACCTGTGTTTTCTTTTAAGAGTTTTATAATTTTAGCCCTTATATTTAGGTCTTTGATCCATTTGGAGTTAACTTTTGTGTATAGTATGAGGCATAGAAGTCCAACTTCATTCTTTTGCATGTGGATATCCAGTTGTTCAGCACTATTTGTTGAAAGGACTATTATTTCCCCCATTGAACTATCTTGCCTCCCTGGTTGAAAATCAGTTGACTATAAATGTAAGAATTTATTTCTCAATTTCCTAATATTATTCCATTGATCTACGTCTGTCCCATGCCACACAGTCTTGATAACTATATATTTGTAAAATGTTTTGAAACTGGGAAATGTTCTCGGCTTAGAAATGTAGACAGTTTTCCATGGCACTTGACCTAAAGACTTGTAGTTTGGTCCTTTTAATGGCTGAGTGGTAATCCATTGTGTGAATGTACCGTGCTTTGTTCATCCATTTATTAGTTGAAGGAGATTTGGGCTGTTTCCAGTTTTTACTGATGATGAATGAAGCTGCTATTAACTTCTAAAGGTTTACATGTGAAAGAAGATTTCATTTCTCTTCTAAGAGTGGGATTGCTGGGTTGTGCGATCATTACATGTTTACTTTATAAGAAACTGCCAAACAGTGTTTAAAAGCGGATGTACTATTTTGCATTCCTACCACACTGTGTAAGAATTCCAGGTGGTTCACATCCTTGTGGGAACTTGGTTATTGTTGGGAGGGTAGGTTTTTTTTTTTTTTTTTTTAAGTGTTTTTTTGCTATGTTTTGTTTTGGTTTTTTTGTTTTATTGTTTGTTTGTTTGTTTGTTTGTTTCCCCGACTGGGTATTTGGTATACCTCATTGTGTTTTCTGTTTTCATTTCCCCAGTGACAAATGATGTTGAGTATTCTTTCTATTCTTATTTGCTATCTATATATCTTCTTTAGCAAAGAGTTAAACTTACACATTTTTTAAAAACTAGATTGTATTTTTGTATTGAGTCTTGAGAATTCTTTATGTACTCTAGATACAAACCCTTTATCAAAAACATGATTTGCAATTATTTTCTCCCAGTCTGTGTGGCATATCTTTTCATATTTTTTATAATGTCTTTCAAAGAGCAGAAGTTTTAGATTTTGATAGAAGTCCAGTTTATTGGGGGGTTTTGTTTGTTTGTTTGTTTGTTTGTTTTTTAATGGATCATGCTTTTGGTGTTGAATCTAAGAAATCTTTGGCTAACCCAAAGTAAGAAAGATTTTCTTCTACTTATGTCTTTTAGAACAGAGGTGAACAAACTTTTTTTGTAAAAGGCTAGTTAGTTAGTAATTATTTTAGGCTTTGCAGGCCATAGGGTCTCTGTGTTACAGTGTAAAAGCAGCCATGAACAATACATAAGTGAATGAGTGTTCCAGTGTAACTATTTACAACAACAGGAAACAGATCAGATTTAGTCCATGAGCCTTAGTTTGCTGATCCATGTTCTAGAAGATTTTGGTGTTACATTTAGTCTGCGATTCGTTTCTAATTAATTTTTCTTAATATGGTGCAAAATATGGATTGAAGAAAATTCAAATATCAGATGAGACCTGCCGTTTGGAGTATATAATTTAACAATTGTTAATTTTTTGTCAGCGAGGTCAAGTGGGGGGTGGGGTGAAAGTAATATAGCAATCTGTTAGATTTAGAGCGGTAGCAGTAGAATGAGAAAAACATACAAGAGTTGCCTTTTCTTATATCAGGAAGAATGAAGATACACAGGTGAGAATATGTAAAAGCATTCGTGAAACCATTAGGTGATTGCTAGGGGGCACCAAAGTGTAATAACAAGTGAATAAAGTTCACAGTAAGGCAGGAAAAAGAAAATCAGAGCTATGAGAAAATGAATCTTCTGCCATGTTGGGTAGAAACTGTCTGCTTTGTGTCATTTATCTCTTTGATCTGAGGGTCTTCGGTTAGCAACCTTCATCTGAAGATCATCTCCAAGAGAATCTTTAAGACTCAAGAAAGTCATCAAGACTCAAAGGTAGTTTTTTTCTGATATCAAATCACTTCTTAAAATTTCTCATGATTTGTCAGTTTTTGTTCTTTTAACCTATGTTTGAAAGACTAAAAAGTTTTCATAATTGTTTTAAGTTAGTTAAAATTTGATAGACCAGACAAATTCAGTTTTTCCTGTTCTTCCTTTTATAAGGTGAAGAAGCAAATCACAGGCTACCTTGTAGCCATTCCAGGGTACCCAAAGAACATTTAATTGTAAAAGACACATTGGCGGTTTTATTATTCTCACATTGGGAAAGGTAAAATAAAGAAGAGTTAACAAGGAGACAAAATATAAACATAAGTAAGAAATATCTAAATGCAAATTGATAATGTAAAAACAAGTGGTGGTGATTAATTTTTTTTCAAAAAGAAGGAACTTTGTGTTAAAATAATTCAAGAGTGTGCCAAAAGTATAAAGATGTCACAATATTTTATCTTTAAAAAGAAACTCTACTAATGCACCTCTCTAAAGCCTTCCTAAACTTGTTTAGACATATGTAAATATGTAAACATATAATTTAAAGTTTTAATTCAGCTTTAATATACAGTTGCCTTTATGAAGTATATTAAATAAACCAACATATATATTACATCGAATTTATCATCTTAATAAAATTAACAGTTCCCTTAATAGATAAATCATGTGTTACCTCAAATGTAAAAGACGTATTATTTTGTAACTGTGCTATAGTATAGTCTCAACCATTTTATTAGTTACTACATTAGCCAAAATAACCCATTTTATGTCCTCCAAACACAGAACTAGAATACATAAAACCAAAAACTTTTTTCTCAATGGCTACACATTTTGTATCTTTCATAGACTTAAGGTGGCAAAAATAAATTAATATTATCCAAAGGCATTTGCACTTAGTCATTCTATAATGTATAAAAATAAGAGACAAGGATAAATTAAAACCATGTTAAGTGACCAAGATTTCGTATCTTTTCCTTACTTAGAAATTGTTAATATATCTGAAGATCATCAGTTTAACTCAATGTTAACCTAAATTCTTAAAGGTCTTAATTTCCCAGTTCTTAACTGTGGATCTGGAAACTACAATTTAAGTTGACATATTAAGTCCTTACAGTTTGTAGCATTAGAATTACATATGACTAAATCTGCTTGACCCATAAAACCAATGCAAGAGATTTAGGGAGTTTAAATCATAAAAACATTAAATTCAAGCTTTGCACAAACTAACACATTGTACTAACATTATTTTTATATGATGGTAAATCAGTGAGGAGACCTAGAGCTGTCTTTAAACAAATCATTTCAGTTTGTCCAAAGAAATAGGATCAGGGATATTACATGAACTCTACCATCTGATAAATTTATAACTCTGAAAAATATAACTACAATTATAGAGAACAGTTGTGTCAGTTTGAAAGTTTTTTTCTGTCCTTTCATCCTAGATAATTCTCTTTGTTGGGCTAAGGGAATCATTGGAGTTTGGTTGCTATACTTCTCCTTGGATCTTCTTTATAATCAGAGGCTTCTAGTTCTTCCTCTTTTAGGCTAAAACGAGACAATATTCCAGTCACCCTTTTGTTTACAATGTCAAAAATGTTCTTTTTAAATTGTTTTTGCATCTCCTGGACGCATCAAAAGAAGAGCTGCTTGTTAGAGGTCCAGGAGGCCCTGAGCGTGTGGCCAGGACAGGATTTGGGAAGTCTTTCACAATGGCACGAAGATCTTGACTGTAACCAAGACCGGAAGTTGACATATTAGGAAACATTAGGGACCTCTTCATGTGGACTTTGAGTTAGTATGGATCGTTCCAAAGATGGAAGAGAAAGGAAAGATGATGAACAGGGAAGTGTGGCAGGGTCGAGGCGAATCCGCAAGTGAGGCAGATTAAAAATTTCTCACATATTATTGGTCTAGGCAAAGAGTCTTCTAAAGAAGTTTTAAAATCTGGATTGTATTTAGAAGCCTCTCCTGCTAGCTTTTTTAGCTGTACTTTAACTTTATACTCACAAGGAATTGCAAAAGATTGTACAAAGAATTTCTGTACTTTCACCCAGTATTCTCGAGATGACCCCGTGGTCTTGTATAACCGCAGTTCATTAACAAAACCAAGTTCATTAACAAAACCAAGTTCATTAACAAAACCAAGAAATTGACAGTGATGCAATACTTTAAACTACAGATCATATTCAACTTTCACCAAGTTTTACATGTGTTCTTAATGTATAGTTCTATGAAATTTTATCACATAGATTTTTATAACTACCACAACAATCAGGATACAGAACTTTTCCATCACCACAAAGAAACTCTCTTTGTGTTAACCTTTTTATACTCAGGTGGAAATGGCACAGGCTTTCTATTAATTGTCAAGGCTGTTTTTCCCTTTGTAAGGGCGTGGCCTGGAAATAGCATATCACTTCTGCCTACATTCCATTGCTTAGAATGCAATCGTGGGGCCACACCTAACTGCACAAGAGGCTGGGAAGTAGATTTTAGCCGTGAGCCCAGAAGGAAATATGAATTAAGTTTAGTAATAACGTAACACTCTTGTTTTGGATTTTTTTGTTGCTCTTTTTAAATTATTTTCTCCCTTTTAAATTATTTTCTCCCTTTTTAAATTATTTCCCCCATTTCCACTCCCATAGTCACATAACCTAGTATGTCTACTATATGTCCTCCTGATCTGTCTATATACTTAGTTACGTTTTTTATGAATCTTGGAAAAATACTTCAGATTGCTTATTGGCTATGTTTTAAAACATATATAAATGTTCATTGTCTATATCATTCTGATTATTAATTTTTTCAGTGTATATTTTTGAGATCTATTTTTGCTGCTACATAGAAATATAATTCATCCCTCCTGATTGCTTCAAATTATTCCATTCTATTCATACTCATTTGATATTTATTTATCCATTCCTCTGTGTACAAAAAAAATCAGTAGCTTTACTAATTTAATCATTTCATATTTATTCTTTCAATTATTTTCTGCATTATAAAGGCCCCTAAATGAGTGGCTTAGGATAACAACAATGTTTATTTTATTCACAAATCTGCAGTTTGGGCTGAAATTGGCAGGGACAGATCATCTCTGCTCTATGAAGTATCAGCTGAAGCTGGCAATGACTCAGTGGTTTGGGACTGGAGTCAACTGAAGGCTCAGTTACTCACATCTGGTGGTCAATGTGGCTGTTTGTCGGGGACCCAACTCCAGCTATTTGCTGCAACACCTACGTGCAGTGTAGTCTGTCCATGTCACTGCTTGACTTCTTTGCATGTGGTGGCTGGTTCCAAGAGCAGTTATCCTAAGAGAGCAAGGCAGAAGTGCATGACTTTCTTCTGACTTTGTCTTGAAGTCACATAGAGTCACTTCTATACCCAGTTAGTCATAGAGGACACAAGGTTTTCCCGGTTTCAAAAGAGAAGACAGTCCCCACCATCCAATGGGAGAAATGTCAATGTTACATGGTAATAAAAAAAGGGGGGGGGGAGGAAAGAGAGAGAAAGGAAAGAAGACGAAGAAAGGAGGGAAAGAAGGAAAGAAAAGAAAGGAAAGAGAGAGAAAGAAAAAGGAAGGAAAGAAGAAAGAGAGAGAAAGAAAAAGGAAAGAAAGAGAAAAAGAGAAAGAGAAAGAAAAAGAGGAAAGAAGGGAGGGAGGGAGGGAGGGAGGGAGGGACATACTGTGTGGTACCATCTTTGGTAAAAACAGCCACATTTGTGAAAATCAAAAATTTGATTTGGATACAACATGATTTGAGTATCAAGACTGATTAACAAGATTTTAATTATAAAAGTTACCTTCCAAATATACTTTTTTTGGACTGAGTGCTTAATTGTGGCCAACAAACTTGCTCCCTTTATCCCTAGACTTTTTTTCTAAGGCTCTCAATATCTTTCCCCTCGGTACTTTTTATGTAACAGATGAGATCAACCAATTCATAGAATGTGATTGCAAAACCTATGCACACCTTGGATGTAATGAAGAGAGACTGATTTTCTTCTCTAGAAAATATTTAAGAAAGAAATAGTAACTAATTATCAACTTTCTCCTTTATTTTATGCTGCCGACCAGAGGATCTCTTATGTACAAGATGTCCTTATTAGGTACCCTCAATACACATGTGACTCTTCCGAAAGCTTATTGTCTCCATCATTAGAAAGATCCATAATTTTTGCAGTCCTCGTTCTTTTTTCTCTGATCTGTTCTCTCGTTAAATATGATGATGCTTGAAGAAAACACTGAAAATAGCTCTGCTTTTCTTAAGGTGATATGGTGTGGGAAGACTGGGGAAAGTTCTAGCACTCAGTAGGTCAAGTAAAGGTTGTAGATGAGTTCATCTAACCTTGTCAAGTCCTGATTTCTGTATATAATTTGTCATGTTTTTCAAAATCCAGAAAAACTGTAATGAAATGAATGATAACGCTGATAATAGCAGTGTTTCCTTTTTAGATAAAGAAAATTTTCACCAAAGCAGAAAAATCACAGCTAAAAAATGTTATGAGCCAGTCAAATCCATTTCTCTTCTTGAATCTCTAAGCCAAGAGGAGATCAGTCTTGGGCTTTGGTTTTCGTTTGTTTGCAAGTAGAACAGTACAGTGGACACCTATGTACCAAACCCTTAACTTCAGCAATTATCAACTCATGGCCAGTATGTATAATATGTTTTCCCCCTCCCTTCTCCAAGTATATTTAAAGTGTATCATTTTAGGCTTCCAGTCAAGATGGCAGAGTAGGTAAACCCTGAGCTCGCCTCTTCCCATGACCACATCAGAATTACAACGAAACTACAGAATAACCATCATTGAGAATCTCCTGAAGTCTAGCTGAACAGAAGTCCTATAACTAAGGACATACAGAAGAGGCCATCTTGAGACTGGTAGGAGGGGCAGAGACACAGGACAGGCTGGATTCACACCCACGTGCGGTGGTTTGACATCAGGAGTGTTGTCTTAGCTGTGGAGATCACTCCAAAGGAGCGACGGGTCCTGGCTCTACACCAGGCTCTCCAGACCCCAGTTCCAATGACAGGAAGAGAAGTCTCCATAACTTCTGGTCGTGAAAACCAGTCGAGATAGTGGCTGAGTGAAACAGGGTGGCTGGAGTTCCAGGCACTCCTTTTGAAGGGCCTACTCACAGACTTATTTGCTGATAGACCAGCTTGCCCTGAGCTCTAGCACTGGGGCAGCAGCTCAAAAGGCCCCTGGGACATGTGGGGAGAAACTGAATTGTCTGGCTTCAGGGCAAAGGCCACAGCAGCTTTATCCCAGCAGAAGTGCTGGCAGAAGCCATTGTTTCTTTATTGAGCCCTCCCCCTATTAAATCTGATTCTCTATCAATCACCCCACCCTGGTGATTCTTTGGGACTCCACCCCACTCAGCTGGTGGGCCCACTTAAGCTGCTTACAGTGGCTTTTCCATACAAATGGCCCTTCTTGGTTCTTGCTGCTGACTTTCCTAAAATCTCTGAAAGGTTCACAAACCCCAAACAAGCAGCATCTGGTCACAGCATGCCTTGTACCTCTTGCTAAGCAGCCCAAGCCCAGCACTAGCAGCAGCCTGCCTCAGTTCGCAGCTTAGCTTCTCCCTGACATTGCCAAGCCCAGCATGAATGGCCACCATCTTCCTAAGCACACCACTAGACTCCTTTGCAGTTAGCCTTGGTCACATGATTGGGTTCTACCTATAAAATGTGAATAGAAGGTATGCCTTATTTTTTGACCAGGCCCAATAAAACTTCCCATTTGCTGTTCTCTATTCTACTTCTGCGGTCTGATTTGCAGTGCCTAAGATGACCTTGGAAACCACACATTAAAGATAGCAAAAACTGAGAGCCTGGGTCCCTGCCACCCACCTGAAACTTACTTGAACTGTTTATATGAGCAGTAGATAAACTTCAATTATATTTAATCCATTATGTTTTTAGGGATACATTTATTACAGCAGTTAGCCTTCCCTAATTTGTATGTACTATTTCAGTTATCCTTTGCTGGGTAATGGACCACCTCCCAAAATTTAGTGACTTAAAATCGAAGTATTAATTCACAATTCTATGAGACAGAAATTTAGGCTCTTGCCTCTACTTGTTCATGCAGCTACAACGAGCAGGTGTGTCCACTGAGGGCTGTTTGGTCTAGCATTGCCTCACTCGTCTGGAGGTAAGTGCTGGCTGCTGGCTGGACCCCATGTCTCTAGCAGGTTTGCCCAGGATTTTTCACATGGTAGTGGATGGTTCCCAGCAGCAAGAAAGGGCGAGCCCCGATCTGCAAGTACTTTCAGGCTTCTGCTTGCATGTCTTTGCCCGTTTACCATTATCCAGTGCAAGTCACGTAGGTAGAGGGAACATTTACTGCAACAATCTACCATACTTATTACAGTACTAATGCACAAATTAGGCAAATCAGCCACATATTTGATTAATGGAGTCCAGCTATGAGGCTGTTTTCATAACCCCTGAATTAAATTCTAACAGTGTTGGTTATACTAAAAATCATTGATTTTGTTTTAAAATTACATTTCAGATCTATATATAAAAATGAAATATTTATGAATACATCATAAATTTAGGGTAGTAGAATTGGCTTTTAAAAAAATGAATCATTCGTTTCTTTAAATCATTATAGCAATGATGTTTTAGCTTATGGTCCAAATTAAGATGCCCTCTTTACCTGAGGTTTAATGAATCCAATTTCTCAAGGTTCTTTGAATTTGTAAGCAAATCCATCCTTCAACTAAAGCAATCTTTAAAGGGCTAAACTTCGATTCACTCTTATTTAGAGTAACTTGTAAATAAATGATTAAGTTATAAACTCTTTTAACTTTATTAGGCCAAAATGCTTTTCAGTGCTTTACATCTGTGACGACAATGACTTAAGGAGTAGTATGGTGGTTAAGGCCTGAGTGCTAGAGCCAGAATGCCCACGTTCAAATCCTGTCACTTTTGCTCGTTAGTTATATGACCCTGGATGATTCCGTTACGTAGTACCTCAATTTCTTCACTATAAAATGGAGATAATTAGCACAACCTTCATAGGTTGTGAGAATTAAATGATATAAAATATCTAAAGGTCTTAGTTCAGAGATGGGCCCAAGTTATAACAAAGGTCATACTGATCTTATTTTTTATTGTCAGCTTTATTGAGATATAATTGACTTTTATTTTTTAATTTGAGACCTATATATAAGAATATGAAATGGATGGATGGATGGATGGATGGATGGATGGATGGATGGATGGAAAAACTTTCTCAGCTCTGCTTAAAACATTGCAGAGGGATCAAACCCTTTCAAAAGAGCCAACCATGTTCTGGAATTATTCTGGGATTGTGAGGGAGAGTTTGGAGGAGACATGAAGATGAATTTGGCATGAATTCCTTTGGGTTTATGTGTCTATTTTGAACAGCCAGCTCCTCTTCTGACATGTAAACTGTCTGTCGGGGACAACCCTATTAGACAGTCGCATTTGTTCTGAATTACTTCAGTCAGTGTAATGTCCTAATATCTAGCTGCACTGAGTGATTCGTGGTGAGATAGGCAGCCTGGGATGGGCAGTGGCCTGGGTTTGTTTCAGAAGGGGAATTCAGGACATTCTTGGGTCCCTTTGAGGGGAACCAGGAAGTGAGAAACAGAAGTGGGACAACAGCAAAGGCTAACTTGGTTGGTCTCAAGTTCTGCCCAAAGGACCTGGTGGCAGTAGCTGGGGACTCATTATGGAAATTTGTCTCTGAAGCTGCTGGCCCCAGAATGCTTTAGACAGCACTGTTCCTGTTAGGACAGGCTGTTCCCCTTTCACGAACAGCATTTTCTTTTTATAGCAAAAGCCAAGTTCTTGCACATGGTTTACAACTTTTCAGAGCAGATAAAACAGCGAAAAGGAAGAATGAGAATGGTAAATTTATAACTATTGAGATTTATTGAATTGAAGCTGAATAATGCGTAGAAGGGTGAGCAGTCTTTAGGGTGACAGAGGGGTTCTTGGAGATGGCAAATGTGACGAGAATTACCAAGGGTTTGACTAGATCAAGCATTCTCAACAGGGAGAATGTCGCCCCTGAGGGGGTAAAAATTGGTTCTTGGCGGACAAAAATGAACTTGACTCTTCAACGGTTTGTGGGCCTTGAAAGAGCCAGAGTACCTAAAGTGCGTAGATACGGTATATCTGAGGTGTTAGATTCCATGGTGGGATGGGGCAGTAGAGAAAAAATTGTCTAAAAAGTCTCCTTAAAGGAGAAATAAAGAAAGGTTTAGAAACAGTGGACCAGTCGATTCAGATGGAAGGATTTTGTTGGCCACCAGTGGGTCCTCCTGGGTCAATGACTTGCAGAGAAGCGCATGGTCTCAGCAAAAGGAGAGGACCGCACACCCCGGCTAGTGAGTGCCTGCCGGGGACCAGAGCAGTGGCAGGCGGCTTCACACCCCCCGCACCTGCTCCGTGATGAGCTGCCGGCTCCACACAACTTCAGTGTCCAGGATGCCAGGCTGATGGCCCCAGACACACTGGGCCAGTTCTGGACAGGGCAATAGGAGGGCACGAAGCAGGGGAGAAGTCAGGGTTCCAGGAGTTAGCGCGCCCACGTCCCACCCTCCCAGTTCGTCTTATTCTGTCCTTCTCTGCCTCCTCTCCAGTCTCTCCCGCCTGCTCTCCAGACTCCCCTCATTCACCTCTGCTACAGGCAGCAGTGTTCCTGAGTGAAAGCAAAGAACGCTAGAAACAGAACCACATGCTGATGTCAAAGAAAGAAAGGACTTTCGGCCAGATGATTTTGGTGTGGAAAGCTAGATAATACCCTCTAACATCTGTGAAATCAAACAGAGTGCAGATAGGCTTGGCTCTCCTGTTCCATGCTTGTGGATGTGACCTGGACATGCCGTTTCTTAACTAAGTAAAAATGAAGACAGTGTCAAGTGGAGGGGATGATTAGTTCTTATCCCACAGGTATTCAGACTTGGAAATGGCTCTGGTCTCTGGGCTACTTAAAAGTCTAGGGTTTGCTATCCGATAGTTTGAAAACAGGGATGTTGTTTAGGAGGGGCTCTTAAAAATGGGAAGGTGGGCCCCGCTTTTCTCTTTGATCCCCCCTACCCCCACCCCCGCCCCGCCCTGATGCTTATTAAGGCAGCGCTGGAGAGGAGAGTTCACTTAGATACTAAGAGTTACTACTTCTGGAGCCCTTACTACAAGGCTTTACTTTATCTTAATTAATTTACTACTCGTAATCAACCCTGAAGGGGAGCACTGTTATGGGTGGGAAACTCAGGCATAGAAAAGCTAAGTCACCTGTCCAAGGTCACACAGCTACCAGATGTACTGGGATTTGAACCCAGGTCTTTAATACCTAGAGAACCTTCTGTAATAGTGCTCTTTGATGTCCCTTGGGGCCAACTCTCCCTATTTACCAGGGCCTATGAAATAATGGATGAATAGGCCCACGCTATGTACTTGGGATGGGGTCTTAACTTAGATAGAACCATGTGTCGGTCAACGGGCCTCTCTGCACAGTCCAATTCTTTGCTCCACTTACATAATTGCTGGACATGTGCTGCCCTCTTGTGATGAAAATCATCCAAATACGACCTTCTCCAGCCCTGGAGTGCACCTACTTCCTTCAGTCAGTCCCATGGATGGGGATGGAGGATGTGTGGCCAGCGATGAAGCTGCTGGCTCTGTAGAGTCAGACTCTTGCGTCACCCAGCATTCTCCAGGGTGTTCCTATCCTTGCGACTCTCCGTGAGGCTTGTGTGATTCGAGTCCTGTAACTTTTAGCACCATGGATATAGGATTAAAGATGAGGCTTCTTGAAGAATCACAGGGACACTAAAGAGACCCCATGTGTGTCCTTAGGGAGAAAGATCATTTTGTTTAACTCGCCCTAGTGGATTGGGACCGGGTTTGATAGATGTGGCAGAAGGAAGATCAAGTTGCAGAATGAACCGTGAGGGTCACAAACTCTGTCAGAAGAGAGGGAAAATAAAACGAGCCAGAGGCCTGAGTCTAGTTCTTGCTCTGCCGGTGATAAGCTGCTTGACCTGGGGCACGGCGCTTTAGCTCTCCAGCACTGGTTTCCTTCCTGGTAGACTGAGGACTGCACTAAGCTCAAAATCTTAGCTGTTGCCAGGGACAACTTCCCACATCTGCCAAAATCCCTCTCCTGGAGGACTTTGCCCTTTCTTTGTTCCATTTTTATACACAGTTTATACAATCTAGCGAGGCAAGATTCATATCCATAACTCACTGTTCTCGGTTTCCTCATTCGTGAAATAATTCTCCTCCACAGGATTGTTGGGAGAAGTAGTTTCCACCTTATGGCTGAGTCATATTCCATGGTATATATGTCCCACAGCTTCTTTAGCCAATCATCTATCATAGGACACTTCGGTTGCTTCCATGTCCTGGCCACTGTGAATAATGCTGCTATGAACATTGGTGTGCACATATCTTTTCGGATATGGGTTTTGAAGTCTTTGGGGTAAATACCCAGTAGAGGGATGGCTGGGTCATATGGCAGATCCTTTCTTAGTTTTTTGAGGAACCTCCATACTGTTTTCCATAGTGGCTGTACCAATTTGCAGTCCCACCAGCAGTGTATGAGGGGTCCTTTTTCTCCGCATCCTCTCCAACATTTGTTATTGCTTGTCCTGTTGATTACAGCTATTCTAACAGGTGTGAGACGGTATCTCATTGCGGTTTTGATTTGCATCTCCCTAATAGCTAGCGATGTCGAGCATCTTTTTATATATTTGTTGGCCATTTATATGTCCTTTAGGGAGAAGTGTCTGTTCAGGTCCTCTGCCCATTTTTTGATTGGATCATTTGTTTTTTTTGTTATTATTGAGTTGTATGAGTTCCTTTGTATATTTTAGATATTAGGCTCTTATCGGAGGCGTTGCTTGCAAATATATTTTCCCATTCGGATGGTTGTCTCTTTACCCTGTTGACAGTTTCTTTTGCTGTGCTTTTTAGTTTCATCTATGTTTGCTTTTATTTCCCTTGCCTTTGAGGTCATTCATAAAATCTTCTTTGAGTCCAAGGTCCTTGAGGTTAGTTCCTATGTTTTTTTCTATGCATTTTATTGTTTCAGGCCTTATATTCAGGTCCTTAATTCATTTTGAGTTGATTTTGGTGTATGGTGATAGACAACAGTCTAGTTTCATTCTTTTGCAGGTGGCTTTCCAGTTTTCCCAGCACCATTTATTAAAGAGTACGCATTATTTTTAAATTTTCTTTTCATATCGTGATATTGTTTTTATAACAAAAATAAAGCACTATGACAGGAAGAAAAAAAAATCAAGAAAAAAATTTAAAGATATTTTGATATTTGTTCTTTGCCCAAAAAAGCTCCCGAGTCATCATGGGAAAAATCAGAAACTTGGTTAACGTCCTGGCACTTATTTTATAATTTGCTATTGTTTAATTTTTATTTTTTTGGATTACAGGTCATTGGGGGTCCCTAACCTTTTTAGTGCTTAGTGCCTCTAACGGTTTTAAGCTGGTCTTGGTGCCGTGAATTTGGTTTTAAGGCTGAGAGACTCGTGCCAGGATGGCCCCTGGGACCCGCGTTTCTGCTACAAGCCCATCTGTGTGGGAACTCAGGCCTCGGCCTCTCGAGCTAATTTCACTTTTATTAAAATTCCTCTCTGTGTCGGACCTGGGGTGACAGTCATGGTTTTACCTTTCAGCTCCAGAGCGAGGTTTTGGGGTTTTGGTTTTTGTGGAAATAGACATGTGCCACACCTAGAAGTGAGCCAAAATATCAGTGAGACAAATGTTCCTTCTGGGTTCAGGGGCCGAAGAGGACGCCTGGCCTCGGCCTCGGCTCACGGGCCTGGCTTCGTGGTGGCTCTGGCTCCCGCTCTGTGCAGTGAAGACATGGACATGTCCCCCTGTTCAGCGGGTGACACTTAGATCGT
>NW_006436282.1:21863913-21869441 GCF_000325575.1 Pteropus alecto
GACAAACTAGGATATTGCAAGAAGCTTGATGTTGGCTATTTCTGGACTTGACTTTCAGAACTTCCGGTCCCATATTTGGCCTTGTTGGGAAGTTCCCTGAGCCTAAGACTGAGTTGAGAACAACCTGGGGGTTCCACTGTGAGCAGAAATGAGACGTTGCTTGAATGATAACCGGCATATCTGGAGTGGGGACCCTGTGCCGGGCACCGTGCCAACTGCTTTCTGTGCATCAGCTCATTTAATCTTCTCAACAAGCCTGTGAGTCAGGACCCTCGGATTCCCATTTTTCAAGGAGGAAATTGAGATTCTGATAGTCTTAGGACCTGGCCCAAAGCAGCACGGTGACTTGACGTGGCTTTTTTTAAATAAGTTCCAAGTCAGCATGAACGTGCCATAAATGCATCTCTGAAATATGGGAGCCGTAGTTTTAGTTTCTTTCCCAAAATCAACCAAGATGTTCTGTGGAAAGAAATAGTCATAGCCCAAGTTGGTGGAATTCATTTTTTTTTTTAATCATCTTTTTCTTGACTGAGAAACGTCTCCATGTCTCCGCACAGAAGCTTACCTGTGGGCAGTGGAGCTTTCCAGCAAATTAGGGGCCCGATTTCATTTTTATAAGAGAAATAAATAGAAAACTGACTGTTTACCATCTAGAAGAGCAAAGTATTACTAAATGGAATTTAAGGTACCACCTCACAAATTTTGTAGTCTCTAAAAGCAGGCATATTTTTCTGAGCAAATTTTAGACTCTTAAAAGTTTAGACTTAGCAGTTTAATCAAATAGGAATTTGTCGGCTGAGAAATGTTCTTTCATTCGGTAAGTCTGAGGTCTGTTCTGAGCACCTCGGCTGTCGGCTTGCCATTCTCACTCCTTTGTGCTTTCTGGGCATATTTACTGTCCAGATTCTCGGGGAGGAAGAGAGCTGCTGCCTCAGGTGGTGAGTTAGATGAATACCCAGATCTGGGGTGAGGGGGGTGCTGCCTGAGGGGAATGGCCCCCCACCTCCCGCCGTGCGGCTGAGCGACAGGATTTTCCCCACCACTTTCTGGGTGAGCTCTTAAAACTGCAGTCTTTCTAACAGAAAGACTGCTGCTGAACGAAGCAGGCTGGACCTCTGAGAACTCAAAGGGACTGTCAGAAGGCCCCTCACGCCTCCGCCTGTCATGTCCGACCCCTCTGAGCTCAGTGCCTCTTGCCACAGTGGGTGACTGGGCCACCTGGGTCCTCCACTCAGTGGTGAACAGCTGAGGAAGGCAGTGGACATCGACCTGACCTGCCAGGACCTATCATGGCAGTGTAGAGGGCCGTGAAATCTGGCCTATGCTAGCATGTCCTGGCCCCAGCCACCCCTGACTCAAGTCACTCCCTCTGAGAAGCAATCCGTGTGGATTTGGTGGTCAGATGGAGAGGTCTCAGTTGCTTCCTCGGCTTTTTTTGGTCCCATGGTAGGTGGAGAGGGCTCTGGCCTGCCTTCATCAGGCCCTCCTCACAGCCTGTCACCCCAGGGCCCCACCAGCGCATTGAGTGTCCCCGAGGGGTTCTGCATAGGGTTCAGGCAGTAGAGCGTGCTTACTGGGTTGAGTACTTTAAAAAGAAATCGCAGACTCAGGCAGTTAGAAATAGTTGAGTGTTTTCAGTGTTTTATTAGCAAATGAATTAGCAAAAGAACAAGTCCTCTGGTTCGACCACCAGCTCCCCCACCTGGCATCCACCACATGCCCGCCATGGTGGCAGGTGTCTACCATGCTCCGCTACCCAGGTTCCAGCGGTTCCCTGAGTCCTGGCTCCAGCTCAGTCACTCTCACAACTACTCACGGGCAGGAGGAGACTCCCCTTCCTCAAGAGGGCGAGAGAGAGAAGCTTCTGTGGCTGCCAGGGCCACAGAGGTAAGGCACGCCTGGTTCCTTTTGGAGAGCGGGCAGTGATCCTTCTTCCTGGAGCACAGCGGCCTTGCCCACAGTATTCGCTCACGGGAGGACGTCAGCCTATCCAGGAGAAATCCTCGGGCAGAACCTCGGCATCTGAAGGCATCGTCATCCTTTCTCTTAGACCGGCTAAGAGGGCACCCGGTGATCTTTGTCGGCAGACGGCGAGACCCCACGACTGAAACAAGCCTGCGACGAGTCCTTCCCTTGGCACCAACTTTCTGCAGAACCTTGGATGAGTCAAATCCGCACACTGTAGGCACCTCGGTAGCTGCATCTGGGAAGCGGGGATGACATCAGCACGTGGAGCAGAACCGAGGAAGAAGAGAACATTTCAGGGAAAAACACCTGTTCGTCGAGCACCTTTCTCTCTCCAAGGCACTCGGCACCGTGTGTCCCAACTCTTTGACGAAGATGGCAGTGACCAACGCACTCCTGGTCCTCAGGGCAGGTGTTTTTATGAACTCAAAGTCTCATTCCTCTAGTTTCAGGTTAAAAGAATCATGGATACGCATTAATGCCTCCTCTTAGTACGTTTACGGTAACGAAAATGGCTCACAGAGCACACTCTTCCCCTGCAAACAGAGCAGCTATGCGGAGAGCCTGCCAGGCAGAGCGTCCGCGTGGGGGCTGATCCGCATCACGAAGGCAGTGGACTCCTGGCGGTCCCCTCTCAGCAGAGTCCTTTCAGACATCTCAGACGAGGGGACCGCACAGAGGGGCGTCTGCTGCTCAAGAGCCTCGCAGGGCCCGGACGCGTGAACAGGAAAGCATCCTCTCAGAAACAGATGATCCGCTTCTCATCCTCAAAGACTTTGGCCTCCTCCGGCTTTATCAAGTTCCCGTTTAGGCTGTCGGAGGAAAACAAAGGACGCAAGTTAAAACGTTGGGAACTGTTGTGGCTCCTTCCCGTATGTGTTCCTAAGGCGCCCTATTCAAACGCTTGCTCGATATTAACATGCATGCCTTTCAGCTACCATCACTCTGGGAACCGGGTCTCACTAAGGTCACCAGTAGCCTCTATAAACCAGAATTTAATGCCGTTTTTCAGGCTTGCCTTTCGTGACCTTCACAGGCATTTGGCCGACCTGCCTTTTCCCTCCTTCCTGAAACACGACCTCCCCTTGGCTTGATGTGACGCCCCCCGTTTCTTCTCCTGGGTCTGGCCGCTCGCTCCATCTCAGTCTCCTTCCCCACATGCTCTTCCATGTGACCTCTAGATTGCGGATTTCCCCCAGGCTTGGGTCGTGGGCCCTTCTTCCCAGGCAACCTCATCTAGGCCACAGCCTGGTCCAGACGCCAGTGACCTGCAGCCCAGACGGCTCCGCTGTGGAGCCACTTACCTACTCAGCGTCTTCACCAGATGTCTCCCAGGCACCTCCAAGGGGCCACATCTCGCCGGGGGTCCCTAGCTCGGTGACTAGTATCACTTTCTATCCAGTTGTGCAAGTTAGTAACCTGGGGGGTTAACCCCGATCCCTTCCTCCGCCTCCTCACGTTCTGTCACCAAGTTCTGTTTTCTTCCTTAAACACCCCTAGAAGGCCTCCCTGGGGCCTCTCCTTATCTGCACCACCGCCATCCTGGTCTGAGCACCCATCATCTCTTCTCTGGATCACTGCAACATCCTCCCGACTGGTCCCCTTACATGTACTTGGCCCCTTCAAAGCCATTTTCCTAGAGGAGCCAGAGTGGTCTTTTAACAATGCAAATCTCATCGCATCCTTCTTTGCTTCAGACCCTTCGATGACTTTCCATTGCTTTTAAGATAAAAACCAAAATATGTAACGTG
The DNA here is from genome assembly GCF_000325575.1 of Pteropus alecto. Lineage (NCBI taxonomy): Eukaryota > Metazoa > Chordata > Mammalia > Chiroptera > Pteropodidae > Pteropus > Pteropus alecto. The sequence continues at coordinate 21,867,630 of NW_006436282.1, forward strand.
ACCCACAGGCCTTTCATAGTCGAGTCTCCCCATCTCCTCTGCCTCCTGTTGCCCCCTCTTGCACACAGTCTGAGTCCCAGGGCACGTCAGCTTCTCGATGCCATGCTTCTTCCTGCCTCAGAGCTTTTGCCCACGCTGGTCCCCCTACCTGGAACACTTTCCCTCCCCCGTCACCTGACTAACTCCAAGTCGCCCTTTATGGCTTAGGTTAAATGCCACTTCCTTAGGGAGACCTTCCCTGAAACCTCACCTGTATTAGGTTCCTTTCTTAGCTTTCCTCGTTAAAGCACTTCTCAGGATTGCAATTAAATAATTACTTGAATGATGCTCTTACTGTGCATCATCCTCACTGGACGGTAAACCCAGGAAGGCAAGTCCATTTTGTTCACTGCTGGATTCTCGGTGCCAACACAGTCCCTGGGGACATAGCAGTCACCGTGACCCAGGCCTTACCCTCTAGGAGCTCACAGTCGAGAGGGGACAGCTCCACAGAGAGCTATTATAATGGAGTGTGAAAAATGCTAACAACAGAACTAGCAAGAAACGGACTAGTCGTAGCGAAGGGCCGACAGGTGCGAGGGCAGCTGAACTACAATGCTGTTCCCAGATGCCACAGTGTCCTCCACTGGTCTTATTGGAGCCGTGCTCTCTTCTCTGGAACAGGCTGTGACCCCACATAAGAATTACCTGTTACATCGTGAACCAGCATCTGTGCGCACGCACTCACGCGGGAGACAAGGCTATGAAATACGCTATGCACCGTGTGTGCTGAGATTCTGCTCAGTTTCGTTTTCTAAATGATGCTGGTTGAAACTCACCGAACGGATCGTATGATCCACTCAAGTTCCAAAGCAAAGTTTAAAAAACAGTCTTCCAGGGGCCGAGGTCAGGAAGCTAAATCCTCGATTGATTTGTTTTCTTTGCTGTGGAATTTTCCCCGCCATGAAGTAAGACAGTAGTTAACGAGTAACTACCCCTGAGCTGAGGGTGCAGGTTCAGTGAGGCTGCCCGCCCCTCCCCCGACCTCAGGGAAGCCACCAGGGGGGCCTGAACTCCTGCCACGTGTCCTTGAGGGGCCTCTGACTCTGCCCCCGCTGTGTCCTCAGGCTCTGAAAGGCTGTCGCAGGCCCCAGGTGAAGAACAAGTTCCAGAGCACTTAGAGTTTTCGTTCAGCTTGGTTAGCACTCAGGTGGTCAGGGCCCTGTCCGCCAGCGGGCTGCCTCTTCCCCAGCACCTGACCCAAGCCATTGTCACTGACAAGGACCCTCTTCCCACCCGTGCGCATAGTCTGCAAGCCCAGCCCCACCTCGGAGGGTGAGTGTCTGTGGGAGGCAACACAGACGCGGAATGGGGCTCAATGGCATAGTAAAGCGAACGACGCAGTTCCCTCCCGCGGGCATAAGCGAGTCCTCCGAGCAGAAACAGGAAGTCAAGAAAGAGAGGCAGTCAGCTCAAATCCAGCCGGGAAGTGTGCCCAGAAGCCCAGGAAGCCCAGAAAAGGGGGAGAATGAGCTCCAAACTCCAGGCCAACACATCCATCTCAGTCTCGTGAGTCCCCCAGAGTGATTCATCAGTGGGAATCCTCTTCCCTGGGCGGTTTGTCCCTACATGACTCCAGGACAGGAGACAGGACAAGGTGGCTGGGGAGGAGAGCAGAGCACGGACTATGGAGTCAGGCAGACTGGGCAAACTCCAGCTTTTCCTTTTAGCTGTGGCCTTGGTCTGGGCCTCAGTTTCTATACCTGTGAAATGGAGGTGATACCACCTACTTTACAGGATTGTTGCAAAGATGAGGAATAGAAGGAAATTTCC
>NW_006436282.1:21869459-21894797 GCF_000325575.1 Pteropus alecto
GTGGTGCTGAGTAAAACAATTGCTGTTGCTGTTACATGCGGCGGGTGGGTCTTACCAAATCTCCACGATGCCCGTGTTCCTCCGTAACGCGTCTGCCAGCTGCGCAATGCCCTTGGCTGTGATCTGGTTCTGGATAAGCCTGGAAGAAGAACACATCTTTTGTACCAAATACATGATGCTGGACTGAATCTGCCCGCTTCATTAGGTAGTTGTAAGGGGACGATGGGATAATAAACAGACAGGGTCAGGGGGAGAATGGAGTCCACGTGACTTTTAATCTGGCTCAGATTGTCTAGATCCGATCCACCAGAATAAAGGACATCCTTTAAAATGTTTAATTTTCCTGTATATTTTTATAGTGAGCATAATATATCTGTGTATTCGTATGGAAATAGTTTAATACGTGAACATACATACGTGTGTGTGTGTGTGCTTGACATTTTTCGTTGCAAGGGAGCCCAATCAAAAATGTTTGGAGACCACCGGTCCGAACATCAAATTCTAAGAAACACATCTGGGGAACAGGCAGTCTGGTGTCTCCTTCCAGGTGGTCAGGGAAAGGCAAGGCAGTTTCTAAAGTTAAGTGGCTGCCAACAGGCCATTCTCCTTGGAGGAAAGAAAGGCTTCTGAGATGGGACGATGTCCTCTCCAACATCCACGAGGGAGGGAGGAGAAACAATTCTCCTGCGTGGAAAAGCAATGATAACGGGGCCTCTAAGAGTCACCCCATCATGTTGGGTGGCAGTGATCCAATGAAACGAAGGCTTCAGACGTAGCTGGGAAGCCTGGGAGACCCCGAAATGCTCCCCTGGGCAGCCATGCCTCCAGCTCAGCCAGGAAATAAATGCTGCATGAGGCAGTGCTGCGTCTACACTTGATCACAGGCTCACCCTCACTCCTAGCTGTTTGTCGAATAAGGCTACTGCGGAACTTGACCCTTAGAAATCCTGGCACTGACTCAAGCAGGCACTCCACCAGGAAGATGAAGGCCTATGCTATCGTGCTCGATGAGATTATAGAATTAAGTGTGAAGGGGTCAACCCCTTAAAGAGACAGTCTAGCATAGGGGTTAAAAGCTCCCGTCATATCTACACTCCCCACTTCTCAGCTAAAGATCTGCGCTTGCCTGATCTGTAAAATGTGAATAACCATCAAAGAATCTCCTCTACCCAGGGCGTGTTAGGTTTCAGTGGGACAATGTGTACGAAGCAGTTCTCACATTCTGCGCCATGGTGCCCCGTGGAAAGGTCTTGTCACCATTACTGCCCAAACACATAGGACTATGGTGACTGTGCTACAACTGGGACCCAGTGCTCCCAGCCCCATTTCCCAAAGGCCGGGCCACCTGGGCTCAGTGGCAGAGGCGATGACCTCCTGGTAAACATAAACGGTGAAACTGGACATTTTTGCAAAAGAAGCAAAAATAGAACGTGGAAGTGGGCACGGAGTTCTGCATTTGGTTAAACTCTGCTGTTTTCTAATCACTTCTTCGCTGCTGCTACCAATGGCCTTGCTTGGGGCAGGGCGAGCCGCCTCTGACCAAGAGTTAGCAGGAGGCCAGGTGGGCGGAGAGCCCCAAAGCAGCAGTGTCCAGGCACATATGCCCACTGGGGCTACCTTCGGCAGGGCCAGTGTGGCCTGTGCATGCACGCAGCAGCCAAGACTCACTCTCTAGTCCTATTCTAGCTCGATTCTCCCTGGAGGGGCTGGTCTGCCACCTGGGGAAGGGCATAAAAGAAAAACTACAGGCCAGAAAGAAAAGAAAACAACAGCAACAACAAAAAGATGTAAAAGTAGTGTAGTCTGGCTTTTTTTTTTTTTTTTTACAAAAATTGATAAAGTAAATCTAAAACTCACATGGAAATGCAAGGGACCCAGAATAGCCAATCTTGAGAACAATAACTAAGAAGACTCATACTTCCTGATTTCAAAACTTACTACGAAGTTACAATAATCAGGACAGTATGTTGTTGGCATAAGGATAAACATATGGATCAATGAACTAGACTAGAAAGTCAAGAAATAAACCAATAAACTCATGCATATGTGGTCAATTAATTCTTGGCAAAAGTGTCAGGGCCACTGAAAAGGCAGAGACAGTCTTTTCAACAATAAGCTGGATATCCACTTGCAAAAGGGTGAGGCTGCACCCTTATACCTCATACTATACACAAAAATTAACTCCGAATGGATCAAAGGCCTAAAAGAAAGAGCAAAACTATAACACTTAAAAGAAAACTTAGGTGTAAACTTTTGTGACTTTAGATTAGGCAAGGATTTCTTAGATACCTAAAGCACAAGCATCCAAAGAAAAAATAAATCGGACTTTATCAAAATTAAAAACTTTTGTGCTTCAAAGGTCACTATTCAACCCCATAGAGAAGAAATATTTGCAAATTGTATATCTAATAAGTGTCTGCTACCCAGATTATATAAAGAACTCTAATGACTTATCAATATGAAGGCAAATAACCCTATTTAAAAATGGGCAACAACGTGGGGACATTTCTCCAAAGAAGATATACAAATGGCCAACAGGCACATGAAAAGATGCCCAATGTTATTAGCCACCAGAGAAACGTCAATCAAAACCACAATGAACTATTACCTCGCACTCACTAGGATGGCAAAACTCAAAAGGACAGACAATAACAAGAACTGATGGGGATGCGGAGAAGCGGGAGCCTTCGCACATCACTGGTGGGAATGCGGCCACTCTGGAAAACAGTTTAGCAGTTCCTCCGAAAGTTAACACAGAGTCCCCATATGACCCAGTAATTCTGGTCCTAAGGATACACCCAGCGGCCCCAGAGAAATGAAGACATGTTCATACAGAAGCACGCACATGACCATGCACAGCAGCATTATTCATAGTCGTCAAAAAGTAGAAGCAACGCAAATGTCCACCAACTTACGAATGGGTATACGAAACGTGGAATAACCATACAATGGGATATCATTCATCCATGAACAGTACTGACACATGCTATGATGCAGATGAACCTTGAAAACCTGCTCGTGAAAGAACCCGGAGACAAAGGCCACACACTGTATGATCACGTTTCTATGAAATGCCCAGAATATGCAAATCCAGAGACTAAAAGCAGATTAGTGGTTTTCAGGGACTGGGGGAGAGGAAGGATGGGGAATGACGGCTTAATACATACAGGTTGGTGGGGGATGGTAGGGGAAGTGAGCAGGCAAAATCGTTCGAGAATTAGATAATAGTGATGATTGCACAACTTTGTGAATACGCTAAAACCCATAAACGAGTTACCATAAATGTTTCAATGTCTGGTTGACTTCCAACATCTCCGCCAAGCTCTCTGCCACTTCATCGTCGAGTTCATTTTTGGTGAGCCTAGAAAAGAAAGGAAGTGTTTACTCAAGAGAGCCCTACCTGGCACACGTTTTTTAATGAGTTCGTAGAAGCGGGATCCCAGCCCAGGTTCCAGCTTATACTAATAATCACTTACTGAGAACCCAGCAAACAGCCAGGCTCCAAGCCCAGCCTCCAAGCTCCACAGATAATAAATGGGGCTTCATTTCTAAGGCAAAGCCTTTATCCACGCTCCTACTTCAGAGGAGCCTGTACTCCCTCCCCTTGCTTACTGAGCCCTCTGATCTCACGGGAGATAGGGACCCCCAGATAATACCTGCCTCTCAGGTCTCCTCCAGCCTCCAAGATTCCTTGAACAGCGCTGACAGCATGCTACCAAAGTCAGTCGGATGAAAACCTAAAAAAGCCTGCCGACTGATGTTAAAATGGGTCCAGCGCTTTGCTCTGAGGCCAGTTTAAGGGACCCAAGTTCAGTGACTGAAAGTTCAGGAAGTCTCTCAGTTGTTTGTAAAACTGAGTGGTCTGGATAAAGCATGGAAGGCTAGAAGCTCCCGGATGCAAATAGGATTGGAACCTGGTGTGCCAGTGGATGAAAGAATAAATAAGGAAGATAAATGGAACAGAAAAAACATTTAAAAAATCATTCCTTGGAGGGCAACTTAGTAGTGTCTATCCAAATTTTTAATGTGTTACACTTTGAGGCAACAGATTTCTAGAAGTTGGCCCTGCAGTGTGCAAAGACACGTGCACAAGGATGTCTACATAAAGTATTGCTTGCAGAATTATCAAACATGTTGTAAAAAGTGAACAAATTTAAATATCTACCAATAAAAGCAACTGGCAAAATAAATGGAGGGTGTCTATTCAACGGGACGCTGTGCAGTCCTTAGAGAATGAGGTCACGTAAGAAGGAGGCACAGAGCATGGTGTCCTACGTGCTCGGAAGCCAGACGTGCCAGGTGTGTGTCACCTACCAGCAGGGGAACCTTGGGCAAGCGGTTTAACTTCTCTGGGCCTGCGTTTTCTCACCTGTAAGTGTGGACGGTGGTAGCACAGACCTCAGAGGGTGGTTGTGAGGGTGCGTGGGTACATGAGAGGGTACGTGGATACGTGTGAAGGCTGAGGTTAACGTGTGGCACACAGCCGGGTCTCAGGAAGCGCTGGGTTTGACATTATGACCCGTGTAGAGGAGTGGTTCTCAACCACTGCCATTCCCTCTCCAGGGGACATTTGTCAATGTCTGGAGACATTTTTGATCATCACAATTGGGGGGACTCTTGCTATGTAATGGGTAGGCAAGGCATTCGGCTAAACATCCCTCAATGCACGGGACGGCCTCCAAAACAAAGAATTATTTGGGCCAAATCTCAAGTGTTGAGATTGAGAAACCCTGACATAAATGGACATGTAAAATATAGATAACTTACGGTTAAGATTTTCTTAAAGCCATTTGCTAAATGCTATTCTATTTTGTAAGAAAAAATATATATATATATGGATTTCGACATATGTATATTCAGATGCTAAAAGGCTAGAAGAAAAGGTTATATTTAGAAAATACGAAGGAGAAGATACTTTCACTTCCTACTTTTCAGACTTCAGTGTCTTACATTTTTTCAAAAAAAACATATTGCTTTTCAAAATGTTTTAAAAGATTGTTTCGAGGGGAAAAGAATTAAGAATGCATTTGCTGGCCAGGCAGGCCTAGTATCAGAACGCTCCTAGTGATGACATTTTAATGAACTAATTTAGCCACTATCTCATGAGCACAGAGCAGTGTGAGGAGGATGAGAGAGATGTGTGGTACAATTTCCTCACCCGTAAGGAATTTATGGTACAGGCAAGTAAAAAAAACTACAGATAAATACATTTAAAACAGAGTAAATGACCAAAAGAAAAAGAAACAGGAAAGAAGGCACCATTGGTAGGCAACATACACTTAATTAGCGCCCCTGGAATGCAGAGAGGGACCGAGGACAGTGAGCTTCCTATGACAGGTGAGAGGTGAAAGCCGAATCCTGATGTGGCTACTTGGCGAAGGAGGAGGCTGCACGGGGAGGAAAGCTGTGTAAGGGGAGGAAGGGAAAAGATTTGGGGCCACGTGCATGACAGTGGGACTCTCGAAGGCAAATCTGGGGGTGGTTCTGAGGCTACTCCTGACAGAACGACCAGCCTGTGGTTTTCCCGAGGCTCAGGCTGGCAAAGAAAGCTAAGGCCTTGAACTCACGCCCCTGGGCTTGCCTACCCTGCACCCCTCTTCTGCACCTGTTCATGCTTCTGGGAATGGCCATTCTCTTCTCTGGCAGGAAATTCGCAGCCTCATTTTGAGGAAAGGCCTAGAGCCTTTTCAGCTGAGAGGCAGCTTTTCAGTTAAGAGTCTCGGCTGTGCAGTCTTTGGAATACTCCCCGGGACCCAACCGTTCAAAACGACTCTGTTTATTACCAGAATATTCTCAGAGACACGTTCTGCTGCAGGGCCTGAGCGAGGCTCTTTCCTCCTTCTGTAGAGATGCCATTGAATGCAAGACTAGGAAGGAAAACACAGGTGGATTATCAGAGGCCCATCGATATCTGCCTGTGGCTTCCGCAATCTAAATTGCTGGGAGACCCCGCCTGAAGGGGGCCCTCCTTGGGCTGACTTGAGGCAGGAAGCAGCCGTGCTTGGCCTCCCCAGCAGCCGACCAGGCTTTGCTGCTCCAGAGCCCACGTTCAGAGCATGAGGTCAGGTGCCAGACTGATCAGAGAAAGGCCAGGCAGGAAATGCAACATTGGTGAGACCTGGTCGGACAGGAAATGCAACATTGGCGAGACCTGGTCACAGTGCAGACTGGAGGCCTGGTGAGCTCTGTGTCAGAGGGCTGACAGTTTCAAGGTGCCCAGCAATGAGAGCTGGAGAAGTTTCCTCTGTTCTCGTAAATAAGGAATTATGCCATTGCCTCCACCATCTCATTCTCTTTCACTGGCAGGAAGAATGCAAGCAATAGCACAGGATTCCCTGGACCCCTGGGCTGTGGACCGGTACCAATCTGTGGCCTGTTAAGAACCAGGCCGCACAGCAGGAGGTGGGCGGCGGGTGGGCAGCGAAGCTTCATCTGTATCTGCAGCCGCTCCCCAGCGCTGGCATCACCGCCTCAGCTCCGCTTCAGATCATCGGGTATTAGATTCTCATAGGAGCACTGGTCCCTGATGCCAAAAATGTTGGGGACTGCTGTGATAGGGGACACCCAAGGCTCTGAGGTTTGGCCTAAAGGAGGGCCAGGAGGAACGTGTCTATGTACAGAAAAAAAGGGGCCCCTCTGTCCCAGCACCATCCTGAGAACGAGGAAACGCTATGTCCTTTTCGGTTTTATCAGGACTTAAGAATTCTTCCCCACTCCCAAGGGGCACGGGGAGATGGCCGAGGGGCTGGCAATGTCCTATGTCTTGATCTGGGTGGCGTTCATATTGGTGTGTACCTATATCAGATCATTGAACTGAACACTTAAGAGTAATGTACTTTACTGTATGTCTCTTATACATCAGTAAAAAACATTTTTTAAAAAAATCACACACAGAGCTCTCCCCCATTAGGAAAACCAACCACCCTCTTCTTGGCCCCTCCATTGGCAAACCAAGAGGCTCTGGGAGTGAGCAGATTGACCCCCGGAGACAGCAAGCATCAGGGGCAGCAGTTACCTTAGGTTGGTCAGGCTGGTGTGGTTCCTCAGAGCCTCTGCGAAGGCCTTTGCTCCTTCATCACCGATGCTGTTGCCCCACATCCTGAGGGCAGAGGCAAGACAGTAAAAGTTAGCTCACGCTCACCCCTTATTTTCCGCCGGTGGCCACAGATGGACCATACACACTCAGCAGGCAGATGCTTTTGCTCCGTCCCTGGAGCTGTGGCCTGGAGATGAATTCCTACGCCAGCCCCTTAGCGAGCTGCCCTGGATTTCGAATTCAAGGGGAAACGTAAGGAAGAAGAGCAGTAGAAGCTTCGTGAACAGAAGTTCCCTCAGCAAGTTGCACAATTAGATACCAAGTCTCGCCCTCGAGCTTTCAGAGAGGTGTTAGTCAGAGAGCCTAAACTCATGACTGTCCCAGAAACATCACCCACAGAGTATACAGGTTCGCAGCAGCCTAAAAGGAAAGGCCTGTGATGCACTGGATGCTTGGCACCCATTCGACTCTGTGCGGGGGACAGAGACATCCTTGAAGACACGGTCAGTCTTTCACGAAGCAAAGATCAGAAAGTACACTCAGAAACCTTAACGGCATGATCCTTTTATGTAAAGAGGACGTTACCACACCGTGCTGTGTGGGTTATTGCGCTTGGGAGGGGGGTTGCAGTGATGAAGCCGCACTCTCTCCCCCAGAGCAGGTAACCTGAGAAGCTTTGGCTAAACCGAGGGTCTGCAGGTCAGTGCTGGGCTCCGGAGGCAGAGCTCACATCCCGGCCCTGCACACGCTTATGCCAACTGTGTCATCTCTTCGGTCTCAGTCCCCTCGTCTACCAAGGGGGATAATTTCCTCTTAGAGTTGCTGGGAGGACTGAGTGAGTTAATATTTGCAAAGCACTTAGAACAACCCCTGGCCTATGATAAGCATCAGCCACCCCCCATAGACTGAGGGGTGCCGTCTGCATAAAGCAAAGCAAGAGTGCCCGGGTCTCACACAGCAGAACCCCCGCTGCCGTGGCAACGCGCTCCCCCAAGCTAGCGACCTACCTACATCCCTCCCGGGATGAACTGCCAAAACCCCAGAATGAGAGATTTCAGTGTTCTGCTTAAAAAGCATGTGCGCTAATTGAATGGTATCAAATTTTTAATTCAGTAAAAAGAGTAGAATAAAATTCTATATATATAGTTTGACCTCTCCTATATAAAAAAAAATATATATATTAGTACAGAGGGAACACATACAGGTGAGAGAGAGCAAGAAAGCTTACCTGACCTCACGTCGACAATAACTATTTCTGAGAAAATGATTTTTTTTATTAATTACACTTTTTGCATTTTCCATAGTTTACCAATAAAAGTATCTGCTTCTTGTATAATTGAATAAAAAATTATGACAATATAAAAAGCTTTGAAAATCCTCCAAATCAAAACCACAATGAGATACCACCTCCCACCCACTAGGATGGTTACTGTGAAAAAAAACAGAAAATACAAGTGTTGGTGAAGAGAGAAATTGGAATCCTTGTGCACTGTTGGTGGGAATGTGAAATGGTGCAGCCACTATGGATAACAGTATGGTGTTTCCTCAAAAACTTAGAAATAGAATTGCCATTTGATCCAGCAATTCTACTTCTGGGTACAGAGCCACAAGAATCGAAAGCAAGGGCTCGAAGAGATATTTGTACACCCGTGTTCACAGCGGCATTATTCACAATAGCTGAAAGGCAGAAGCAACCCAACCGTCCATCCAAAGATGAATGGATAGACACAATGTGGGATATACATACAATGGACTATTATTCATCCGTAAAAAGGAAGGAGATTCTGACACATGTCGGAACGTGGATGAACCTTGAGGAGATTAGGCTCGATGAAATAACCAGTCTCAAAAAGACAAATACTGTGTGACCACTTATACGAGGTACTTGCAGTGGTCAAATTAGAAAGCAGAATGGTAGTTGCCAGGGGCTGGAGGGAGGGAGGAATGCGAAGTTATTGTTCCATGGGTATCGCAAGGTACAAAGAGTTCTGGAGATGGTTGCACAACTACATAGATGTGCTTAATGCGAATGAACTGCACACTTCAAAATGATTAATACGGTAACTTTTATGGTATATGTGTTATACCATGACAAAATTGAGTTTAAAAAATCTCCAGAGAATATATAATTTTCTTAAAGTGAAGAACATCTGCCTGAGGGCGAGAACCGCTCCCTTCATTTGCAGGCGGTGATAATACTGATTTCTGCATGAATTAAATAAACATCTGCACAACTGAAGTTGCAGCCAATCCTGAGACTTCCCACAGCACCTCCCCGGCAGGGTCCGGGGGGGGCCCGGTAGGGCTCGGGGACAAAAGCTCTCTGTGCCCGTCCCCCACAGCCTGCCCAGCGATCCCGCTGGTGTGTGTGTGTGTGTGTGTGCAGGGACACCAGCAGGTGCTCAGGGACACAGGACGGGTCATGTCATGCACACGTGTGCATACGTCTCTACTCACCCAATTTCACTGATCGATTTGCTGTTCTTCACGGCCAGGGCGAGACACTTTCCTCCTTCGCTCGTGATTTTGTTTTTTCCCAGTCTGCAGAGGGAGTCGTGCACGCGTCAGCCTCCAGCTGTGAGGGGACTCGGCCACCCTCATCCCCAGCACAGAGCCCTCTGGCCCCTCTTGGGAGGAGTGACCTTTCTCCTGGGACCCACAGCAGCTATGCCCTGGGCTCCCACTCAGGGAAGGACGGACGCCTGAGGAGGGCCATTCAGGATTCCTCTCTGGGAGACACTTAGGGACCTGAGTTTCCCTGGGTGTTCCCTAAATGACCTCTGGAGCCTTGCTCGTTCCCATCAGCAGACCAGGGAGGTTCCCGCTTCAGCTGCAAACAGTCACGGCGCGTGTTCCCATCGCCAGGACAGCACCAGGGGCTCCCCCAAGCCCGGTGCACTGTCACCCTTGCGGGGTATTTCTATGAAAGGACCAAGGATCAAGGATCTTGCTTTCAACTAGGTGGGTGCTCTAGTCTGAGTGTTTGTGTCCTCCCCAAAATCCATATTCCAAAATCCTAACCAGGGCAATGGTGTTAGTAGGCGGGGCGTTTGGGAAGTGATTAGGTCATGAGGGTGGAGCCCTCATGAACGGGGATTAGTGACTTATAAAAGAGGCCCCAGGAGCTCCTCGACCCCTTTCCACCATGTGAGGACACAGCAAGGCCTCATCTGACACCTCACCAGACACCTAACCTGCCACCTAACTTTGGTCTTGGCCTCCCCAGCCTCCAGAATCGTGAACTTATAAACAGCCTCGGGTATTTATAAGGAACTTAGCTTACAGTATTTTGTTATAGACTCCTAAAAGGACCGAGACAACGAGGAACTTCCTTGGAGGAAAAAGACCTCCAGAAAGGGTGACAGTTGTGGCCTCTTCCTGCCCGTAGTTGATGAGATCCACATGCCGAGCTTCCCCTCATCAGTGGTAGGTGGCCCTTCCAAAATGCGAGCCTCACCCACAGGTCCTAAATCCTCCCCGTGGCCAGCTCCCCTTCCACACACAGGTCTGCCGATTTAACCAATAAGGCCCTGGACTCTTTCGGGTGACATTTATTATTTGTTTGAATAATGACCAAGAAAAGCTGCTAGGGCACTTGCCACGCCCACCCCACTTACTTAAGGTGTGTGAGGCCTTTGCATTCATCCAGGATTCTGGCGACGTACCTGGCTCCGACATCCGTGATCTGGTTGTTGTATAAGCTTCGAGAGAAAGCACGGGCATAAGACTCTACGACTCCCGATGCCGTCTTAATGATCCCCATTTTCTAAAGTGATTATGTGCTGTCTGATTTCCGAAGTCTGGGTCGAAAGGGGAAAGGAAGAGCCCGTGGAGACCAGAGTGTGGGACTCTGGGGTCTCACAGGCTGGATTCGAAGCCACTCTGCCACTTTCCCCAGCTTTACAACCTGGGGCGAGTTACTGAACCACTCTGTGCCTCAGTTTCTTCATCTGTAACACAGGGGGAAGAACGGCAGCCCCCTCACGAGGATTATATGAGATCACGCCAAGCCCTTGCACGTGCTCGATAAATGGCAGGTAACGGGGAATTTTAGATCAAGGTAACAATCAGCATCTCGAGGGAGAAACGTTTCTGAGTGTTGGAACCTCTTCAGTGTCTGCTATTTAGTCATTTCACCACTTGATGCCAATTTAACAACACGCAGAAAAGTTGAAAGTGGTAACTAGACAGGATTAAAGGGTTCCAGAGTCATTCAGAACCCCCGAGGTGAAAGCCTGGCCTACTGGGCCTCAGTGCCCTCATTTCTCATCTGAGGGGACTGAAGCCCGAAGAGGCGGGTTCTACCTTCTAATCAATAGTGGCTGTGGAGCTGGCTGGACAGGCCCATGACCTCTTGCCTCAAACTCCCAAATTCAAGGTTCTGAGAACCCAAAGTTTTTCGTAAGTATTTTTGGCAACTGATAGGAGCTATTCATGGTCTTTATCCCAACTGGTTTGAATATTCGTACATTTTGCTGCAGAAATATTCAAGTATTTGAAAACAGGGCATTGCCTAGACTCGCTAGGTGGTGTCACTAGTACATAGCATGTACACTGAATTCTGATCCGTGTCTTGCCCCTAGGGTTCTGGATGAGGGATCATGGACCCACAGTAATGAAGTCTAACACATAAACAGTATTCTAACGTTTATAAAACACATCCCCAGATACTCTCTCATTGCACGCCCCCGTCACCACTCTTAACAGCTACTTGCCTATATTGGGGTCCCAGTTACATAAGTGAGGGTGCTGAGGCCCAGCACAATTTCCTGACTTGCTCGAAGAGTAGCCTACTGGCCGAGCCAAGAGCAGAACCCAGGACTCCTGGCTCCCAGTCCAGTGCTCTTTCTGCTGCTCCTGGCCATCAGTCCCAACCAACTAGTCACCCAAGTGAGTGGCAATCTCCTCCTGCTATGTATTATTATTATTATGTAGCTGGACCAGTGTTCTTGAGAAGTACATACCCTAAATATGTCAGAATTTTGTACTTGGTCAGCTCTTCATACAGCACCTTTACCCCACTGTCAGTGATCTGGTTTACGCTGAGTCTGAAACAAAACAGCAAAGAAAAGTTACAGATCAGAGCAGCTGTTCACTCTGAGGGAGCAGTCACTGCACAAGGATGCAGAAGCCTATAGTGGTGGAGTTTTCCCAGCCACAAATGCCCCCGAGAGGATGGTCGTAGCAATCAGCCAAACGGTCCCCAGAGAGCCCGGTCTCTGTGGGCCGGCAGACCCACCCAGAACCAGCCCCTCAGTGCGGCCGCAGCACAGTGCTGATTCCACTACAAACACGTGGGTGAAACCCGACTCACCACCTGAAAATGCCAGTGGAGGGCGACAGCTCATGGAGTGTGGTTCTGTGTGGGAAATCGCAAATGGCAATAGAGAAACACCGGAGTTGTGATCAGAAGAGGCAGATCTTGGCAACTCCACGGTCCAACTCCTCATTAACGCAAACGCTGCCTCAGAGACCAGGCAGCTTAGAGAGGGGTCCATCAGGATGATGGACAGCTCCTGGATAAAGGCCAGCCGCACACTGGACGTGCTCTGTGGAACCCCTACACTCCCAGGATATTCTGATGTGGCTACATTGCAAAATAATTTCCTTACTACCAGACCTACCTCATTTTATCACGCTCCACAGATACCGCGAGTTTTACAAATTGAAGGTTTGTGGCAACCCTGCCTTGAGCGAGCCGATTGGTGTCAAAAAGATTACGACTTGCTGAAGGCTCAGATGATTCCTGGCATTTTCTTAGCAATAAAGTATTCTTTAATTGAGCTGTCTACCTTTTTTATAGACACGATGCTATTGCAAACAATAGACTACAGTATAATGTAAACATAACTTTTATATGCACCGGAAAACAAAAATTCGTGTGACTCACTTTATGGTGACATTTGCTTTATTGTATTGGTCTGGAACCGAACTCACGATATCTCTGAGGTTACACCTATCATCACTGGGAAAACTACCCTGATTTTCTTAGCCCTCTATCACTTAGGTGAGGCTGAGGGACGGATAGGGCTCAGTGATGGAGGGAAGTAAGGAATGAGGTGAGGGTCAGAGGCTGGGTGAGGTAATAGACCAGTGGTCAGCAAACTTTTTCTGTAAAGGGCCAGAAAGTAAATATTTTAGGTTCTGCAGGCCATATGGTCCCTCCTGCAACCACTCGAGTGCGTATTTGTATGAAGTAGCCAATATGTAAACAAATGGGTATGGCTACGTACCAATAAAACTTTATTTATAGACAAAATCCATGGGCCAAATTGGGCCCACAAGCTGACCTTTGTAATAAGTAAAAGGCTGAACAGGTAAAAGCTTGATTTTTAGGCCACATCCAAATAAATGATCAGGTCAGACACTCTGGACCCCTCCCTCTTTGGTACCCACCTTGGCACTGGGGCACAGTACGTGTACATCCCTGGGTGGCAGAGGCTGCTAGTCACTCCCAATATCTATGCTTTCTTAGAAACAGAATTCCCCAATTTTTTTAACTGGGTACTCACGATCAAATTCTACCCATTGAAACCTAAGCAGAGTCTCATAAGCAATAGCCAAGAAGTCTTCTTAAAATAATAAGGTGCATCCTTCTTTGCCCTTCCTCCTTCCTGGTGGCTTTAATGTCGACTAAATAGCTGGAGCTTGAGCAGCCATCTTGTGTCAAGAGGTGGAAGTCAGGGAGCGTGGGCGGCAGGGCAGCAAGCCACGCTCCTGATGTTTATGGAGGTGCCATAGCAGCCCAGCGCGGCCCTTCTTTTTGCATGGGAGGCAAATAAGCTTGTAACATCTAAGCCACCAATATTTTGACTTTTCTCTAATTCTCAGCCGAAACTGATCCTAACTGTTGCCCTCAAGGAGCTCAAAATGCTTCCCTGGGGTGTCCCATTTCCTCCTGCTTTCTTGTTTACTAGTGTGGAGGAAAACTTGGTCTCAGCTGCCTGGGGCAGGCCCACCACGCTGGTGCAGAGTTTCCATCTCAGGAGATGAGCACAGGGAGGCACCCAGTGTGAGACTGCCTAAGGCTGCAGACAAAGAGATGCTGGCTCCAGGCCTCCCAATTCCCAGGCCAGGGCAGCCTTGGGCTCCCTACATCCCACCGTCCCCTCACGATCTCAATTTACACTCTGGTCTTGTGTAAAAAGGTACCTAGAACCACTTCCAAATCCCTTCTGTTCTCCAGAAATACATGAGCCAAGCAATGGAGAACTGAAACCTTACAAGGTGTGGTCTGTACAGGAAATGCTAGTAGAAAATAGCAGACCAGCCTCTCTTTCCTTGAAACCATCAAACAGGAAACTAATCAAGAGTCAGCATTCTCTACTGAAATCACAGGCAGCTCAGGGCTGCTGGCTCTGATCATGGGAAGTAAATAATGCCAACTTGCACAGACTCTGCTTTTCCTGCAATTATAAAAGCTTGACATGGGCTACAAATCTCAAAAGGCAGGTCCTTTATGATGGTGGCTCCACCATGGCCCAGCTGTGTGACCTTGAGTAACTTTACGGCCCAGCTGTGTGACCTTAAGCAACTTTTTAACTTCTCTGTGCCTCTACTTTCTCATTTGTCAAAGACAATTACAGTACCTACCTTGCAGGATTGTGAAGAGAATTAAACCTGGTCAGATTTGTAATGACTTCACCCATTCTCAATAAATGCTGACTGTTATTACGTTTGACCCTGGAACAACATAGGTTTGAACTGCGTGGGTCCACTTATACGTGGATTTTTTTTCAATAAATATATTGGAAAATTTTTTGGAGATCTGCAAAAATTTGAAAAAACCTGCAAGCCGCATAGCCTAGAAATATTTTTAAAAATTAAGGAAAACTTAGGTAGGTCATAAGTGCATAAAATATATGTATTTCCTCTTCCTTATGATTTTCTTAATAACATTTTCTCTCTAGTTTACTTTATTGTAAGAATATAGTATATAATCCACGTAACATACAAAATATGTTATCACATAATCAACTGTTTATGTGATCGGTAAGGCTTCCAGCCAACAGTAGGCTATTCATAGTAAAGTGTTTGGGGAGTCAAAAGTTTTATGTGGATTTTCTACTCAGGGGGTCAGCACCCCTAATCCCCACATAGTTCAAGGGTCAACTGTACTGTAATTGCTAGGATATGAGCATCTCCTTTTTCCAGATGAAGACACCGAGACTCAGACAAGTCAAGCAAACTTATTCAAGGACATCCAGCTGAGGCCGATCCAGGTCTGCCTGACTTCGAGCTTTGTTCCTTGCCCTCTGCCAGCCTGCGATAGAGAAGGTTCCGGGTGTTCCAAGACCAGTGGTCATGATTCCTAGGGACATCCAGGAGATCCCATGCCACGAGGCTGGTCCTGGTGTCCCCGGAGCCTGGCCGGCCCCAGCCCCACCCCCACCCCTGCTGCCTGTGCCCGGAGGCCTCACCTGATGACGGTGAGGCAGCTGAAGCAGGGCTGCAGTTCCCGCACGCCGTAGTCGTTGAGGTTGTTGTTGTCCAGGTCGAGGGCCAGCCGCTTGCGGAAGTGGTGCAGGACGAAGGCGAGGGCGCTGCAGTCGGCCGAGTAGGCGTTGCAGTAGGTCAGCTTGAGGTAGTTGGCGCAGATGCCCCTGGCCGCCAGCTGCCCCACCTTCTCACTCTGCGTCTCGTAGATGCAGCGCAGCATCCAGATGAAGGTGGGCATGGCCTGCACCTGGCTGAAGCCCCCGGACTGAACGCGGGGCAGGTTCTTCAGGTAGGACCGCAGGCTGGCGAACAGGTGTGCCCACAGGGCCTTGCGCTTCCTCCTCAGGGCTGCGGCGGGCACGAGGTGCTGCAGGAGCTTCTGTTTGGCTTTGGACAACAGCCCGCACAGGAAGAGGTTGATGAACTGAAAGTGATCCTTGTTCTTGAAGGGGTCTTCCCTCGCCAGGCCGCTGTCCCTCAGGCACTGGAAAGGGAGGAAGATGGGAGGGCAGGAGGCCGCCACCGCCTCCCCGGGAGGCGCCCACTCCTGGAAGAACCTGAGAAGCTCCTGAGTGCCCACCTTGTCATCCACCACGAGAAAGAAGGCGGTAAAGAAGGCCTGGAGGGTGATGTGGAAAAACTCGTAGGACTGCTCGTCCCCGCCGAGGCCCAGCTCGGGCACGGCCCTCAGGAAGCCCAGCTGCAGAGCCCCCTCCTGCATGTCGGAGGCCTGCACCACCTCCTGGCCGAAGACAAAGAGGTTCTTCTCCATGCCCCAGTGGGCCACCTGCCCCAGCGAGTGCAGGGTGCCCTGGCTGGCACGGAACGTCTCCGTCTGGCTCCGTGTGTTCCTCTGCACCAGGCTGGTGGGCTGTGTCCTGTTCAGGTGGACCTCAGTGACCAGCAGGAAGACGTCGGTCAGGGTCACGGTGCAGTCGGGCAGCTGCGGGGAGCTGTCGAAAGCGCTGTGAAAGTGCTGGAAGCAGCGAAAGATGATCCAGCAGAAAAGGGGCACCGCGCACAGGCTGCAGAGGTTGGGGTTGGCTTCCAGCTGCTCCAGCAGGTGGCCCTGCACCGCCCGGTCCGGGAACATCTTCCTGGTGTAGGCCTGCAGGTGGCTGGGCGAGAAGCCCCGCAGAAGCACCTTCTTCCGAAGGAGCTGGCGTGGGATCTCGGTGCCCGTGCGGGCCGTGAGCAGCTTGGCGGCCCCCTTGAGCAGTGTCCCGCTGAGCAGGTTGGCCAGCAGGACCAGGGGGTGGACGGGCTCCCAGGGCGAGGAGGTGTCGGGCACGTGGCTCAGGTCGAAGTCCGAGTGGAGCTCGTCCAGGCCGTCGAAGGTAAAGAGGGCCGTGTGCGGGCAGCGCAGCAGGAAGGCGAACACCTCCTCGGGGTCCTGCTCCGGGTAGCAGTGATGCTTGAAGAGCAGGTCCTGCAGACTCAGCACGTCGCTCTCCTTGAAGCAGCTGAACATGCGGCAGCGGAAGTGGAAGAAGAACTTGAGCCCGGCGTCCAGCCGGCCCGTGGCCCAGAAGCTCTGCAGCCGCTGCAGCAGCATGGATTTGCCCACGCCGGCGTCCCCGAAGATGAAGATGGTCTCGCCCTGCTCGTTGAGGACACCCGTGGAGTGGTCCAGCAGGCAGGCCAGGCTGCCCAGGCTGCCCAGGCTCTCGTTGCTGAAGTTGACCAGCTCCACGATGGTGTCCGTGTACATGTCTTCCAGCAGCAGCTCCTCCTTCTGTGCATAGCACAAGATGAACTTGGAGTCGCGGCCCAGTTGGTGTCGCAGCTTCTGAGTGTATCTGCTCACTGCGGGAGAACGGGGCAGAACGGGGCACAGGAGTCCCAGGAGGTGAGGCGCCCCAGGAGAGGTGGAGGCAGAGACAGAGAGAGAAAAGCAGAAGCCAAATGGCATCAATCAGGGAGGTCTCGGGAGGAGAAGCTACACACAGACAAACCCACAGCCTGGAACCTGAGGCCAGGGTCAAGGACTCCTCACATAAGAGCCAGAGCTCTGGTCCGTTAGCCCGAGGGTTATAGATTTCAGCTGGCGTCAGTGTCTGAGACAGGCTCTCATATTCCTCTGCACAAGTTGTCACTGAACTCCAGCTAAAAACTGAAGCTCCCTCACCTTCCAGGGCCAGGCCACGCGGGCCTGCCGCCCACCCCACCACCGGGCCCTGTTCAAATAGCTGGAGCCAGTCCCCATCGAAACTCGAATTGTGGAAGAAGAAACTGCCCTAACCTTGCTAACGCTGCTCTTGAAAAAAAACACATAGTCTCACGAAACCGCATGGCAAACCTTTTGGCGATAAAATACAGCACGGGATGGTAATCTGGATTGCAAAGAAGCTGTGCCTCACCTAAAACACCGCAGCTGAGGAGGCTAGGATGAAACTAGCCTCCCGGCACTGTGCAGAGCACACAGCCCTGCTTCCCAGCAGAGGCCCGGGCATCCCTGACGTTCGGCATGTGTCCCAGGGTGAGCCCCGTGCCTGCCCACGGGGTAGCAGACGTAGTAACATGCTCACATGGGTGCCACACTCTCAGAAAGCAGAGCTATGGAATGGGGCTCACGCCAGAAGGGAGCTGGTCCTTCCCCAGACAAAACGATGTCCCACAAATTCCTTTAAAATAGTTTTTAGATTGTAATTAGAATTTGGATGGCAAATAGCAGACGCACGTGCACATTTCCAGATCTATCTATAAGCCTTCCCCATCAATTTAGCCCAACTTGATTGTCTGCTTAAACTTTGTGAATTATAATTTTAGTAAGGCATAATTTACATACCATAAAATTCACCTCACCCTTTTACCATAAGTACTGTGTACTAGTCAATGTTTTTTAGTGAATTGACAAAGTTACGCAAATGTCACTACCATCTTCTAGAACACCCATCTCTGCCCCGACCCCGACCCCGGCCCCAGGCAACCATCCGCTTCAGTCTCTACAAATTTGCCTTTTGTGGACGTTCACATAAATGGAATCATATAATAGGTAGTCTTTCACCTCTGGCTTCTTGCAGAGTGCATTATACTTTAAAAGTTATCAAAGTCCCTGGCTAAAAAGACTGACGGAGAAGTTCTTCTGAAAGGCCTGCCATCATGGGAATACTTTCCTTTTTCCATGGGAGAAGGAAACGAAGTAGGCGGGAAGGGCGGTAGGATGAGGGGCTGGCAGCTGCTGGCAGGCAGTTGCCTGGGGCCGCAGGAGCAGGAGCTTGGCCCTGACACTCAGCAGGTTGGCCTGGCTTCCCCTAAACACACGCCTGTGTGGGACACTGTCCTTTGTTTTTGTTTTCAAGGGCATGTTGGATTCTCTAAAAATCAGAGTGTGGTCCCTTGGTGCTGGTATGTTGCCAAGAACCGTCTCAAAGTGGAGAGAGCATGAGCATGGGAAGAAGACCCTCTGGGCCCCAGAGCCCTCAGGGCCCCGAGCGTGAGCCTTCACGCCACCTAGAACTACCGCTGTCCTCATCACCATTTGCAACGATACATCCGTGTGATGATTTACTGTCGCTCTCCTGTGCTAGCCTCAGAGCTGCAAAGGGCAGGAGCCATATCTGGGTCTGTTCCCATCTGTAACCCAGGCATCCAGCACGGTGCCTTGGCACATAGTGGGTACCGTATTAATACCTGTCAAACTAGCCAATTAACTAATGGGGTACCATGGCGCTCTGGAAATAAGGACTGGCTGTCAGGGACGATAGAAGAATACTTTGCCTAGAATCGAATCTAGATTTAAAGGGGGAAAACACAACCTTGAATTTGTGTAACCATGAGAATGTCTGTGTATGTCAGAATAGGAAGTAAGCAAGTGGTCGGAACAGAGACTACACTTCCACGGGCCCCTCATGAGTCAGGACAGCTACATGTGGCCGCTTTGATCTCAGTGCCCCGGGCTGTACCTGGGCAACAGGGATTAGCTTTCATTTTCTAAAAGGAACACAGCACCAGGCCTGCAGCCTGTGGCAGAAGGCAGGGCGGGTCAAGGTGGACCGGCGTTCATGCCCTGACGAGCATCCGGGCGACGGCTCTTCCAAACCCCAGGGCCCATTCGCTCGGTGTCTGCAGTGCCCCTAGGGCTCACTCGTACCTGGGTCAGTGTTGACAACAACTTTGCTCTGAATGAGCTTGGAAGAGGAGAAGCCGATCTCCAACAGCCAAGGCCTGAGGTCCAGGTAAGCATCTTCGAGTTTCTGGAGCACGTAGAGGAAGAACTCGGATACCTCCTCCCCCTTGCTCTGTACCAAGTCCAGAATTTTGCGGACCTGGTGGCGATACAAGCATGACAGCGTGAGCTGGCGCTAGGAGGAGGTCCTTCCACGGGAAGGCCCACACGGCAGGGCTCCGAGCACTTACGACAGCCTCAAGCTTGACCATCCACCCCGCTGATGTGAGATGTTATACACTGAAGGTCTAGAATCGGTGGAATGGGCCACCTTAGCTAGACATAAATCTACACACCTCTAAGAAACCAGGAGCCTCCACGAGCCTAAAAATGAAAAGGCCAGACTCCCAGCTAAGGCCAAGCCCACCCCTGGAATCCCCTCTGCCTCCTCTTCCCTCCTGACCTAACACTTCTGCTCTCTGAGAATGATGCACTCATACAGCGAGTGGATAACAGACCTCCACGTAAGTTATACCTTTAAAAGAATAAAAAAAAAAAAAAAAGCTTTGTGTACTATTAAAACCGCAGGGGAAAAAATTACCAAAGTGTGCACTTTTCCCAGAAGCCATGCTGGTCTCTTCTGAGCCCAGCAGGATCACGTTACAAACAGGTTCTGTCACTCCTCTAAAGCAGAAATCAGTTTAAGATCTGGCCCATTTCAGTTTTGAGGAGATGGCACAAAGCCGGAGTGAAACTAAGGGCTGCTGAGACTTCCTGCAGCGGGCTGGGGATGATTCTGCACTGTGGACCCAGCTTTGGGTGCGGCCATTCCCGAGCCAGAGTCCCACCAGCAGTGGGCAGCTCTCCGGTGTTTAAAGGCCCTGAAAAAAATCACTGCTAGTGTTTTATGCTCACTTTCTGTTTCCCTCCTACTAATTTAAAGTGGATTTTAAAATGGGTTGTCTGGGAACCAATGCACATAGCCACGAGGGCCAAGAGGTAAGAAATCTGCTCTTGACATGAACTCAGAGGTACAACACATAATTGTGTATAACAAGCCCTAACCTCAAGACTTTATGTTGTAAAACTGACCCCAATGGGAAATTCTGCCCAATGTACTAAACTCCCAAGCGCTTCACTCAGGTCAACCAAGAGAAGCCCCTTCTGGCTACCAAGCCTCGCACCCTGCCAAGGCCAATCCCTGTGGCCGCCAGCACCTTGTCGGGCTGCGTGGGGCAGGCACCCACGATCTCTGCGTCCTCATCTGAGAAGTAGTCATTCTTCAGCAGGTTGTCCACCAGACACTGCGTGTTGCGGATGTGAGTGACCAGAAGTTCACGGTTGATTTTCAACAATTTAACGTAGGAGTAGGACGTTGATGGGATTATTTCCATCTCACTGCAGACCTGCTTTTCCATGGTTAAAGGTGCAAGCGGCTACTTTTCGCAAATTCATCTTTGGCTGCATGTGTCTTCCTGACAGATGGGCAATCAGGAGCCAGGGCCCCTGCCGCTCAGTGCAGCCCCTGAAGAGACACATGGAATCGCCAATGGAGCAAAGGCCATGGGAAAGGCCTCTCCCTCTCTCCCTTCGGTCCTGGAATTTGTCTGCTCAGGGCAGGAGAGAGTCATGCTTAAGACACTGGCCTGAGATGCACTAAAGAAAAAAAAAATCATAATTTAATTGCCTCTGTTTGGGTTCCATTGCTAAGGTAGGTGACTAGGGGTACATAACTCTTTTTGTCAGTTTGTTTAGCAAAAGTTTTAAATTATTATTTTTTTAAGTGTGCCTCAATCCTAGACTGGGATGGAGATGAAAAGGTATGTTATCTTCCAGGAAAAGGTTCCCCAGGTTTGGCGGTTTCTGCATACTCTGAGAGGGGGAAGGGCCCAGAACTGGGTGCAGAGGAACTGTGGGGGCTGCTGAGAAAGGATCTGAACGGAAAATGGCCTGAGGAGAGAGACAGCCAGCATGAAGTCTCCTGCGGGAGCCGGAGCCCAGGAACCTGGGAACAGTGACATCTCTGTCATCATTGCCCGTTCTGTGCTGTGCGGTAACCCTCCCCACAACCCTATTCCAGCTGGCCTTATATCTTTAGCAAAGTCTGCTGTGTATAGTCCCCTTGGGGAATGAAGGCAGAGCGATGCTATGTGAGGAGTGAGGCGGGGCCGGGGGCGGGGGGCAGCAAGAGGGAGAACTGGCCCGGACTTCAGACTTCCAAGTGGTAGGTGACCGGGAGAGACCACCTCCCAGAAATGCTTGGGAACCTCACGCTCGTGCTGGACTTCCTGTCTGGGTCGGAACAGGGGCCCAAGCTACATGTGTATTAAAAAACAACTTGGGATCATCTAAGCTACCCCCAAAATTGCACTGACTTCTTTCTTAGAAGATCCCTCAGCTAATTCTGCAGTCATCCTTGTGAATATAAAAAGGATCATCATCTTGGAAGTAAAAAAGCCTTGAACTGGCCACTTAGTCCTTCATCTAGGTAGGAAAACCCACACATTTTAGAGAGAGAATGTAAAAAAAAATTCACAGATTTCTAAACACTGTCGACATCATTAATGTATGTTTCTACAAGTCTGTTAACATTCAAGTCCAGTGGTTAAGTTTATTTCCACCAAGTCACACATGAGTGTCCTTGTCTTTGATGCACTTCCGTTTTTTCTGTTTTTTTCTGTTTCGGTTGCTCACCACTACGAGCTTGCAGAGTCTCAGCGAGACCCCCACACAATCACTTTCCTTTTATAACCTGGGTGATCGAGCAGGAAATAGTATAACATAACATATTAAGTAATAGAAGGGCAAGAGATCCTTACCAAAAAGGATTTGAAGGGAGGAAAATCCTTGGTTAGTTACTATTCCACTAAAAATAAGCATATCTATTAGACATTAATTCAGCTTTTCCTGTGGTGGTCAATTCTATGACCCGCTTTAGGACCCAGAGCTTTAGGAGATTCGTTCTCTTAAGGGGTTATCGGTTGATAGCGTTAAATTTAAATTAGTGGTTAATACCTTTTCAAGTTTCTGGCATCGTTCCCTGAAGTCAGTCAGAGTATTTTAAAATGACATTCTCTCCCTAAATCTTCACTTTCCAATTTCTTTCTGGAATCTGCAAAATCAAAGAAAAGATCGTAATGAATGGCGAATGAATGAATGAAATCGGCGTCAGGAGCACCCGGAGGGGTAGCGGAGCAGGAGTGGGAGAAAGGTGCACCTTCCAGGAGCCACTTCAAGGCCATCTGGGTGCAAACGGATCAGAGGGGCTGCCTTCCCAGCTGAAGACAAGCACAGTGAAGGTCACAGGCCTCCCAAGGACGGAGGGCCTCCCCTGGACATTCATTTGTTCCTTTTCACTCAGTGTGCATTTGCGGATCATAAAGAACAAAGAGTGAATAAAGCCGACTGTATTCCTGCCCTCGGGGGCTTCCAGAGAAGGCAGACAGTGTGACCCTGACAGAAACCTACTAGACCACCAAATGCAAAGAAAATAAAATGACGGAAGGAAAGGAAGAGGCTGATAGTGGAGGGAAGAAAGCAAAGACTTCTGAATGAGGTGAACCGGGAACCCCAGAATGGAGGGCAGTCAGTGTCAGCCAAACGTCTGGGGAAGGCGAGTGAGGTTCGGGGCTTAGGGGGGTGATAAGGCCAACCCGTTGTCAGAATCACGCAGCGAGGTCACGGGGACACCTTAGAGAAAGGACTCCCTTGTAAAGGAGTCCCACCTCCGGAGAGCGGCGGGGCTCAAGGGCAGAGACTGAATTCCATTCCTGTTTCTAGCCAGGAATCACTGGAGGCCCCAGAGAAACACCCCTCCACACACACTCTGACATACACTCACTCACACACTCACACACATACACGCTCACACACACACACACTGACACACGGATACACTCACCCATACACTCATACACACTCACACACATATACCCTTAATACAGACACACTCACACATACACACACACACTCACACACACATACACTCATACATATACACACACTAACACACACACCGACACACACACTCACCCATATACTCATACACACACACATACACACACAGACACACACATACACGTTCACACACACACACTGACACACGAATACACTCACCCATACACTCATACACACTCACACACATATACCCTTAATACAGACACACTCACACATACACACACACACTCACTAACACACACACTCTGACATACACTCACTCACACATACACTCATACATATACACACTCACACACACACCGACACACACTCACCCATATACTCATACACACACACATACACACACAGACACACACATACACGTTCACACACACACACTGACACACGAATACACTCACCCATACACTCATACACACTCACACACACACACACATATACCCTTAATACAGACACACTCACGCATATACACACATACACTCACACACACATACACTCATGCATACTCACACACTAACACACACACCGACACACACACTCTGACATACACTCACTCACACATACACTCATACATATACACACACTAACACACACACCGACACACACACTCACCCATATACTCATACACACACACATACACACACAGACACACACATACACGTTCACACACACACACTGACACACGAATACACTCACCCATACACTCATACACACTCACACACATACACATATACCCTTAATACAGACACACTCACACACACACACACACTCACACACATACACTCACACACACATACACTCATGCATACACACACACTAACACACACACTCTGACATACACTCACTCACACATACACTCATACATATACACACTCACACACACACCGACACACACACACACAGAGACACATACACACAGACATACACACACACTCACACACACACACTCACACACACACGATCTTGGATGCCCTGGCCGCCCCTGTCTCTACATACTCTCATACACACACACACACTCACACACACTCACACACACTCATTTTCACTTTCTAAAGATTTATTCCAGGCCTGCTTTTTCTTCCCTTCCCCCTAGCCCAGGGAATCCGAAAGGAAATGTACATTCTCTGTAACCGAGATACTAAAATAAAAAGCCCTTTAGAAAGATGTTCTCTCTATCTCCATGGATGGTCCCTTCTGTGTTTTAATAACTTAACCCAAGTATAAAAACAACACCTGCCCACTGTGGAAAATTTGGGAGATAAAAAAAACAGTTTGGGGGGAAAAAGTCACCTATTGCCCACTAAATATTTTGGAGTATCTCCTTTCTGCTTCTCTCGCCGGGCAGTTACACCTACACTGATTTCCTGCACGCTCGGCCTAGACACACACATACACGTTCACACACACACACTGACACACGAATACACTCACCCATACACTCATACACACTCACACACATACACATATACCCTTAATACAGACACACTCACACATACACACACATACACTCACACACACATACACTCATGCATACACACACTAACACATACACCGACACACACACTCACCCATATACTCATAAACACACACATACACACACAGACACATTCACATATACACTCATACACACACACTGACACACAGAGACACTCTCATACACACACACTCACACACACACACTTACACACGGATACACTCACAGTTATACACACACACACACACTCACACACACTCACACACACTCATTTTCACTTTCTGAAGATTTATTCCAGGCCTGCTTTTTCTTCCCTTCCCCCTAGCA
>NW_006436282.1:21894867-21895474 GCF_000325575.1 Pteropus alecto
AGAGATTCTATCTCCCTGGATGGTCCCTTCTGTGTTTTAATAACTTAACCCAAGTATAAAAGCAACACCTGCCCACTGTGGAAAATTTGGGAGATTAAAAAAACAGTTTAGGGGGGGAAAAGTCACCTATCGCCCACTAAATATTTTGGAATATCTCCTTTCTGCTTCTCTCGCCGGGCGGTTACACCTACACTGATTTCCTGCACGCTCGGCCTCACACTTCAGTCAGCCCTTCGACAACACAGGGCTGAGATTTTCAACTCCCGCCCCATCAAAATCCTGGGTATAGCTTCCGATTCCCGGGTCTAGCTTCCAATTCCCCCAAAACTTAACTGCTACTAGCCTACTGTTGACTAGAAGCCTTACCGATAACATAAAGTCAGTTAACACAACTTTTGTATGTGATATGTATTATATACTGTATTCTTATACACACACACTGACACACAGAGACACTCTCATACACACACACTCACACACACACACTTACACACGGATACACTCACAGTTATACACACACACACACACTCACACACACTCACACACACTCATTTTCACTTTCTGAAGATTTATTCCAGGCCTGCTTTTTCTTCCCTTCCCCCTAGCA
>NW_006436282.1:21895693-21901763 GCF_000325575.1 Pteropus alecto
CCTCATGTGCCCCCCTTGCAGACTAGCTCCATTCTTTATGACTGTAGCCCCTCCAGGCTCTTATCTACAATGCCTAGACCAGTAAATATCACCTAGAACTAAAGCAGCCGTACATGCTCAACTCGATATTCTGGATTCCTGCCCATGCATTCAAAAATACAAATACAACTTCCAATCCCCCAAAACTTAACTGCTACTAGCCTACTGTTGACTAGAAGCCTTACCGATAACATAAAGTCAGTTAACACAACTTTTGTATGTGATATGTATTATATACTGTATTCTTACTATAAAGTAGAATAAAATGTTAACAAAGTCATAAAGAAAATGCATTTATAGTATTCATTGAAAAAAATCCATGTGTAAGTGGACTTGCACGGTTCGAACCCGTGTTCTGCAAAGGTCAGCTGCACATGTATTCGCTGTATCTTTGCTGTCACCCCGAGTTGCTCTGTAACCACCAAGGCCCCCTTTGGAGCTGCAGAAGCTGGTTCCTGACAGATGCTTTGCTTACCTGGTTTTTATTTGATAAAGAAGAGTAAGAGCCGCTCACCACGCTTCGCTCTTTCAGAGCCTCGTACCCGAGAAATTCCATGTGCCAAACAGAGGAGCAACGATGATGCTAAGTGGTAGCACCTTCCTTGGCCCGACCCCGCCTGCCTGAGCCATCAGGGAAAACCTGGATGCCTCCACCAGCTGCCAGTCACACAACAACAGGCTACCATCAACCGGACCGAGGCAGGCGGGGCCGGGGGAGCTGGAAAGACTCCAGGTGCCTCGGTCTCATGCATCCTTCTCGGCTACCATCAACCGGACCGAGGCAGGTAGGGCCGGGGGAGCTGGAAGACTCCAGGTGCCTCGGTCTCATGCATCCTTCTCAGCGATCCAGTGCCAAGCTCTATGCCATGTGGCAGCCCCAGCAGGGCACAGAATGGTCAGAACTAACACTGAGTAAGCGCTTTTCCGGAGCCCAGCATCCGTCTGATGCTCTACACTCACTGTGACAGGCAGGATAGCACAGGGGTTAGATGTGGTCTCTGGAGCCAACCGGGCCGAGTTTGAATCCTGACTCCACTACTCATTAGCAAGTGCCTCAGTTTCCTCAAAAGGAAGAGTCCCTACCTCCAAATGTCACTGTAAGAACTAAGTTAATATCCATTGAGTGCCTAGACCAGGGCTAGCGTACAGCAAATACGCGGTAATTATCACCTCCTTTAATCTTCAATCATTCAATCGTAGGACAGCCATAGGGGGCAGAGGTCACTGGTACCGCCAATTTACAAATGAGGAAACTGAGGCACACAGAGGTCGTACATAAAACAAAGAGCCCTACTCTCGTGGGGCTTCATAACTCTGGCGAAGGGAGACAGGCACTAACCAGAAGCAGGGAAACAGCTGAGATTAGCATTAGAGAAGAAAACACCCAGGCCTGGGATGGAGTGGGCTGAGGCGGGCAGGGTGGCATCAGGAAAAGCCCTCAGTCCTGGGCAAACCAGGAGGGTAGCTCACCCTGAAAGTGCCAAGAATGGCCCCACCCAGAAGACAAGGTCTGGGCAGGGCCTGAAAGAGGTGGGGGGCAGGCAGAAAGAGTCTAAGGGGTGAAAAGGCTTTGAGGTGGGAGGGGCCTGTGTAGCTGGTGGGGCTGAGGAGGAAGGATGCTCCATCCCACCAGGGCCCACAATAATGCAATAAGGAGAGCCTCCTGCTAACTTCTGAGGGACACAGGGTGTGAGCAAGAAACACCTTTGTTCTTTGAGATTCTGTGATTTTGGAATTATCTGCTACTTCAGCACCACTAGCGAGCCTGACGGACACCATAATTTTGGACAAGAAAAGCACTGGGCACATTGATAAACTGAGGCCCAGTTTCCAGGGAGCTGTCAAAGGCCAGATGGTTGGAGGCAGAGCAGGAACCATTAAGAATCTGGTTTCCCACAATCCTCTCCCTTCTGACAGCAGTTTCTATAGGACAGAACCCACCACAGTAAAGAACCACTCACGGGAAAGATAAGCCACTACAATTTTTTTAAATATCATAAAACTGACTTTATTTATAGACTCGAGTTAAAATAAAGCATCATTCCTTGCCTTACTCAGACTTAGAAGTAATCGAAATGAGAAAATACTAATTTATTGAAAAGAAAAAAGGCCAAAACAGATAGTAAGCCACTCATACTTTTTTTTTCCAATTACAGTTGACAGTCAAGATTCTATTTTGTACTAATTTCAGGTGTACGGCATCGTGGTTAGACATTTACATAATTCACACATGCTCTTGATTTGTAGTCAGGTGGCCGTGTTTGCTGGTTGTGGTCCCAGGTCCTGTTCCCTCACTCTTCCGAGCTCCTTAGCCCACCCCAAACCGCAGCCATCTTAGCCCAGTCTACCGCCATCACCTCTGTCAGCCTCATCGGGAAGGAACCATGATTAGTGATAAAAAAGAATGTGATGGAGCTATATGTACTGACACAGAAAGGTCTTCAAGACATATTATCACTTGAAAAATACAAGCTGCTGAGAGAAATATAGAATATAATAACTTATATAACTGGCCTACAAACACATTGCCTGCCCTACAAACACACAAAACACTATATATTTTCTGTAAGCATACATCTATGAACATAAATGCAATGGAACTATCTGGAAGAAGACATACTTTATGAGGAGAGAGATTACTTATAAATAGGGAAGAAGGTACCAAGACTGGCGTAGTACTTTTATTTGTAACACTTTAATTTTTTACAGGAATATATACTTGCATAATTTAAAGCGTAGCCAGCAAATACCATCTCTGGCAAAGCCACAACCTGCCAAACACAACATGGGTTTCTAAAATATTCTATCACAGTTCTGGACAATAGGAATTGATAATTGATATTTATTTATTGAATTCAGATTTAATAAGATAAAATAAAGCCATCATTCCCTGCCTACCTCAAACAGGTACCTGCCTACATCAGATATCATATTACCCAGGATTACAAAACGTCAGTTAGAATAGGCTCCCCCAAACTGATGGTAAACCCCAGCATAACGTGACTACACATGTCCACAAAAGTCAAGGATTGTCTGTGATTCTCCTCAAGGAAACTACTCTCTTGAGTAAGATTCATTTTGGTGAATAGGATCTGCAGCCTCCTCAGACCAGTTTTACCATAATAAACACGATAGCATGACGTTTGTTCATATGAGCCACTTGGGAATTCAGGGATAAAGCGATGATGTGAACAGTATGGCTTCATTACTCTCGAGTTGCCCAACAATGAGGTGGGTGGACTAACCCATTCCAATAGCAACTGAATAGGAAGTTAATATCGAGCATATTTTTGTGCAATATTGATAGAGTTGCAGACAGAGCACACACAATAGGTCAGATCAAACTGATTCCTACTTTCTCTGCTGCATAATCCATAAAAAGATTAGCTCAATTTTGCTTCCAAGTTTCAGAAATTAAATAAACACAAGTCGCCATTCTTTATTGGGTCTACATAGAACCCTATTTCTCATGGTTGGTTTTCGTATTTTGTGGGTTTTTTTTTTTTTCTCTATTCATTTTTCATGTTTTGTTTTCAATTTTTTCACCTGGAAAACCAGCCCAGTCCTGTATGCCTCTACCATACCAGAAAACTACTAACAGCCCCTTCCTGAGAAAATTTAGCAGATAGATGAGGCTACAATTATTATTTGAAGCTTTTCATTCTATTAACACTCGCTTACTTTAAGTATCTGAAAGCCTTTAATTCCTCAGAGTTTCAAAGCAGGTACAAACATCAGTCTGTCTCTCTCAATATCACCTCTCGCTCTTTCTCCATCTCTCTCTCCATCTCTCTATCTCCTTTTTACTCCTTCTCTCTTGTGAAAGTATCACAGTTTGATCGCTAGATACAGACACCGCCACCCTGACTATGAAGAAAGGAATGCAGGGGGCGGGCGAGGCTGGAATGCAGACTTCCTTTCTCAGCTGCCTGGGCCTTCTGGGAAGCCACGTGTCTGGATCCACATCCCTCAGAACCACGCATCTTCTTCCGGTCAAGAAACCCTGTCGAGTGCGTGCAGAGCCAGCCCCTCCATAACCTGCCAAAGCCGTGGACTTCTCAAGTGGAATAGAATGTTCTCCAACATCCCCTCTTTAGAAACGAGGAAACTGAGGCCCTGCTTGATCGACTAGAACTAGAACCTGGTCTCTTGGCACTGACGCAAATGCTTCTTTTTTTTTTACTTCAGGTTGGAGGAGCTCCCTCGGCTGCTGAGTGTCACCCCTACCTCTACTCCCAGCAGGGGCTGACACCAAAAAAAAAGTGGGGGCTCCCCTCAGCCCCTCTCTCCCTATGGGAACTTCCTCCTATGGTACCTTATCCCCACTTCTCACAGAGGATGGTGTCTTTTCTCTCCTAAATTCTCCCTTCCCGACAATTGAAGGGCAAAGACTCCAAAAATCAGGCTACCTGGTTCCAATCACTAGCTGTGTGATTTAGATACCACCACCCTTCAGTGTTCTTACCTGTGAAATGCAGATAATCATAGCACCTACCTCCCAGGATCACTGTGAAGATTCAATGAGTTAAAACATATCGCGTTTAGAACAGCACTGGTCACATTGGGAGCATGTATCATGATCAAGAAGGTGATGCAGGCCAGGACTTTTGTCTGGTTCATCTTTGTGGCCTAGCACTTGACTATGAGGGATGGTGTCTGTCTGGTTAGTCACTGTATCTCCAGCACATAGAGGACGCTAGATAAGAAACTGTCAAATGAATGAACCTGGCACAGGGCCCTGTTTATAGCAAGTGCTTCATCAGTGCTCATTGAACATATATGTGTGTTTCCAGAGTTTACAGACTCCTTTAGGGAATGTCATTTGCCGAGTTTACCAGTGGATACGTTCCACTTTGCAGGCACCAGCATTTTTTCACTGCACTAAGGCATTTATTTATATTAGCTGCTGTCTTCACAAGTTTCACCGGAGCCCAGCTCTCAATTTCCAGAGTGCTGTCTATATGCTCTCCTGGGACGGAATCACCTACTGCTTTGTGACAACGCCCCGGCTTGCAGAAAACAAAGTTCCAAAACACCCTGCTTGATAATCCTATGACAGACCTGTGAATACAAATATCCTAATAAACAGAAGACAACAGAGTCTTGAATCAGAAACCAGGGTCTGGAACTCCATAAGGGGGGTTAAGTGCTTATGCAGAAGAAAGTGCCACAGAGCAGCAGGTCCAGAAGCCAGAGGACAACTGGAGATGGCATTTGGGACTGACATAGAAAGTGTCTGAGGCTTCTTAAAGTAAAGGCACTCCACAAGAATAAAATGTATTCGTCATTTCGGAGGCTTGTGTTTAAACTCGGCCTTGAGGAAATAAACACTCTACTGATTGCTGGCCAAAGCACTTAGCCTGAGACTTTTATTCACCTCGCTTGAATGTGTAGCCACAGGCAGCAACTCTCTAGGACACAAATCCACCCCGAAGCTCAGCCAGAGGGCACCTGGTATGTGTTGGGGTGACCCCAAGGGGCACTGAGAGGTTGAGAAGATGGCAAGTTTTCCCAAAAGGTGGCACACCTGGGCCTGGACCACCTTAGAGCCCTCACCCAGTGTGGTGCCATCATAGGACGAGGCCCTCCCAGTCAGCCAAGGTCTATCTGACCTGCTGTTGCCTCTCACACTGTGACCTCATACAACCTCACAGGAGTAAGGAGAAAGGGGGTAGTGTAGACAGCCCCTAAAGTCGGCCGGCAGGCACTGTGAGGTCAGGACCCCTCATGGCTTGGTGGTCTGTAACCTAAAAACTCCAAATAAAGAATGTTTTTTCCCAAACTCTGTGCCTTTTAAGTATATGCAAATTCCCCAATAGATGAATAGGGTGAGGAACACAGCTCTTTGGGGCTAAACCCAGAGAGGGAACTGACTAGCATGAAAAAGTCCCATCCCCTTTCCTTTGGCCACAGGGTCCCCAGAATTTTTCACCTGCAGACCTTGACACTCTGACACTCACATTCCCAACCTGCCTCCACGCTGTGGGGGCTTTTGCCAGGAAGGATGGAAATCGGCCCACACCCACCCATC
>NW_006436282.1:21901783-21907417 GCF_000325575.1 Pteropus alecto
CTGAAGGATGGGCTCCTAGGAGGCCAGCATGAATTTACACACATCTGCCCCAAAAAACCACAGAGCA
The DNA here is from genome assembly GCF_000325575.1 of Pteropus alecto. Taxonomy (NCBI): domain Eukaryota; kingdom Metazoa; phylum Chordata; class Mammalia; order Chiroptera; family Pteropodidae; genus Pteropus; species Pteropus alecto. The sequence goes on from NW_006436282.1 coordinate 21,901,851, forward strand.
GGTGCTTGTCAGGCAGAACTGGCTCTGGATCCTGGTTCTGCCATCAGTTCCTTTCTTCTGAGCTCAGTTCCTTCATCGGAAAATTGAAACCATAATTTCTGTCTCCAGAATTGTTTTATATATTAAGACAAGGTTTATAAAGGTTAATAAATAGAGGTCGTTGATTAGCATTTTCTTGTAGATTACTAACATAGAGAAAAAGCAGAGGAAGAAAGGCTCCTCAAGGCCTTCCACTTCCTTTACAATAAAATTCCAAGTCTTTCCCAGCCCAAAAAGCTCTGCCTGGCCTGAACATGATTCATTCTTTAGATTCCTCTGCATCCTGCTCAACACACCCACTTCTTCCTCACCATCCAGCCTCCAAATCTGCTATTTCCTGCATCCCCAAGAATTAGTGAAAAAGACTCATTTGTGGAGAGGCATATCCCAGACTCCCCTAACCCTGGTACAGATTTGCTATTATGTTGTTTACACTGACAGCACATACCACAATTTATAACTGTGTTTATTTGTGTTTCCTATCCCTTCTTCCTCCAATAGCCGGCCAACTCCATTCTGCCAAGGCCAGGTCTGTTTCATTCATTACTATACCCCAACACTTAATAGACTCCTGGCACCAGCACCATCTTCTGATAATATTTGTTGAATCAGCGGGATAAAGAATTAAAGCCCCAAAGAGCCAGGAGGAACCGGGAGCTACAGATAGCTTTCTAACGGCCTTCATTCTGCACCAGGCTGGAGGGCCAGCAAAGCCCTTCGCACCTACGGGAAAGCCAGAAAAACACTGGCCACCTCAGTCAGTCTGAAATGCCAAAGCAACCAGAACTCACTCATTGGAGAATTTGCCTTTCTGGGCCCAGAGCTCCACTGGCTCATGCCTCTTGGAAGATTGTCACAGCTCCATAAGAGGCAAACACTGCTGAGATGCAGAGAAGAGGGGAGATGAGGAAGGAATGTTTTCACAGGTAGTGAGTGTACTTGGAACAGGCCACTGCACCCATGATGGGATGTTAAGTCCTTTCGTGTCCGCCTGAGTCCCATCCTGGGAACCACCAGACCCCATTTCTGTCTTCCCAATTACCCTGCACACCTGTCTGAGTGAAGGTACGTTTTATTATACCCAGTCTAATGATCTTAGTGCACCCAGATGACATTTATCTCAAAATAAACATCATAACCCACAATGTTAGTCAATACTAGAATCACGATTCCCCCACCCTGCCCCACCCCGTGGATATTAGGTCATCCAGTGTAAGCAATGGTTGAGGTTTAAAAGTTGCAAATCTGGGGCAGAGTTGGGAGAGTCCCACTTGCACTTCATAAGCAGGCAGTTCTTTGGAAGCTGAGGCCCTGTATGCAGAGCCTTGTATACGAAGAGCATATGCACATCTGCCGGTCCATTACAGGAGGGAAGCGTGGGGAGGTCAGGGAGGTGAGCATAGAGGGTGGGGTACTTATTATCACTGGTTCAGTGGTTAGGAACTGGGTCCCTGCTTCAAATCCTGAGTGCAGCACTTACTGTTGACTTTGAACTAGTTGTTTAATCTCATTGAATCTCAGTCGTCTCATCTGTAAGATGGGGGAATTGCTAACTACTGCATAGGATTGTTGGGAAGATTAAATGAGCTACAAAAAAAGAAAAAAGAAAGAAAGAAAATGAAAAGAAAAAAGAAAAAGAAAAATGGCCCAAATCTAAAGCCTTACAGCAGTGTTGCACATAGTAAATCATACAAGTGTTTGCTATTATCACTGAGGGTCTACCAGATCAAATGTATCATCATTAAATTTCATTTAAAAAACCTCGAACCAATCCTTCCAGGTAGGTAGAATTATCCCACTTTACAGATACAAAATGAAGGTTCATGAGGGCTAAGTACCTTACTCAAAGCCACACAGCTAGGAGATGGCAAAACCAGCACTCGAACCCACGTAATCACCGTAATCATTATTCTCCTAACAATTACCACTTACTGAAAGCCAGGTGGTGTGCTAAGCACTTTACATTGATTATCTCATCAAATACTCAAAAACACCTGTAAGGAAAGAATTACATAACTATTTTACAAAGGAGGACACAAGATTGGACAGGCTAACTATGTTGGCTGAGGTCACACAGTAAGTTAAGGAATACAGTGGTGGCTTGATCCCAGTTCTGACACCAAATCCCATCGTTTCTTCCATTAAAGTCCTGCCTGTCTGGTACTCGTTAGAGATTTTGTATCTCTCTCTGCTTGAAATTATCAATGTGCCTGAATTCATATTACATGTAAAACATTGGCCTTGTTAAATTGAGTCCAGGAATGGCTCTCTCCATGAAAGGACTCGTCCCTTGTCCTCAATTGTAAGGGGTTAGGATATCCCCAAATAAAAGCCTAGTTTTCCATTCAGTTCTTTCTAGAAGGTTTGGTTTGGGGGTCAGAGAGAGCAACTGGGGAATGTGCTCAAACAAATCAAAGGAGGTTCTCAACCATCAGACTTTTATTTTTTGGGAATTAGAACACCACAAATATTTTCTCAAGTAAATCATCACCTGCTCACAGTTCTTTTACCATGTCAGGATTTTCCTTAGCAATACATGACTGCCCTTCCTAGTTACACGTGGCTCTGAAAATAGCTACCAAATCACTACATCTTTTCCACCCCTAACCTGTATGGTGGTGATAACACATAGAAGTGCAAGGGATATCAACATCCTGAAATAAAGATATCACTGTGGTGACTTTATATTTTATTAAAATATTAACCTACCGAAATCTGGTGCTAATCTGGCACTCACTTTGGAATTACCTGGGCCATCATGTTGACCTATTAGCTCTTAAAACTATAATTTCCTATAATTTAGAGGAAAATGACTATTCAGCAAAACAAATTTCAAACTGGCCGCTAACTAGAGGTAACCTATTGATTTTAATGAAGTATAACTCAAAATTGCCTTGCTGGCTTTAAAGAAGCACATCCCTTGTTAAGGTATTCTGCCTCATCAGAGGACCAAGGTCCTCTCACAGTAACAGCATCCCCAGCCCGGCTGGCTCAATGGCTCCAGAGGCTGGAAGGATGGCAAAGGGTGAGGGTGGTGGCAACTCTGCATCATAATCTCTGCCCACAGTTTGGTCTATGACAGTCCTAGATAAAACACAAGAATCAAAATTCAAGCCGGGAAGTCTTGCTTTGACAAACCTCCTAGCATTGAGTAAAAACCACCAATTAATTGAAACAATAGTGACTACTCACTTCTCAGTACAAGTTTGAAAAAAAAAAAAAAAGACTTGCCCTCAATGAGCATTAGATGTGCCAAAGAGTTTTCCTCAGAATAAGATAAGTTTAGACTTTCTGGATTAATCAAACAAAGACCTTGGTGTGAGATGCTGAATTCACCCAGAAGATAAACAAAAACAGGAGTTCCAGAAACTTGTGAAATATCCACAGTTTCTGCATGACAAAATTTCAGCACAGGTAAAAATTTAGCTTTTTTAATTTCACCTTGCCTAAAATCCCCCAAAAAGAAGAATCATAAAAGAAACTAGTAACTTAAAGCTGAAATCCTTAGTTTACGCCTTACATTTTGAAGAAATATTGAACTCTTTTCTTTGGATTAAAAGAGACAAGAGTTTGCTATTCTCGTTTAATTAAATATCAGCGATTGCAAAAACACTTGATCTGATGCCTACATTATGTCACTGTTTAGATTTCTAATATCTAAACAGTGCTGCTGTTACTATCAAAGTGATCGCTGATGACACAGAGTGGGTACTAGGGTGAAAGACTTAACTGGGCTGCCGGCATTAACAACTGCAGGATGTGGGTCCCCTCCTCCTCAAATTCCTGACTGTGCTTGGTCATTGAAGTAGAATTCATTGTTCCCAGGCCAGAGTCAGGAGCAAAACAGTAACGGCAAGGGCGTGGCTTGAGGATGCTGCCAGTAGGAGAGCCATGTGTGTGCCCACATCAATCCCGAGACTCCACAGACGGCCCAGCTTCCTTCCGGAGCCCATTTTCTTTTATTGAGAAATGTATTCCTGTCATATGGAGTAAAACTATATTCCAGAGCTGTTAATGAGCCCTCTTGCTGGAGAGAAGCTGGCAGCCTGAGATTCTAGACCTCAAAGCTCCCAGAGCCCGGAGGGGGACTGAACCACAGAGCCCTCCCCGGAGCAGGGCAGGAGGAGAGCAGGGAAATGGTGTTTCAAGGGGGACCATTTTTGGACAAACATCTTCCCTCATTGTGGCTATACGAAATAAACAACTGTCAGACACCAATCACCGCTACTGTGTCTATTAACTACCAATGACAGAGCACCTGCCATGTGCCACCTGCCCTGTCAGGAGTTTAAGACACATTATCTCCTTAACGATATTAGCCCCAGGAGAGAGTTACAAGCTTTACCCTCATTTTACAGGTAAGAAAACAGGGGCTCAGAGATGTCGTATAACTTGCCCATGGTCACATATTGTGACAGACTCTGATTTTTGGCTCCCAAGCTTGAACTTATTTCTCCATTCCACAAAAATAAAACTTACATCTCAGGCCCTTTGGAAGCCCACTCTTCTACCTCTCCGCTGTTGTTTGTTTTAAATCCACCTTTTTTACTTGCCCTGCATATTGGGTAGAAGTCTGTCCAGAGGCCCCACTTGCTGGGATGACGCTATCTGCCCCAGCATCTACTGAAGGGTGAGAACGGGTCCATCCCGTACAGTCCTAATATCCACGGTAGAGTTATGGTTCCCTGGACAGGTAAATCCTAGATTTGCTTTTAGAAGGAGGGACAAACCGGACCCTGTGGCAAGCACACCGAGCTTCATCCTTAGAGCAGAAAACCCAGAAGTTGTCAAGACCATGGCTTTACTAATTTCCCCACCTTATTTCAAATGCCAACAATAGAGTCATTTCGAAGAATGCAGAGCCAAAGGGGCCTCTACTCTGGCTTTGCTTCTGTTTTTCACGTTATGCCAAAAGACTGAAGCTCTTTTGAACACGCTATTCAGACGACCCTGCCAAGCACGGTCTCACGCCCCTTCTGTGGGGTGCAGGAAGCTGGAGGGAAGTCTGCTGCAGGTCCCCAGGACCACGCCGGACATTGGAGGCCGCCGCATCGCTGGCAGGCTGGACTCTACCCGGCTGCCCGCCTGCCCTGCCACCTTCTCTTGGCAGCCACGCTTGGGTCACTGGTCCCCAGCCCTGGCTTAACACTGGAATCGCCCGGGGAGTGTCGACACTACACGGAGGCTGGGTCCCACCCCCAGGGCTGCTGATGGAATTGGTCCGCGGTGCGGCCTGGACAACTGGATTTTAAAAGCGTCCCAGGTGATTCTGAGGTGCAGGCAGGAGTGAGAAGCGCTGCCCAGACCCCCCGGGGGAACCGATTCCGCTGACGCCGAAGCCCGCGCCTCTGACCCTTCGCTGCACTCCTCAAACTCCCGTGTCTCTCCTCCCCGTCCCACGCGGGGCCGCGCTGCGTTGCGCCCGCACGCGGGATCCCGCCTCCCGGCGCCTCCCCGCTCGCGGCGCCCAGAACCGCAGGAAACTTCTGCCCGCCGCGCGCGCCCTGCCGCGGCCCCGGGACTTACCT
>NW_006436282.1:21907633-21921637 GCF_000325575.1 Pteropus alecto
CGCGGGCGGCCAACCCACCGCGTGGGGACGAGCAGGCACGCCGCGGAGTTCTCCCAGAGGTGACACTTGAGAACTCGTCGCGCCAGCTCTGCCGCAGCTGCTGCTGCGAGCCCAGGCCCGTTCCCCGAAAAGTGCCAACCCAGCAGATGCGACCAGAGGCAACTCCCGGGCACATTGAAATTCTTGTTAAAACGTTGACACGTGCTTCGCGTGAAAACCAGCTCAAAGTAATCAAACCTTTTACACTAGAGCATATAGTTTGATTCATGCTTTTTAAAATCTAAATTTTTCTTCCTGTCCTTAAATCTATTCTTGGCAGTATACATTTTATATTCTTACTAATAAATTTCCCAATGAAATGCTTTATAAACGTCTTAAATGGGGAAGGTTTACATAAGGCATATGGATGCTGTAAAAAAAAAGTTGTCACTTATTCACACGGAAGTACACATGAGGTCATGAACTTAAATTCCTATCAAAGGCTGCTTTTCTGAAAAAGTATTTTCATAACTCGAAAGTGAAACTTTGCAAACATAAGATTGGTGGGATACAATGTGCAAACTTGTAAGCACCAAAATGAAGACGAGATGCTAAATATATTGATTTCTCCAGTTTGCTACCCTTATGTAAATTTCTGGTAGAAAAATTAGAAAAATTTTTCTTCTAGAATTCTGCATTTTATCTTCACGTCTTTTAAACTCTTAGATTTTCCGTATCCTGTTTCTCGGGCTGCATTCTGAGTAACTTCTTCAGTTCTGTCTTTCCATTCGGTAATTTTGTAAATATTTGAATCTGCTGTTTAACCCATCTGTGGTAGGTTGACTAGTCCTCCACGGCCATGATGTCCACCTATACCCGAAACCTGTGACTATGGCAGATGGTAGCAGATGGAATATAGGGTGCTAATCAGCTGACTTTGAGATGGCAAGATGATCGTGGATTATTGGTTTTCAGGACCAATGTAATGACAAGGGTCTTTATAAGTAGAAGAGGGAGGCAGAACCAAAAAATGGTAGCCTGAGAAGAACTTTTGCCTGATGTTGCTTGCTTTGAAGATGAAGGAATGGGGCCATGAGCCAAGGAATGCAGGTGTTTTCTAGTAGCTGGAAAAAGCAAGGAAATGGATTCTCCTGTAGAGCCTCCAGAAGGAACGCCACCCTGCTGACACTTTGATTTTAGCCCAGTGAGACCTATTGAGAATTCTGACCTCCAGAACTGTAAGGTAATAAATTTGTGTTGTTTGAAGTCACTAAATTTATAACTTATTATAGCATCAAGAGGAAACCAATACACCATCCATTTAGTTGTTAATTTCGACAATAATATATTTGCTTTCTAAGAGTCTTTTGGTACTACTTCCAGTTTTCTTGGTCATTTTTAATAATCTCTTCTTTGCTGATTCCATCGTTTTTAAAATTCATAGGTTTTTTTTTGTTTGTTTTTCATTAAACTTTTCATTTTGAGATCATTATAAATCTACATGCGGCTGTAAAAAATAATGCAGAAAGACCCATGTACCCTTAACCCAATTTTTTGCCAATGGTCACATCTTGCAACATCACAACCAGCTTGCTGATATTGATACAGTCAGGATACAGAACATTTCTATTGCTACAAATATGCCTCATGTTGCCCTTTTATACCACACTACCCCCTCTTTAACCACTGGTGACCACTAATCTTTCCATAGTTCTAACTTATTTCAAGAATGTTGTGTAAATGGAAGCACACAGTATACAACATTTTGGGACTGGTTTTATTTACTCCGCATAATTCTCTGGAGATTCATCCAAGTCGTTGCATGCATCAATAGTTTTTTCCTTTTTATCGATAAGTAATATTCCATGATATTACCGCAGAGATTATCACAAGTTTGTTTAACCATTCATATGTTGAAAGACATTTGGGTTAGTTCCAGTTTGGGGCTACTTTGAATAAAGCTGCTCTAGACATTCATGTACAGGTTTATATGTGAACATAAGTTTTCATTTCCCTGGAATAAATGCCCAGGAGTGCAACTGCTGGATATATAGTGGTTGCGTTTTTAGTTTCTTAGGATGCTGTTGAACTCTTTTCCAGGGTAGCTGTAGCATTTTACATTCCCACCAGCAATGTGTAAGTGATCCAGTTTCATAGCATCCTCATCGGCATTTGGTGCTATCACAATGTTTTATTTTAGCTATTCTGATAGATGTATAGTGATAGTGATATGTCATTGTGATTTTACTTTGCTAATGATGTTGAAGACCTTTTCATATGCTTATTTGCCATCTATATCTCCTTTTGAGAGAAATGTCTGTTGGTCAACTTCTAATTGGATTGCTTGCTTTTTTTTACTATTGTTTTGAGAGTTCTTTATTCTAGATACTAGTTTTTTTGTCAGATATGTGGTTTGAAAACTTTCACACTCCTAGTTTGTCTTTTCATTTGTTTAATAAGGTATTTCACAGAGCAAAGGTTTTTAATTTTGATGAAGTCCAGTTCGCCAATTTTTCATTGTATAGACCATGCTTTTGGTAACAACTCTAAAAACTCTTTGGGATAATTCTTTGTAGATACCTAGGGATTTCCTACATAGACAATCATGTCATCTGTAAATAGGGACTGTTTTATTTATCCCTTTACAATATGTAGGCCTTTCATTCCCTTTTCTTGCCTTATTGCACTGGTTACAACTTCCAGCACCATGTTAAATAGGTCACTATGGGAGGAGGGGAGAGGTGAGGCTTGTTATTGCTGGTGGCTCCCTACTTGGCATTTTCTGACATTACTCTGATAGCGGTGTTAGGAGACCAGGTTAGGGTGCCTTATTATAGCCTGGAGAGGGTAGAAGTTTAGGCTCCCCTCTTGACTTTGGCTGTCCAAAGGTGGGGGGTCCACAATTTTTCTCTGTGGTGTTTGGCTAGAGTAGAGCATCCATTCTCTAAGGTTTTCTGTCTTGCTAGATCATCTATTTCCTATTTCTCTTGCTAGAGAGAGCAGGCTTTTAAAACTTTATCATTGTATTTTGTGTTCATGAGTGCTTTTGGGTTGCTGGCTTCTCCAGCTACAAGTCTGAGATGTGTGAGGCAAAAGAAAACCCAAGAAATTCAGTACCCTGTCATGCTTTGGGTCCTGAGGTCTCTGGCTACTCTTTCACCAGGTTTCAGAGTCTTCTGTTTGTTTTATATAGAATGTACAGGGATTTTAGTTGTATTTAAGTAAAGGAATAGGGAAAAGTATGTCTACTCCATCTTCTCAGAAGTCAAAGTCACCATATATACTTTTTGTATTGTTTTTGATCATTTCAGTATCTCAAAACCTTGGGGATCTAAATTGTTTTTTCTGTTCCCACTCATGATGTATCATTTTCCTTATTATCTTTTAAATGTTAAGTGTACACCCTGAGGACCGAAGTTAGGATTGCTTTCTTCAGAGTATTTGCATCTGTCTCTGCTGGGAGCCACGAGGCATACTACCTGAGGACCATTTTAGTTCTCTTCAAGGGTCCTAGTTTCATACAGAATCTTCAGGTTCAGTCTTCTTGTCCTGCAGCAGTTCTCAAGGGCCATCAGTCAAATTCCAGGGCTGATATTGGCATTTGCACCCAAGGACATCTGGGTCATTTGTTTACCGGTACTATCCTTTCGGCTCATAGCTCTCTTCATCTTTTTGTGGGAGAGGGACTAGTATATTTTGAAGATTTTCCTTATCTTCTTGTAAGCCCAGAAATGCTGTTATACTTTATCTAGGAACTGGTTTGTATTGTGGTTAGAGAGCTAAAATCACTGGGAGAAACGGAAATCCCTTACGTATGACATTCGGTGGTAAGTATCACCTTGAAAACAACTGAGAAAACTATTCCTCATGATTACCAGGTTTTTGTTAAACAGCCAGACATGACGATTTTATTGCTAGTGTTTTAACTTCCTTAATGAAAACTGTCATTTTGGGTGAGATAGATTATTAGAATAATATTCAATTTTTAGTATCTACAACAAAACTGAGCCTTGCTCACCATATTACCATAACTGGGTTCTGGTGTACTGACAAACTTGATCTTCAGAAGAGTTAACAACTGGAGAAAACTAGAATATTAGAGGGTATATTTGAAAATAGTGAAGTGTAAGAGCTATAAAACGTGGTCTAACCTGTCGTCTATGGCTCAGCGTCACTACAGAACTGCAGCTGTAGCTGAAAAGTCCTTTGGACATTTTCCCCAAAAGAACAAACCAAATCTTTATTTTATGCTCCTGCAGCTAGTTCTCTCTCATTTCAATAACCTGCTTTGAAGATCCAGCTCACTGCATCCCATAGAGACATAAGAGATGTTTTGATAACCAGTATTGTTTTATTCACGACTCTTCTTTCCTCCATTAATCAGTAAATAAATTTAAGAAGGTGACCAATTCTTGGAAAGCCAAGAATCAAACTGTAGCTTCCAGAAAATATTCTTCCCTGATCATCCTGACTCCTACTTTAAAATCCAGTTCTAAAGATGGCCCTTACAAACTTGATTCTTCAGTAAGAACAATAATGATTGCTGATAACTTATTATAAGCTCGTTACATACATTTACTCCTCAGAACAATCCTAAGACATCGGTGTTTTGGCTGTTCTAACTCTAGAGGTGAGGAAACTGAGGCACGGAGTCAAGTAACCCAAAGTTTCCCAGCTTGACAGTAGTGGAACCGACCATTGATCCGAGGCTGTCTGGTTCCAGAGTCTGTGCAATAATCCTCTTGTGTGGGCTGTCTACGGCCAAGGCCAGGCCCACTATAAGTGATGATCTGACAAAATGAAACGTGGTACTTTTAGGAGAGAATACAGGTTAAACCACAATTACATTTATTCCTCTAAGAATAGGATGCCAGCTTTTACATTTAAAAACATATATTACCAACTATCTCTGCAGTTTGCCTGCTCTTACTAAGCTGATAAAAAAATTCCAAAGCAGAGTGATTCAACAGCACCATCATTAAGTTGCAGATCTACCCTTGATCACGGAGCAAGAATACGCTTCGGATCGACAAGAAAATAACTTTAAGTGTTCACAGAAGAAGTACCCATATCCATTTATCATACATTCCAGTATCTCACGCCCCCCTCTGCAATTGTCTAACTCTTAACCTAGTTTCTCTTTATAGTCCAAAAAAATGGAATCGTTCAAATGAGATATCCCTTCAGAGCACTGTTGAAAATATGTTAAAAGTAGAGATATCCCGGGTCCCTGTTCTACACATTAAAAATATATTAGCACAGAGAGAAAATATCCGTGGATACATTCTATTATGTTCTAATGAGTTTTTGCTTCCCCCTTTTTGATAATGTCTTCAATTTCTTCTGAGACCCTTCCTTTGTAGTCATTTGGTTCTATTGCATTTAACTTCTTTTGATATTCTGGTGGCAAGCCATTCTCTTTTGCACCCAGGCAAATGACCTACAAATGGTTAAAATAAAGAAAAAGACCTCTTTTAGTTGGGAACAAAATTTAACTTAGAATATTGCAGCTTTATTTGCAGTATCCACGTATGAACTATTAGCTTTCAGATAATTCTAGAATAAACAGTTATAGAACAAAAGGGAGCTATAGTCATTCCTCTCACATTGAGTATGAATGTGTGCGGAGTTTTCAAAGCCACATGATACAACCTCATGGAATATCAGTTTTACTCAATAGTGTAAAATATTTTTATATTAAGACAAAAGCTTATTGTATAGACTTTGCACGATCTCTTAAGAAAAAAAATATCATTCTTCAGAAAAATGTAAAGCTTACAGGGAGCAATTTTAGTTGAATCCCAGAGTGTACTCTACCCCTGAATTAAATATGAGGGAAGAAAGGACAACTGTGTCCAGCGCTCCTTCCCAGGTCCACACCAGGTTAACCCATCGAGGCGCCACACTAGAAAACTCCAGATTAGCTGCTGGCAGGGGAACTGGGTCATCCACTTCAGTGCCATATCCTTATCGGGCCTGCCAACAATACCTGAGTTTGGGCTTCTGTAAAGAGATGCTGGGGTCTCTATTCTGTGCTAGGAGGCATGGTTTCCCTGATTATGAAAGGCAGGAAGACATTTTTTCCCTTTGGGGATGGAAAATATTTCAGCAGTAGAAAATATATTTTTTTCCCCATTAAAATGAATCTTAGTGTTCATATGTTGTGGAGAGAAAAGACTCCGAAAGCATGTACATAGAGTGAGTCTCCTAAAAATCTATTAGACGTGTTATTTTCTACTTGAAGAAAGAAAATACATGTCTAGAATTATGACTCACATTTCTAAAAGTTTTTTTTAATAAACTAAGTTTTAGGAATATAGTTCTATCATTACAAATAAATGTGAACATTTTCGTTTTTCGTTTTAGGTAAATAACTTTTTTTTTAATTAAAATGAATTGTTCGTGTAGAATTTAAAACACGCAAAGCCTTTAAAAACCAAGATAGTCTTTATTTCAGCTCAATGAAAAAAGGAATCACCAAACATTTCTGTAAGTAGCTTACCTTTTTATACTGAGGTGAAGGGGGTGCACTCTCATAATTTTTCATCTGATAACTTCGACAGGTTATTTCTTTTCCTTTTTGAGTGTAAACATTAATTTCTATTGGGACATACATTCCACTATTAACCCCTTCTTGCCTGAAACAAGAACAGCCAAATTTTAACCATACTTGACTTAGCCAAGTTAGTTTACTGGATTAAAATTTTAACTATATATGCAAGTATTGCTCCCTACTTATTTTGGGATATAGTAGAACAAATTATACTATTACTACATCAAAAGTAAACTTAGCATTTCAATTAGAAAGCCTGCTTCAATGTAGTTACTTGGTATACCCCTGAAACATTGCTCTCTAGGCTACAAAAAATGGACTAAATGTTCTGACAGCAAGAGACTATCTACACAGAGAAGAGTAGAGAGATAGTTTATTCTCATTCACAAATGAGGTAAAACATCAAGCATGTCAGATAATCTGCTCTTCTCAAGTCCTACTCCTCTGTTAATTTTTATTTTTTTTTCATTAAATGCACTGTCACACAACTCTTGGGAATTCTAGGTATAAAAAGTATCAAGGCATTCTCAATATGTTGTTAAAGTTTTTGCAAATTATTATTACTCTTTCACTGATTCAACGGCCACTGTAAATTAGTTTTTAAAAACTGGCTATAATAAAACTGAACGATTGCTCTCAAAATCAATAAAAGTTTGCAACAATTCATGCCTTTTCATAATATGAAACTACAAAGATTTTTATAAAAGACAAATAGAATGAAAATAAGGACCTTCATCTTTTACAGACGAGATTACACATGTCACCCCCAAATCTCAATCGGAAAGTGTAACCCTTCTAGATTTTTCTTTTTAGGAAATGCACATTATACCTTTTATGTTAACTCTAAAGTGTAAAGACTATGTCTATAAGCATATGGTTTTGAAAACCCAACACATATATACACATCCTTGCATATGATCCACTTTCGAAATTAGTAGTTATTTAACTTAAAATTAGAAGCCACCTACTTATCCAGAGAACTTAAATTGCTTTTGTTCATTTTCCATACTACTCCCCATACTTCATCGCCAGGACTTTGAAAAATGGTGGCTATACCTCCGTGCCAAATTTCACTTGTTTTGCCTCGGTAATTGCCAAAGTCAAGCTTAAAATCCTACAAAGAAAACGAAAGTGATATGATCAATAGCCTCCTGAATTAAAATTTCCCTCCTCAAAAAAAAGATTTATCTTGAACTTTAAGCAATTAAAACATAAACTCTGAGTTCCTTCTACATGTAAGATGCTGTGGAAAATACAAAGATTTTTGTATTTTGACCCTCTTCTCAAAGACTATATTTTTTCATATTTTTCTAAACAATGACCCTCTTCTCAAAGACTATATTTTTTCATATTTTTCTTTAAAAATGAAATGTATACTATGTATATATATTTTACCATAAGTGAAGAGTGTAAAAGGGGGGGTAGGTGGGGAATCACATAATCCCAAAGCTTAACACAACCATTTTCATCTTTGAAAATTACTCCCCAGTCTACTTACATGTAGATTTTAATTTGGAGACAATAATAGTGTACATGACTCTTGAGACTGGGTGAAGGCTACGCAGGGGTTATAAAATTCCATTTTTATGTAGACAGTATCCTACTAGCATTTATCATTATGACTGCGCAAAGGGAACTGGCATTTGAATGTGATTTGTAAACTTATTAATCTAACATTCATAAATTGTGCAAATATATCTATCATCATCATAAGTGCAGCTAATACTGGAAAAGGCACCGGGTTCTACACACTGTACGAGCTTTCCACGGACTATCATCTTTATCCTGCCAACAACTTTATTATACTCATTTAATGGCAAGAAAAATTGTGGCTTACAGAAATTAAGCAACTTGCCTAAAACCTCACAACTGATAAGTAATGGAGCCAGGTTTCCAGTTTAGTTTCTTCCCTCACAGAGATGGATAAGCAGAGGACAGAGTCCTGGGGAAGACTTAAAAACCTTACTTGGCTGTTTAGGAAGATTTCTTTCCATCTTGGCAAAGCTCAGTTTCCTTAATAATAAAATTTAAAACGGTTGGACTAGATGATAAAACTCAGGTTTATATTTATTCCCATCACCTTTAGTTTCTTAAAAAACTTTGTCTCAGACAGTTTAGGAAAAAGGTTAGTCTGAGTGACCAGTACCTTCAACTGGTATATTGGATGTTCTAGGACCAAGCATCCCTGGCAGGATGACAAAGGATCTGGTAAAAGTTGCAACAACACTAGGAGTTAGCTGTTAATTGCTAAATCCAATAGACGATTTTCATTCTTCGTCTTGCTCTACTTCTCAGCCGCTTCTGACACAGTTAACCACCCTGTCTTGATCTGCCGCCTTCCTGACTTTCGGACTGTTCCTTGATCTCCTCTATTCCCCTTCTCAACTCCTCTACGACCTGGCCTTTAAATGTTGGAGTTTCTAAGAGCTCGGTTTAGGTCCTTTTCTCTGCTCATTCAGCAGTTTGCTGAAGACAATCTCGTCCCCTCCAAAGGCTTCAAATATCATCCAATATTCCGGTCATCTTTTAATCCCACCAGATCTCTCTTGAGAACTTTAAAAGTGCTTAGAACAGGGCCTAGCATATAGACAGTACTTAATAAATGTTCACAAACTTTTATTTTTTGCTCACTTGGATGTAAAACAAGTATCTCAAACTCGGTATGTTCAAACCCAGCTTGATCTTCCTTCCCAGACCTGATTCTCCTCTTTACAAAATGAATCACCATCATCCACCCTGTTTTTGCACCGAAAACCTGAGTCATCTTTATTATCTCCTCCCTTCACAATCAGTCACCAAGGAGATAACACTGTTACCTCCTAAATATCTCCCAAACCCACCTACCCTCTACTGTTACCAATCGGGGTGCCATTATCTTTAGTACAGATTGCTACGAAAGCTTTCTAACTGGACTCCCCACATCCACTTTGCCCCCACTTCCAATCCGTTTTCCATAGCAATCACATGAGCTTTCAAAGATGCAAATCTGATCTTTCCTTTGCTTAAATCCTGCAATGGGTCTTCTCATTACTCTCTAGATAAAGACCAAAGTCTCCTTTGGCTTCTCTTGTCCTGTAACATGTGGCCCTTCCCTACCTCTCTAGTCTCGCTTTATCCTCCTCACTCACTCAGCTCCAGCGTCAGGAGCTGGATGATCCAGCTTCTTCTTTCCTGAGGTCTGTTGTACAAGCTGTTTCTTCTGTTTTGTTTGCTTCTTCCCTCCCCCAACCACTCCAGTCTCGGCTTTAAAGTCACGTTTTCAGAGAGCTTTACAGAGCATGCAGGTCAGGTCAGGTCCCCACGTCACACAACTCCCATAACACCTCGTATATCTTCTTAAAAAAAAAAAAAAAAAGACCACCTTTTTTAGAATAGTTTTAAATTCACAACAAAATCGAGAGGAAGGTACAGCATGTCTCTCTTTTAAGACTAACCATACCCGAAACTGAATAATCATTTGTTTTGATAGCTCTTCCCCTCGTCTCCACTCTAAGTGTCTAAACTTCTTTCCCATATTTAGGGAATTCTCTACCTTATGAGTCTGGGGGGTGGAGAGTGCCTGAGCCTGATTCCTGTTTTTAAAACTCTGAATGCCAGAAGTTGGTTCTCACAGCTTTGCTTGCAGTCAGGGCATGGGCACGTGGCCAAGATTTAGCCAATCAGGACATCCTTGGGGCTTTGAATTAGAAGCTACTGCACACAGACAGCAGAAACTCCACACTGATGGTGGCAGCCACATCTGGGTTTCAGTAACTGCAGAGGTGTAGTGACCGTGACAGGTAGGGTCCAGAGCAAGTGGTGTCGGTGATGCCTGAGGCAGTGTCCATGTTTACCAAGTCCAGCAGTGGTGCAGCAATGGCCTGGGCTGGTTCTATCTTTACCGCTGGCTGTATTTCGGTTGCTGTGCCTCCCTTTATGCCTGCCTGTTTTATCAGCTTCGTGGTCCTATATCCTGGTCATTCTGTGAGCTCTCCAACAGCCTTTCAACACATTTTTTTTTCTGCTTAAGTCAGCTACTTTCTGTTGCTTGCAGCTAAGAACCCTGGTGATGGCAGCAGAGACCATGTTTGTCTAGTTCAACGAGTCAAAGGTTTTGTACATAATTTGTTCGCGTGTCTCTCCTATAGCCTGGGAGGTCCGCAAAGCAGCAGCTTTATTCAGTCATCTTTGTGTCTCCAGGAAAGTACTGAAAGAATATGTACTAAATGAATGAATGGACTGTACTGAAGAACAATGATTTTTTTTTTTTTACCCAAGAGGGTTGCATTTCATCCAGCCACTTAACTGAGCACAATCCTTAGTAGGAATTAGAGTTCCAGCATTCAGCCCTTCTCAGATCGGGAGCAAAATATAGGTAACCAGATTTTTACAATACTAGTGACAAGTCCTGTAGCAAAGGACTTGTACAGAACAGAAAGCGACCGATCCCATGACTTGGGTCAGAGAAGGCCTCTCAGCGGTACCAACTGAATGGATTCTGTGAGGATGCCCCTGCGTTAGTGGACAAGATCTGGCTGGGCAGAACGAGCAGCTTGCGGAAACGTTAGGAGGGGGAGCTCACGGCAGTCTGGGGCGCATCGTTGCTGGGGTGGCACAGCTCAGTAGGGGTCAAGCATAGGGCCAGGTGGCCGTACTTAGGAGGGCAGCAGTCAAAACGTGAAGATAAAATGTACTCCTTATCAGGAAGAGCTGAATTCCCAGCCCCGTTCGAAAACTAGGAATCCTGGCCCCTCGTCTGCTGAGGGGCGGGGAGCACTAACCTGCAGGCGGGCCACGCAGCAGACCGCGGCCGAGGGGTTTCGGAGGTGAATCCGCTCCGTCAGCAGGTTGCTGCCATAGGCGAAGTACAGAAAACTGTCCTCCTCCTGACCCCGCAGGTCCTCGCAGCTCGAGTTCGCCATGTCCCACCAGAAGCCTGCACAGCCCCAGCGCTGGCAGCAGGGGTATGGAGAGAGTATGGCGAGCAAAGCGCGGCGGCGGGTGACTGCAGGTCAGTGGCCGCCAGGCCACGGCCTCGGAAGTCAGGGTGGGAAGAGGAGAGTGTGGGTCGGGCGAGTAGGGAGCGAGCGCTCTTCTGATTGGCTGCCGGTCTCCCCTCTACTTGGACTCAGAGAGGCTCAGTCCGGGAGCCGATTTCTCATTGGGTACGCTAACCTGTTGTCCCGCCCCCGCGCTCAAGGCTCCATCTGATTGGCGGATGGGCGGGCGCTTCGCGGGTGCAGGTCAGGTCAAGTCGGCTCGGTTTGGGGGTTGCGGGGCGGCGCGCGGGTCACGCCAGATTCTTATTTTCAGGTGGTGAGCTTGTGGGTTCCTTGCCGGGTGTGTTCTTTAGGGAGCTCTGGGAAGATCTGAGGCCAAACAGCGGCCCTGGCTTCTACGCCCCCCCCGCCCCCCATGGTTTTCGCAGCCGGCAGCTCGCCCCAGTTTTGCCCTCTGGGTTTGGAAGAGTCGATCGGGATGCTGAATGTTTGGGGCTCCCTTCCCTGAGGGAAGTAGCCGACTGGATTCATACCGTTTACTGGCCAGGTAACCTTGGGTACCTCTCGCCTGTTTTCTCTTTTTAAAATAGACAAGGAGAAATAAAATAAAACCCTCTAACAAGGTTTATGTAAGTATTAAAAGAGTAGTTTGTTAATGTCTTTAAATGCAAAAAAAAAAAAAAAAAACCCCAAAGCAAAATAAGTATAAAAACAATGAAATAAAACTCTATATTGTTAACTTCGAAATGAAAATAATATGAACTCAGAGCCTAGAAACAATGACTATCCTTCGCACCCAGATTTTGATCTCTAAATGTCACTCTCCACTAAAAGGTACCAGGGCTCCTTGGAGAAATGGCTGAGGCCAGGTCGAGAGCTGGGAATGAATAAAAGTGATTGGAACTTCTTGTGATAGAAAGTAAGGAAGTATCCAAGAAAAACGAGGTCCTTTCAAAACGGCGTGGGAGCCAGCTTGAAGGTATGCCTACTGGTCAAAATTAGAACAATTTGAGCGTCAAAAATAATGACTGAAATTGATTGAAAATGTCAGACATTAAAGTCATTCCCCTAAAAGACCAAGCCAAATCTAAAAACCAATAATTTTTAGACACCTCATTTACCATGCTATTGGTACTAGGCTTGGCATTACACCAACCCTTTACTCTGAAAAGTGGAAATTTAAGAAAATAAACATTTATCCTGCTTGTTTAGTTGCAGCTGCATTTCAGGGTAACCAAATAGCCCCAGTTGATGAGGAAACAGTTCTCTTTACAAAATTATACCAGCTAAATAATTTAAAATGAAAGATAGAAAATCACCATTTTTCAGACCCTAATGAAATGACTGATTCATGCCAAGATTCATCAATGAAACTATTTGGTGAAAGAGATAGGGAATAGGATATTCATGCGCTGCAAAATTATTCCCCAGGGATTACCTGCTGGTGGTCAGGGGAGAAATATGACAGTAGAGAAATCTGGACCCTCCTACCTTAACCTAGATGAATGTTATCATCACTAAAAGTGGACCAACCGGATATTGTGTGTCTCCTGATGTGACACAATATGAAGCACCAGTATCATCTGTATTGTTTCCAAAAATTCTTAACCTGAACATAATCAAGTAGGAGGATAGAAGAAAAATATAAGACCAAGAGGAAACAATCAGAAAAGTCCAAAACAAATGATGGGACATCCTGCAGAACAAATAGCTTATTCTCTTAGGTTAGTATTTAAACAACAACAACAACAACAAACAAACAAACAAAAACCAGGACTGAGGACAGGCTGTTCTAGATGAAAAGAAACATGAGAGACGTAATAACCAAATACAGCAGCTCACCCTTGGTTCTGATTTAATAAACCATATATAAAAGATATTCTGGGTATAATGAGAAATTTGAATATAGACTGTTAGATATTAGACGATTTTTAAAAAATTAGGTATGATAGTGATACTGTGTTTTGTAGAAAAAATGTCTTCTTTTAGATATACATACTGGCATGTTTAGCAGTAAAATGTTTGATATCAATATTAAAATAATTCAGGAAAATGAAGATATGGGAAGTGTTAAATGTTAAACTGAGTGATTTATATGTGGATACTCATTTTATACTTCTATTTATTTTCTGCATATTTGAACATGTTCATGTTAAATCACAAAAGAAAAAGGGAAAAGGTTATATATGTAAAGTACCTGGAATATTAGCGAGCACTCAATCAGCAATAACATTATTATTATATAATCTGCCAAAAGGAAGGCTTATCTCCTCTTCTACCCCTCAAATATCAAAGCAGAACTTGAAATAGGCATTTGGTCATTTCAGTGAGCAAGTTGCTTTTCTTGGTAAGATCATGCTCTATTGCACCATGAATTCCCAAGGGCTCTGCTTTGGAGCACTACCATTTAAAATGTCCTCCTGGGGTGGCAGTACCAGGCGCCCCATCTCGGTGATGGCGGGAGGGAACCCCCCGGGTGCCTGTAGTGTGCAA
>NW_006436282.1:21921905-21932375 GCF_000325575.1 Pteropus alecto
AAAAAAAAAAAAAAAAGTCTTGTGCACTATAAATTGCTTTTAGACAGTCAAAATATATTTATTATTTAATTAATTATTTTAAGGTATATTACTTTTCTCTTCCTATACTTCTCACTCATTGCTTAATTTTATAGCAACTGACTTTTCTCAAGGCCACTTTGCAAAAATTTTCTGATGTTAAGCACTGATGTTTCCTCAAACATCGAAAGTCTTATTCCAGTTAAGCATTTTATTTAGCATCTACAAGTGCAGTGTACTGACCCTTGTTGGCCAGCAAGGGGCGGTAGGTAGCAAGGTTTTTTGGTTTTGTTTCAAATTTAACCAAAGCCTGATTAATATTACTTAACATTTATTGAGCACTTATTAAACGCCAGACACTAGTCTTAACGCTTATATACAACAGCTCATTTAATCCTGAAAACAGCCCTATGCAGAAAGTTCTGGTATTATTCTCATTTTACAGGTAAGGAAACTGAGGTGCAGTAGGTTAACTAACCTTCCCAGGTTGTAGTTAGCAATGACTGAAGCAGAAGTTCACAGCCAAGCAGTCTGATTCTAGAGTCATTACTGGGTGCTGCTTCCCCGATTTCTCAAATTGTTGAACCCTAGGGGTCTAGACATAACTGGTTATTGTCAGGGAGGAGAGAATTTACTCCCTACCCACCCTTCTTTAGTTTTTCTGGCTAGACTAATAGTAAAATAATCAAATTGACACAAGACTTAAATTAATAGGAGAAACATCAATTTAATACAAGCGCATGGGAGAATCATAATATGATGCTCAGAATATAATACGAGGCCCAAAGAAGTTACTGAACCAGGCACCTTTTAATGCCTTTTAGACAAAGAAACAATAAATTTGTGAAAAACCAACAGGACAGAGAAAGTTAGTGCTCATTAGAAAGGGATCCGAGCAAGGTTTGGTTATTCATAAGTGAGAAATCTAAGCAAAGAAAATTAGCAAAGGCGGTACAGGGCTTGTCGACACAAGCTTTTGACTCTGGATGCTTTTAGCTCTCACAGTAAAGTGTCTCTCTGCCTCTGGAGCAGGAAGGGCACTTATCAAAAAATAAATTTTTCTCTTTTGAGGCAGAAGGGTCAGGGTTTTCTACTTGCAAGGGCAGTTTCTTAAGTAACTGTAATTCAAAATAATCAATATGCCATGGTGGGATATCTTGGGGATGCCTGCCCTTGGACCGCCACTTTTAAGTACAACCTCTATATTATATATAAAGGTATAATAAAATGGTAATTCTAGCTTTCAATCACTTGATGATAATGACGTGAAATTTTTTCCAAATGCCATCTTTTAAATCCAGTGGTCTTTAAAGTTTTTGATTGTATCATTAAAAAATTGTGAGCACACACCCAGTGTGTGTGTATATATATATATGTATATCTATAATGCATCATATATTATCCACAAAATAGAATTTAAAAACAACTATTTTAACTGTCACATTACTTGTGAGAGTATCATTCAATCATTGGCCAGTCTCAAGGAAAATATACACATAGGGGCCAAGTTAATTATAAATAATTGTGGATGGAAATCTATATTTCAAATAGTCCTCCTGCAGATTTCCATGTTTCGGCTAACTTCGTGAGGTCTTGTTAGTTCACGGTTATTTTTATCTTGCTGTAGAGCCCGTGTCCGAAGTCAGGAATGTCACCTCCGTCCCTTTCTTTTATCTTTTCTTGTGCTTGCCATTTTAGTAAGATGCACAGTCTCGTTCTTTGAAGAAATCTTTTTTTGGTAAGAATTAGTTCTCTGTAAACTCACTTCATCAAGCACAGATAAAGTAAGTCACAAAACACAGAATGAATAAAGGCCAGTGCCACCTGTCCCCCCACCCCCAGGACACCTCCCATCTCTTACGAGACAGATGATGACTGACTGACTGAGGATTCTAGTGTCAGAGTAAAACAAAATTACATTAGTACGTAACTATATTTACTAAAGATAGTAAGGGCAAAGTATAGTAAAGCAAACTTCTTTCTAATATTTTAGATTAGAAGTAAATAAAAATAGAATTTTAATTGTTTTCATACCTCAGTGGATCAGCTTGCTCATCCACTTTGAATACCATTGTTGTAATCGATTTTAGCCTTATCATTTTTAAAAGAACAAGGTGAAACATTTGCACATTAGGCAGGTTCGAAGAGCTGTTTCGTTAGGAGGCAGTGTGTCTGCTGAGGAAAGCTTGCTGGCTGCTTAGCTAGGCCATTCGGGGCAGTAGTACTTCAGTGGGGCAGATGAGGACTAGGTCTCATGAGTCTGTCTCTTAGCTGTGTAGGCTGAGAAATTCCATCTTGGCTCTGGGAGCAGATTTACACTAATCGACCTCGTAAGAGATGGATGTATGCATCAGAATGCCAATTTGTTGATGTCCAATGAGAACTGTAACAGGTAAGCCAGATACTTGTGTTCATTGATCAATGCATTTTCTCCCACTAGGAAAATTATATCCACGTGAGAAACCTTCAGGCATGAGCTTAGCATGTTTGAGGAACAGCAGATGGGTAGGTGGTTGAAATGGAAGGAATAAGAGGAGGAGTGGTAGGAGATGAGGTCAATAGATAGGCAAGAAGCAGCTCATGCAGCACCTGAAGGCCGTATTAAGGAGTCTGGATATATTCTAAGAGATCAGAAGCTCTTGGGGTGTTTATAGGCAGCGATTTGATCTGAATTACTTTTCAATAAGATAATCCTGGATGCTGAGTAGAGAATCACTTTTAAGGAGATAAAAATGATAGTTAAGAGACAAGTGAAGAAGTTATTGCAGAAGTTTTGACAAGAGTGGATGGTGGCTTTGGACTAGGGCTGTGAGAGTGAAGCTGGAGAGAAGGGGACTGGTTTGGGTGCTTTTTTATGGGAGAGAAGACAAGACTTGCTGAGGGATTGGAGGTGTGAGTCCATGCTTACCAAACGACCTTCCAGTTGTAATTTGTCTTAGTAGATTTTCCTTGTGGAAAAGGAAGCACTGATCAGGGAACACAGGAGTCTGATTTTCCTGCTAATTCTAGTTTTCTTCTCTGAGAATTTGAACTTGATCTGAGAAGGTTAGGTTCCTTGGGTGCCTAGAATGTAGCTTGTAACACTCTAAGCTGGTCTCAGCCACATTTACACAGATGGAATCAGTAGAGGAGGAAGGTGATCTTAGTGACAGAGAAGAAGAAAGCAGACCACAGCCAGAGGAGAGAAGGGAGGTAGAGAAATCTGAGCCCTGAGCTCAGTCAAGTGGCTGGCTCCAGCTATTACCAAGGCCTATTCAATTTCTTACTTTAGTTTTCACAAGAAAGTCTCGTATGCCTTATATTCCAAATCACACTGATAATGAAATAAAGGATTCTTATTAAATGCATATAGTTTATGTGGAAGGCAGCATATTTAATCCCACAACGATATTTTGGATTGTCTTGAAGACTTCTAGCTTCCAAAGTATTTTACTATGCTTGTATTATTTTAAATAAATATATATTAGTAACCTAAAGTATAGAGAAGTTATTATCCGTCATATGTGGTCCCAGGTTACACAGGCAGTATGAAATAAATATGAACCTCCAACAACTAGAAGGACGTGGAATAAGCAGTTATTGAGAAAGAATTCTGTTCACTGCCTAAACCCAGAATGAGTTACCTTTGACTCATCCCTCCCCTGCAAAGATGGCATTTAATCAGTAAGATCTGCAGCTAACCACATTGTATCCAGCCTCCTCCTCGTTCCCACACTCCCCACCTTCTCCCTGGAGTCGTCTTCTCACACTTGACTGGTTTCCCTGACTCTGCTTTTCTGTAGAAATGGGGTACACACCACATAAGGACAGCAGAGGTCGGGTTGGGAATTGTGAGTAGTTCAATTTCGATAGAGCACTGGGTCCATATTAGGAAATGAAAGAAAAGTCTGAAAGGAGATCAGCTTAGTTTATGGGAGGTTTGCATTAAAAGTTCAGACTATTTAGTGGTCTAAAGAAGACATTTTTATTTTTGAGCAGAGGGGGCCTTCGTTCTAGCGGCTGTGAATAGGATAGCCTGGGAGGGTGTAGGATGGGTAGGTGGCCAAGTACTGGGTTCACTGTAAGATCAAGGTCATGAAAGCCTTGGGCTAGGGCTGTTTATGGAATGGGAATGAAGGGATGGAAGGGAGTGAAGATATGTTCTTTTAATTTGCTTTTACGAAATCACTCCATTGTGCAGAAACTTTTAAAGACTGTATGTTTATTAGTTTATCAAGTTCAGGCTGTTGTGCAAGCCTTTATGAACTAATTCCATTCTGCGTGGCCAGTCTGATTTCTCAGTTGATGGCAAACCCTTTGTAGGCAGGGACCACACCTTATATTTCTGTATACCTGCAGTACTTACCACAGCAGAGATGAATAGTCAATATTTGCTGATTAATTGAACCAGAGTCAAAATCTCCCCTACACGTCACACAGGCTCTCCAATCTTTTTTTCTCTATGATTCCGTCCAACTTTCCTTGATTTACTTAGAGGCACTTGCCCTTTAGCTCTGATTTGAGGTTTACAATTTTATACGAATGCTTTAGCATATGAGATTCCGCATGCATTTTATTAGCCATAGAGGTATTTATATTTATATCTCCTCCCAGCTTATGGTCTGGCAAATGACAGGGAAGCATGCCAGAGTATATTAAGTCAGAAATGTTCTTGGGGTAAGGGGCGGAAAAGAATATATTAAAATTTCAAAAGGCAGTAATTTTTCAGGATGTTTGACAGATCATCTGTATTCTTGTTTCGAGATTAACCCTGAAAAGTAGTTCCAATATAGTTTCGTATTTAGTGCTTAGTAAATGGTCTCCTTTGAGAGCTCTGTCTCTATCTCTATGTCTATCACTGTAACTATACACTTTGGAAAGGCATACGTGAAACTGTTAACGGTGCTTATCAGTGGGAAGGGAAATGGAATTGGAGGTATGGGAAACGGGAGCAAGTCTAACAAAAAGCTTTGTTGTTTTTTTCTGTTGTTGTTCTGTATTCCTTCATATTGTTTGTGCTTCGAGCACGTATTCATTATCACTTTTATTATTTTAACATATATACATTATTAAAATTTGGAACCAAAATGTATACCTTATGGAATTTTAGGCCAAAATCTGGAGACCTAATGTCAGCAGGATAAAAACAGGGTGTTGATTAAATAAATTGCCCAAAGAGACTGATGTAGCAAACAACTTCCCAAGCAGGTCTGCCTCTCACCATATCAGTCAGATAATTAGGCCACATCAGTTAACCTTGCTCTGTGAAAGCTACTGCCTCACTCTGCAGGCCCGCATCTGCACAATCTCACGGCGCCTATCTGGATGGTCCCTCTTTGCCCTTTGAGATGTCAGTGGATACAAGAACCAGAATATTTTCCTAGTGTGGTTTAGGGGAAGGTCACATATGTGTTTTAGGACAATGACCTGGTAAAGCCTGCTGTCAACCTTAAGACACTGGCAGAAGGTCCTGGAAATACAGCAGCTCAGCTGTTTCATGTCATTTACCATAGCTACATGAGATCGACACACACCAATCCCAAGATTTACTACTGTTCTTGTTAAAGTCTGGCACCCTGCATCATAATTAATATGTTCATTTCCTCGGCTTATATGTCCATGTTATTTGCAGCACCTTAAAGTCAGTTGAAATTAAAATGTGAAAGAAAAATTTTGCTGCATGTTTCTGACTGCCAGTAACAGCAATAAATAAGTAATAACACTTTAGAATGTAGGTTTACTTAAGTGAAAATCCCAATCTTTGCTTTGGTAATAGATTTCATTCTTTTCTTCCTAAGATTGAAACTCAGCAAAATCTTAACATTGTGTATAATTAGATGAGAGCCAAGGTTTTCTTAATGTCCCCATAAGGAAAATGGCTTTGGAATGAAGCTTAATTGAAACATTAGGATACATTTTTGGAAACTGAGAACGGCGCTTGAGTTCTCTGCTTAATTAATGTGCTTGGATTTCATGTTTTCAGTCTATTCAACAATATTTAATCAATAATTAGCTCTTCTCAGAGACATTTGCTCTAATGAAATGCTTTACTTGACTGTAAAACAACTCTCGCTGTTTGGAAACCTTTCCAGAATAGCTGCTCTATGCTGGTGTCAACTTCTTTCTCCTTCATTATTTTCCGCTTTCACATGAACACAACACATCCCAATGAAAGAGCCTCTCTATTTATTGTCTTTGCTAAATGCGTTTTGGCAGAGAAGACAACAGAAACTCTCTATAGCTGAGTAACAGAAACTCAGATGACTCACTGAAAGTGACAGTTATATACGGGAGATAGGTGTGTTTTGTGTGTAGAGAAGCAACTCGCTTCAGTAAGTCATCCTCTGCGCTTCCTGTGGGTGGTGCATTTTATATGTATCACTTTCAGATTTGTTAAAAACTATGTCTCGAGCTAGCTAAGTCACATGAACTATTTGAATTGCTTTCGGAGGGTGCCACAGACTTGTGGTGGCAAAATTGTATTTCCATGACCCAACAATTCCACTCCCAGGTATACACCCGAATGAATTGAAAACAGGTACTCAGACAAATACTTCTGCACGAGTGTTTATAGGAGCACTATTCACAACGGCCAACAGATGGAAATAACCCAAAGTCCATCAGCGGGTGAATGGATAAACAAACAAAAAGTGGCATAGCCATACAATGGAATATTATTCAGCCATGAAAAGACATGAAGTACTGATTCATGCTGCAATGTGGATGAACCTAAAAAAATAAAATTACAGTAATTGAAAGAAGCCAGACACAAAAGGTCACATGCTGTACGATTTCATTTATCTGAGCTATCCAGAATGGGTAAACACATAGAAACAGAAAGCCGATTGGGAGTTACCAGCCACTGAGGGGAGGAGGAGGAGCTAAGGAGTATGAGGTTTCATTGTGGGGTGAGGGAAGTATCTTGGAACTAGAAAGAGGTGGTAGTTGCACAGCACTGTGAATGTACTACATGACCCTGAACCGTTCTCTTCAAAATGGTTAATTCCATGTTATGTGACTCATCTCAAAAGAAAAAGAAAATAAAAGCCCCATAA
Organism: Pteropus alecto; assembly: GCF_000325575.1. NCBI lineage: Eukaryota > Metazoa > Chordata > Mammalia > Chiroptera > Pteropodidae > Pteropus > Pteropus alecto. Next base: position 21,928,958 of record NW_006436282.1, read on the forward strand.
GAACCCTTATGTCCCAGGGCTTCTGATTAGTGGTAAAAAGTAAGAGCAGAATGTTGGTAGATAACTTGGACATCAGGTGCCTTTGATTTGAAGTGGGGGCGAGGCGTTCAAAGGATTTGACGTGTCTCCCTGGTAGGTCACCCCCATCCCCATATCCACTGCACTATTTTGACAGGGCTGTCCTGGGTCAGCTCTCGGTGGATTCTGTGGCAAGGGAACATCTGTCATCACTACCATGCTGCTCCTTCCCTGGGGTGTCCCTCTCACGGTGTCCCATGCTCCATGAACAGTGTGTGGTTCGAGAATAACAAGGACACTTGAGCAGCAGTGTTTCCCAAAGTGTGATGCGTGGGATCTCGGCCCCACTGGGTGGTCCTCCTTCCAAAAGCGGCTTCTGTGGTCAGAGGTGCTGGAGCTTCGTGTTGCCCATTCCCACGTGAAGGAGTCTGAGGGTACCTCATTAAGAAACCTGGTGAGTGTCCCAAGTGTCCCAAACCTCTGCGGGCCGCAGAACCCCTTTGATGTGACAAGTATATTACCTAGCATGTGGGCAAGGCTGTCTGTGGTGACAGACTGGCCTTGGTTTTCTTAGGATGATTATTTAGTTCTTGAAGAGTCAAAGTCACTGAAATCTTAAATTACTGAGGAAATTGAAGACAAGCAGTGGTGTGTTAGCTAGATGTTATGTATTGGTTTAATATAATTTCAAAGTCACTTGTTTATGACTTAAGTTGTTTTGATCCACTTGCTTATGACAAAGACAACAAAAACGTTATTTTTAGAGAGTGATTTGGTATAAGAATAGAGTAAGTTGTGTCAGGATGTTATCTTCTCATCTGTTGTTGGTCAGAAGCCCAGCTGCTGAGGGGCCTTATTGGGGTCTTATCGGTAACATGTAGAGAAGCAACTGTGGCTATATTAGTATTATGTATAGTGTTCGTATTATATATAGTATTAGTATTACATGTAGTATTTACACTAAATACTGACCGTTTGTGAGGACTATTCAAGAGTTTCAGTCTGGGCAAGGCACGCTTTGCTGACCTAGCTCTCCGAAGACAGCATTAGCTCTTGTCTTGGCCAGGTGACTCCTCGTGGACAGTGGCAGTAAGCCATGCAGTGGCCCCTCAAAGGAACCATCCTGCCCACCAACATTAGCACCGTTGTTCCTTAACAACGTGCTCTTGCAACAGGGACTTTTCATTTTGTGCCGGCAGCTGGAAGTTAGCTCACGGTTGGTTAAAGCCAGCTCTCCTGAGGGCCTACCTGTAGGAACAGGTATACCTCAGCTCTAAATTTTGAATTTATCCCTTTCACTTTCCCTTGCTTGGAACAATAGTGTAATTAATCTCTCATCGCTTTGGAATATGGTATTTCTTTATTGGCTCATTAAGAGACATTATTCTATATGCTATTGGCTTGTGACATTCCCGTGTTAAATAAATGGCTGGCAAAGACAAAATCAGTCTCTGAGCATAATTTTGTCATCCAGAACAAAACATTAGGAAAGACAGAATTCTAAATCCTCGTTCTGGTTTGCCACTGCCTGGCTTGGTGGGTGATAACCTTTTATCACAAATTGAGGCATCGCAACGTTATATGACTTTGCTGGTTAAATATTTGATAATCAATTTGAAACTGCAGAGTTACGTATTTTACGTACCCATCAACCACCAGCCTCTATCAAATGCAATAATGGTTACAAACTGGTGAAAATAAGAATTTGATTGCAAAGCTGTGAGCAAGTGTGATAGATTCCAAAATTCTCAAACTGGGAAAAGATTTGGCTCTTTGGCTCTTTGTATTTCCCATCCTTTTTACTTTGTTCCTTCTTATTTCCTTTAAGATTGTCAAAGCAGTTTACAAGCGTAATAAAACAGGTTAGGCAACTTCATGGAAATATGCCTAATCCACACTGGTGACAGTGGCAGGTGTCGTTAGGCCAGTAGCTTCTTGAAACAAAATGCTTGAACTTACTCATTAAAACATTTTCATAAGTGTCAGTATTGATTTACGTTTCCTGCTACAACTGAGAGATCTTTCCAAATTCCAATTTGGGGGAATCTGTTGGCTTAGCAATTTATACTCCTTTGTATAATGTGATTCTCCATGCTGTCATGCAATTAAGAATTTTCTCAATATATATATAATCACTAACGAATTGATAATGACAAAGTGGATGACTGCATTTGGCTGTTTCAAGTCCTTCTGCCAATCTGGTTTAGCGTGTACCATATCTGATTGTCTCCTGAGCTGCTCCAACGAGCAAATAATAGTAAATACCTGTCTGGCAATGATATAAGGGATGTATCCTAAGTTCTCAGCCAGGTGTCAGAGAGGAAGGTTTAGAGCTAATAGGGAGACCATTTTTAGGAAGAATATTTTCCATTTGGCTTAGAAATTACAAGAAATTAAAAATATTCTCAGGAAGAAAAAAAATACATTCTCAGGAAGAAACTTAGAATACATCCTCTTTTTTTCTTGAATTGAGTTCATCCACTCTGTCAAAAATAATCTTATTTTTGTATAATTGTTTTGCATCTAACTTTGCCAGCCTGTCACTGCCTCGGGAACAAAAGCAAAAATGAAGTCAGACACACACTGAAACCCAACGAAATCTTGATTAATATTTATATTAGCAAATTGAGATTAGGCTAGCGGCAAAAGATAGCAACTGTGCATAGGTTTGGTCTGCCTGCAAAGACTTGTCTTACTTTCTTTTCCTGGAAGACTCTTATTTATACCTCAAGATCAAACAAATCTTACCTCCTCTATCAAACCATCCCTAACTTCCAGGTAGATGCAGTCTTCTGTACTTATAATACTTGATTTACACTGATTCAACACATATTTATTGAGCGTTTACCATGTGTGTCAGCAGGCCATTCTGCTATCCCTCCACACCACAATATTCATCTTTTTCTTCCCAACACCAGTACGCGCCTGGTCCATTATTAAGTAGGCACTCAGTAATGAGTTGCTAAATAATCGAATACCTGAATGAGTGAAAGGGTGGATACGTGGTTGGCCTCTGTTGTGCAAGGTAGAAATGGCATCCGTTTTGCAGCGAAGTTTCAGTTTCCCAGTTTGCAAACAGAACCAGTGCAGAGAGAAGTTAAGCTCCCAAGGAGAGCAGGATCTAACACTCTTCAGAGAGACACAGTGACTTGATTCCTGGAGGGCCTTTGGGGTTTAAAGAGACCAGGGCTATAAAGCGGTATAACTATAGGAAGGAGCAATTGTAGCCTGGTCCCCTCTGTGTGCAGGATCTCCACCTGTTCTGAGATAAACACTGACGGCTGGCTAAATCGGGAGGATTCTCAGGGCTGCCCTGCTAATGCCCAGAGGGAAGAAAGAGAGACGTAGGGAGGGAGGGAGAGTTTGAGAGAGAGGATAGAGAGAAGAGAGGAGAGAGAGA
>NW_006436282.1:21932527-21944653 GCF_000325575.1 Pteropus alecto
GAGAGGGGGGAGGGGAGAGGTAGATGGGGTAAAAGGGGTCAAATGTGTGGTGACAGGAAGAAATCTAACTATGGATGGTGAACACACAATGTAATATGTATGCCTTACTGTTGAATTGTACACTTTAAACTTATTGGATTTTGTTAACCAATGTCTCTATTAAAAAAAAAGAAAAAAGATTGTGGGTTCTCCGCTTACTGCAATGTGCTCGTTGCAGAGTATATAAAGCTTGTTGGTTTTTCTCTTATACTGTCCTGATATTGTATCCCCCTTCATAAATAATGTGCTAGACTCTACATAGCTGTTGGAAATCATTTTTGACAGCAGGAAGTACTTTCCCAAGATGTGTCTGAGTCATCCTAAGCCCTGAGCTTACTCATCAGCAGTTTGCTGATATGGACAGTCTCAGGCTGGCTCAGACAGGTTGCAATGCCTCTGAACTTCTTTCTTGAGATGAAGGTTCATTACGTGAAATCTGATCTAGTTTTAACAGCAAGTGTGATTTCGGTGGTTGGGTTTGACATAAAGGAAGATAGACAAAAAAGAAAAACATCAATCTTTCTCGTGTTCCTAGTCAGTGCCCTTTCCTATTTTCTGCATGGCTCTTCCATTCCCTCGCCAGTCTCATTAAGTCACCTCGTGGTCAGCAGATAACATCCTTCGTATTTTAGTTTTACAGATTAAGGTACCTCGGGCATATACCTTCTCTCCTTTCCAAACATATTGTCTTTCCCTGTCCTCCAGTTTCCTTCTGATGTAGAGAAAGAGTTGGTATTAGTTTTCTATAACTGTGTAACAAATTACCCCGAAATGAGGCACTTAAGAGAAAAAACGTTTATTATCTCACGGCTTCCACGAGTCGGGGATTTGGAAGCAGTTCATCTGAGAGGGTCTTCCATGAGGTTGCAGTCAAGATGTCAGCTGGGGCTGCACTCATCTGAAAGCTCGACTGGGGCTAAAGGACCAGCTTCCAGGATGAATCACTCACATGGCTATTGACAGGGACCCTGAATCCCTCACCACGTGGGCCTCTCCACAGGATTGCTTGCATGTTCTTATGAACTATCAGCTGCCTTCCCCCAGATTACGGGATCCAAGAGAACAAGCGTGAAAGAAGTCACGATGCATTTTATAACTTACTTTCAAAGTTGCATCTTGTCACTTTCACCACATTCTGTTAGTTGGAGCCGAGTCACTAAGTACCACCTACACTCAACAGGAGGGCAATTAGGCTCTACTTTTGAAGGAAGGGTATCAAAGAATTTGTGGACATCTTTTAGAACCACTATAGAGAGATCACTCTTCCTTTCCAGGGCTTGTTCGTTCACCTATAAGCTTGATCCTATCCTTTCCCACCGGGACTTAGCTAATCAATTATGATCTCCCTTAATCTCTTAATAGTAGATCCTATTTATTGAGCATTTAATATGTCCTGGCTACTGGGCCAAGCACTTTGTGTGGATAATCTCTCCTGATACATACACTCCATAAGGTAGGGAAATGATCACCGTACTTTTACAAATAAGGAGACCAAGGCTCAGAAAGTTTAACTGAGATGTCCAATGCCAGATAAGCAGTAAGTAGAAAAGTGAGTGTATAAATCCAGCCCTGAATGCCTCCATAGCTGTGTCCCTCTCCACATACCTATTCTACACTGCCTTGTGTAGGCCTTTAATCTCTGCCTCTCCTAATCAGCTTCTTAGCTTTCAAAGAAGTTCAATTCTTCCTTATATAAAAATTACCCTTCCTTCAATCCTTCCTTATCTCCAGCTTCATCATATCTTCCCATCACCACAAATTTCTTGAGATAGTCATTAGCATACAGTTCCTACTGCAACACCTCCCATCTGCTGCAGTTCACAACCATCCAGTACTGTACCTACCAATTTAGTGAAAAAGATTTCTCTAAGGCAACCGATGGTGTCCTAATTTCCAAACCCAATGCATTTTTTCAGCCCACATCCTGATACATTTCATCAATCTAAGGCATATAATTTTCTGAAATTGGGATGTCTTCACATCAGCAGTGCTTTGTATTTTTGATAAGATAAATTTCTTTACTCCTCTTTACATTTCATGTCACGGCTCAGTCCCTTCTGGAAACTCTCCATTCCTGTGCCATAGACGTGCCTGGGAACAGGTTTTCCACCTTCCTCTCTGATAGCTCTATAAATCCTCATTATCGGACAACCCTCACGTAGTGGCATAGATAATTTGGTGGTGAGTCCCTTTCTTCCCCTTATTCACTGGGGTGTAATCTATTACAGAATCTTCCATACCACTTATATGTTAATAACTCCTAATTTCTGCTCCAGCCCCCATCTTTCCTTTTAATTAATTGTTTATCTGCTGTGTGTCCTACAAGTACCACAAACTCTGTTTATTCCAAACCTTAACCCCTTTCCAAACCAACTTCTTCCCTAACTTAGATGTTGTCATCACCATGTCTCAGAGATGTCAAGTCTCGCTTAAAGCACAGCTGACATTTATTCATGTATAAGGGAGATCAGTCATATATCTATTGTCATCAAATAGACAAAACAGAGTTTATAGAGGGAAAACCTTCAGTCAGCGGAACTCTTTGTTTTGTTTTGTCCTTGGGCTTGCTGATCGGCTGAAAACTATCAAGGAGACAATTTGCACCCGAGCAGACTGCATTGGAGTCAGGGTAGGCAATTTCAGTTATTCATGAGTCTTCCAAAAAATCTCGTGACTTCAGCTATGGAGTAGGTAGGTGGTATGTTCATCTTTGATACTGGCGGCTGATATCTTTCCTTTGGTATCTCTACCATAGTTAAGCTAGGTCTGCCCTGTTTCATTATAATCCCTCACCTCTTATGGTCAGGTGAAGATCCAAGATCGTGATTGGCCTCAGTGATTTAGTGTCTTTTTGATACTGTGTCTTAAGATAATAACTTATAGTAATATTTGAGCAGCTGGCTATCAGACAGTGGAGGAGCTCAATAACTATGAAAAAACAAAAAGCAAAAAACACTTGGAACTAGTTTGTATCCAGTTTCCTAGGTGGCCTAAGAAACCAGGAGAGTAAGACTCATGTCTCTTTTTTTATCTATGATATTCCTTGAATTCCTTTGAGTTTATTTAGAATTCAGAAATAGCCTCTAATGACTGGGGGGCCTAAGGTTCAGTTAAGACATACAGATACGTTGGTGGATCTTGTTAGAGGGGCCTAAAGCCAGAGGGCGAATTCATCGATTGGCGAGTTGACAGCCATTCCAGTTGTTTGAGAAAGGGGGATTAAGGGATCGAAGACTTCGTAGGAAAGAAGACAGCCGACAGAAAGGCAAAAAGGACTGTGGCAGTCATTTTACAATCTAATACCTTGGCCCACACAAAGGAAAGTGTAGAAGTAATAAAAGGAGGACACAGGTAATAAAATATAAGTCCTAATCACGGATCCTAATCTGGAAATAGTGGTAAAAACTGTCTATACCTTATGTCATCTTCTTGATCCAAAAATCTTGGAGTAGCTGTCTACTTCCAGAGCTGTGTGCTTCTAAAAGCTTATTACTGAGCCTCGGGGTTATATATCTTACCCATGGGAGAATCCCTGGCACATTTACCCTGGGAAATCCTCAATCCATGAGCATATACCCGAGAGCTTAAGAGCAATATTTGTGGTTAAAAATACTTGCTATGACCTTCCCAAGGCTAATGTCTCAGTCTACCCAGTTTCCTGGATTTTCATCCTGTAGAAATGTGTCTGATATTGTCTCTTTCTAAGTACAGCTTGCACCTGTTGGGCATGTGATCGCGTATATTTTAGTTTTGACAATGGCTGACAGGATTGGAATGTAACAAGGTAAAGTCTGTTGGAGAAGGAGTTAATCTGAGACTCATAGGTCTTCCTATATGAATTTCACACGGTGAGAGTTTGAGGTTTTGTGGTGTACATCACGTGATCCTTAAGGCAAAGGGCAGAACTTTAGACCAAGAAAGGTTAAGCTCGTCTAAGTATTTGGACAGTTTTGGTTTTAAAATGTTATTAGTTTGTTTTACTTTTCTAGAACTTAAGAGAGAATATGGACAATGAAGTTTCTGTTTTATTTTAAGATTTACACAGTTCCCAAAGTACGAAATCTGTGAGTTCCTCCTTCCTGGTGGAAAAACAAAAATCCTATTTTTTTTTTAAATCAGTTAAAGTGTTATCCTTTCAGCAGAAGAAAGCTTTTTCCCAGCAAGCAAAATGCAGGCTATTACTGAAACATATTTAAAGCTTTGTCACTTGGTCAATAGAATGAATCCATTTGTAAATATTCAAGTGAAACTTAAGGTGGGATTCTGAGCCTTGCCCTAGCTTTACAGTTTTTACTTGGATTTTGATGCTTATAGATAAGGGAAGTTTTAGTCACCTAATGACATCGAATAATGTCCCCCCAACCATGGTTTTGTATTTCGGACCGATTCATTTTTGGCATCACGAATGATGCCATAAAACAAATGAGATGGTCTATAGGTGTACTAGGGAGCCACCAGGTGGCCATCATGGGAAGTCCAACACCCAGAGTTGTGCAGGAGAGTTTTGCTTTTGTTTTTGTTTTTCATTTAAGTATAGTCGGTATATGATATTACATTAGTTATACTAGTTTCAGGTGTACGGTGCATGAGAGTTGTGATATACTCACTATCTTTTCCCCCCTGTAGGAACAGATCATTGTACATGAATAAATACCTCTGGATTGATGACATATTAAGTAACTCTCCTTATAATAACAGTTGTGGGCAAATCAGCAAGGGCTGTTTGTTTTGCTTAGTAGATGCCTGGGGTGTTTCCTTTAGCTTCAAAAGTATTATTAGTATGTATTTATAGTAGTATTTAAGAAGTATTTTTAATAGTATCTTAAGAATAATATTTCCTTCAGATGCTGTTTTGTCTCTAATAAATTATTGATTCATTTTTGATTCAGGTACTTAAGGAAGTTAGAAAACCCATTTGCTTTCATTGCGTGCCAAAATTTTGACTGACGCAAAGGCAGATCCACTATCGGTGAGTGGTTTTGAGTTCTTAAATCTTTTAAAAAGGTGGCATGCTCTCAATAAGAGGCCGACAGTCCTGAAGTCACCACTTATACATCACAGAATGTACTCTGATTATTTTTAAGATGGGAACCCTGAAAATATAATGTATCAGCGTTGGCCAAGGGAATGTCGGTCAGGACAGGAAATGCTGCGAGTCTGAAGAGCTGTTCAGTGGTCGTGGGATTCACTTTCATTAAGAGGGGGAGTTGGATTGGTTTTCTTGGGTTGGATTCCTCGGGTTGGAGCGGTGCTTGACACTTACGTGGGAAGCAGACGATGATAAAATATCAAGGGGGGAAATGCGAAAAACTACCACGCATTGTTTTGAAGCAATTACATTTGGCAAATCTTAGGAGGGCAGCGAGTGAGAAGTGGAGCTAACACAGTGTCTACTGAAGCACCAGGAGGCTTAGTTGTTTTTGCCAAAGCGATAAACAAGGTTGGGAAACCTAGCTAAGGTAGGCCATAGGCTTGTGATGAGTTTTTAGTTTTTGTATAAGCACTTTTAAAGCACAACTTGCCTTTTCTGTACAATGCAAATGACTTAGCATGGTCAGAGCGCCCCAAGTCAGGAGTTGCTATAATGTCTGCTTAGGAAAGGAAGAAGCCTATTTAATATTTGGCTGCCAAGGGAGGGGCTCTGGAACATGTGTTTTAGGGGCCTCTTGTCATGACTGAGCGAGGAGAAATATAGAAGAACCAGAATCAAAGGGGGGGAGATGTTAAACACTATGAGTTATCTCATGGGCAGGACTAGCTTTAGCCTAACTTTGGGTTTCTCAAATCTAGCCATCCTCTTGAATCCTGCAGGCTGTGTAGAAGTGTCCACAGGCTGGTCCCACCCTGGCGTCTGTACCTCTACCCTAGTAGCACAGTGGAGCACGGTCATGCACAGGGCTCATGTCGCCAAGGAGCCCAGGGTAGGCATTGGCAGCCCACGGCTGGCCCCTTGGGCTGTGAAATCACAGGCCCTCCCTTTCCCTGCAATCTTCCAGCCCCCTGAGGGTAACTCTTGGACAGAAGCCCACAGACACAACTCACATGATAAATAATGTTCAGAATGAGTACAGTGAGGACCTGTGTCAAGGAAGAACATCGTCCTAAAGCAGCATAAATGGGGGTGGGGGGGGACGGTCCTCTGCCCTCTACCTTACTACATAGAGAAGTTTTACTTCTTTTCTCTTCTTCCCCTGCCCGACCGCCCCAGGTCTTCTTGTCTGTGAGCAATGGGGTCCCTGCCGGCTCCCTCCCCAACAGCTGAGCCCTCACCCTGTGCACCCTCACTCACTGCACGCGTGGAGAGTTAGCAGTTGCAAGCTTCATTTTCATTTCCAGTTCACATTTTTAGGCCCAGCTGCGTCTTCCCACCAGACCAGCTTAAGAAGGGAGACTATAAGGTTTGTTCCCCTTTATGCAAAGCAAACCCCAGGGGGTTGGGTGCAAGGAAGACAAAGGGAGGTGCTTCTAGCCAAATCTGTGTACAGAGATACAATTTGAATTACATAAATATTGCTGCTTTAAATATTTTTTTAAATTGTGGTAAAATACCCAAACTTTACTATCCTCGCCATTTTTTAAGGTATAGTTCAGTTGTGTTAAATCCATTCACATTGTTGTGTAACAGCTTTCTACTTTCTGTCTGTAGAAGATACTGCCAGTTTTCCAAAACCATGGTACCAATTCCACCCCCCCGCCCAGCAATACATGAACGTTCTTTTTGATCCACAGTCGCATCAATATTTGATATTATCAGTTCTTCTAATTTTGGCCATTCTGGGGAAGGTATGGTTGTGGATTATTGTGGTTTTAATTTGTATATTAAGTATATTATTAAAGAAACCAGTGAACTTAGAAAACAGAGGTCAAGGAGTTCTTCATGTAAATTGCCAACTTGTTCCCCAGTAATTTAAAAAAAATTTTCCCTAATATTTTATTTTGGAAATTTTTAAGTACATAGCAAAGATGAAAGAAGTTGACTGTGATCTATATTCTACCACCTTTGCACTTGATAAATCACATCAATTCACCATGCATCCATGATATTATTAGTTCTTCTAATTTTGGCCATTCTGGGGAAGGTATGGTTCACCATGTTACTTCTTTGAAGCATTCCAAATTAAATTGCAGACATCGGTACACTCCCCAACTAAATACTTCATCACGCATATCATTACTTGAGTTGGCTATTTCTTCAAATATTTTCTTTTCTTTTTTTTATTGTGGTAAAAAAAAAACAACAACCCTCTTACATAAAATTTATCATCGTAACCATTTTTAAGTACGCAGTTCAGTAGCGTGGGGTGCGGTCACACTGTGCAACCCATCTCCAGAACTATTTCATCTCGCAAACCTGCAACTCCGTGCCATTAAACATCTCCCCATCACCTGTGGCCCCCATGGCAGCCATGCTTCTGCTTTCTGTCTCTATGACTTTGATTACTCAAACCACATGTAAGTAGAATTATACAGTATTTGTCCTTTTGTGACTGGCTTTTTTCACTTAGCAGAATGTTCTCAAGGCTCATCCATACCCATTGTAGCAAGTGACAGGGTTTCTGTCATTTTTTAAGGCTAGAGAAGATTCCATTTTGTGTGTTCAAAAACTTTAAATGTAAAATTTAAATTTTCAGTGAAATGGAAAAAAAAACAGACGAGTGGGTCTCCACTAAGTTTCGACAAATGCGCAGAATGACCCAGATCACCCCGAAGTGTCCCAGCTGAGCCCCAGCCTCCCCTTCCTCCCAAAGGTAACCCCCACTCTTCTGATTTTTCCACCATAGGTTAATTTTGCTTTTTCTAGGACATCATGTAATCCCAATAATCAGTAAGTGTTTTCTTTCATCAGATGTGTAGCAGGCTGGGGAGGCAAAAAAATGCAAAATGCTAAATGAGGAGCTTCTGCTAATTGATTATCCATCAGAAATTCAGTCAGAAAGGAAAGACATGGGGCTCCTAATTTTAGATTTAACTTAAATCAATACGAATTCTCTGTAGGTGGCCCAAATTCAATCTAAACACAGCTTTTTGGCAAAAGCTTCTTTTAAGAGTATTACTTACCTTTTCACTGTCAAGTTAATGACTCATGTGATTATTCTGGGACAGGATAGACCTCCTAGGACTTTACATTTAAATCAGATCTTTGGAGCAGTCCAAGAGGATTTTCAGAAACCTAGAACAGGGTTTAAAGTTTAAAAAGTTTGAAAACTGTCCTCCTGAATTGTCGAGTTTTAATAATGTAAAAGAACTTTAAAATTATATCATCCTAACACTTTTACTATTCAAGTAAGGAAACCGAGGGCCAGATTAAGTATCCGAAGCCACCAAGCTATGACGGGTCGTGACAAGTTCAGAACATGGGACCCCCATATTGTTGCCTAGTGCCCTCTCACCCAGCCCTTAATTCTTTTTCGTTGAGTCTGCAGGTCTAAAGGACGAAAGGATGAATGCCTGTCTGACCCGTGTCCAGGGTGAACCCTTCATTACAAGGGTGATTACAAGGGCAAGGCCTATGTCTTATCTATTCTTGTAATTACACAGTCAAGGCTGTGTAAATCAAAACATTTATTTAAAACTGAGCTATTTCATATCAGTTTTTAAAGTCGATTATTTTAATAATAATTAATAATAACAGTGTATTTGCTGTCGATCAATGTTAGAGAACCCCATGATGTGAAAGACCTGTAAAAGGCCCCAGGCAATGACTTTGAACCTTCTCTTTGGGTATGGACCATTTTCAAAGCTGATGAGAGCTCTTGACCCTCTCCCCAGGAAAAAGCACCCATTTTTTGGACAAATTCCATCTTGCCTAATATTTTAGGGTATACAGACTCCTTGAAGTCCATCCTTGAACATGATATTAAGTACTTGTATTCTCCAGCATCTATGTAGTCCCACCGACATCCCTAATGGGACTTTTCATCTCCATGGAAAACGACGATCACAATTCTCTAAGTGATGTTAGAACAGGGAATGACAAAGAGAATTAAGCCAAGTAGTCAACACGCGTGAGTGCGTGGGCAGGAGGCCTCTCATCCAGGGAAAGTGCAATGGATAAACCCAACAGACGGCACTTTTTGATTATTTACTCTGTGCCCTTTGCTTGATGTTAAATGTCATTCAACTGACTCCTAAAAATTACCTACTACATCTACTAAGTATTTAAGGTGGGAGAACATCAGAGGTAATTTCATTGTAATAAAGTATAGAAGAAACATTTTTTAAGTATAAGAAAACATACGTGAGTTTCTCCAAGCCTTCTCAAGACGTGGGGAGAGTTAGGGTGTCACAGGAGCAATTATAACTCTCGTCCCTACCTGCAGATGCAAGACTTTTAAATTCCTGCAAATTTCTCTCCAAATAATTCTCCTCCATTCCAGGCAGTGTCTGTCTCTCAGGGCTGGTCTTGCTGGACACAGTGTCCCACACCATCATTTTCACCAAGTGACAACACGACAGTAGCAGGCACAGTCTTCAATTCATTGAGCCTTCTGCCCAGAGTGATAAAGATGTCTTTTCTTCCCTTTGTATTACTATTACAGAGTTCCACAAAAAACCAAGTTTTTGTGCTTTTGTTTTCGTTTTGTTTCTCTTTTTGTTTTTGATGGATAGAGCTCATTTAGCCCCTGTCTCTTCAAAGGGATCAAATGTTAGTCCCCTAAAAGCCAATTCTGAGTCCCAGCCATAGGGCTGTATTCAGAATTGCCTTGCCTCTGTGAAGACGAAGTCCTGATGCTGGGTCCTTCTGGTCCCTGATCTAGTCAAGAGCTTGGGAATAAGACAGATCTAGGATGAGTTGTACCTCTGCCAGTCTCAGCTCTAAGACTGGGCAGTTAACCTCAAAGCCTCTGTTTCCTCATCCGTAAAATGGGGACAATGATGGTACCCACTTCACAGGGCTGATGTTCAGATTGAGAGTCTAGCACAGTCCCTGGCACGTGGAATGTATTTCATCAATGTTAGTGCTTGTTAGTATAACCATATATATTTCCAAAAACAGATAAACATATTAACAGTGATTATTTTTGGTGGCAGGATCAAAGATGACTTTTAATTTCTTCTTTGCTTTCCAGATTCTCTTCAATAAGCATGGAATGTTTTCACAATAAAGAAAAAAAGGCAATTAAAATTTAATAGATTGTTGACCTCAGTTCCCGATGGGTCCTCTGAAACATTCAAATACTTTCTCCATTGCTCAGTGAGCTCTGGAGGCAAGGCCTATGTCTTATCTATTTTGGTACTTTTAACCTTAAATACACCATTTGACAGCAGGTAGGTAGTCATATATCATATCACCTTCCTTTCCGGAACAAAGTCTCAATGGTAATTACTTTTGGTTTTAATTTCTCTGTAATGAAACATCTTTTTCTCCTCTGTGGATTTTTTTCTCTTACCTAGGTCCAATTTCTAATCCTTTTACCAATTTAATTGAATCCTCTCCAAATTTCGTCCTCTCCAAATTCTCCCCTTCAGAATTCCTCCCAGACTACTGAGTTGGTCCCAGGCAGGTTTCCAGAAAGCATTTCACTTGAGCTCCACACAACTCATGCCAGGAAGAGGATATGGATGGGGTGGTCGAGCTGAGGTCAGATATTTTTAGTAGCTAAACAAAGACCCAAGGACCAGGATAACCTAAAGTATATAAAGAGATTATAAAAGGAAATAGACCTTTCCAGAGATGCATCATATTTTCACTTAAATGTCAGGGTGGAGAGGGTGGTTGGCTTTTACCATGGTCAAGAGTATAGGGCGACTGATGATCACAGTTGGCTGCTGCTGTCATTTGGTTCCTTTGATCTTCACTTTGCATGAAACGGGCAGGCGTTCTCTAAGGAGGATGAGCCCAAGCACAGTACTGCTCCGCCGCTTCTTCTAGAAAAGCAAAAGCAAATAGAGAATGTTAGCTTTTGGCAGCTGACATATTTTAGTTCTTTCCTGATGTGACTGATAGACATGAGACTCTCTCATTCCGGGGAATCTGAATCTGAGATAGAGCCCCCGAGAGACACGGAAAGTCCGGGGCAGCCCCATCTCTACAGGGTCTGATACTCGATTTCTCCTCTGACTCTGTGATCCACACTAGATTCTTCGCTGATTAAGACGTCAAACATTTAGACTCCTAACTGGGTCTTAAAAGGTTCTAGGCCAGTCTGGGATCCAGGGCCCAGGTGGCAGTGGCGAGGGTGGTGAGATGTGGTGACAGTGGCCTTGTCCTTGATGTTCGCATCAGATACATGTGTAAGGTAGAAGGAGAAGGGAAAGCCGGTGGTTCCACACGTTGGTCAGCTGCTTTCTGTCCACTGTAACCTAAGATTTCAGTTGAAGCGATTTCAGCAGGGCTGTTCCCTCAGAGCCCCACTCCTGGCAGGAGTAGGGAGAAGCGCTCGCCTTCTCTGCCACGCTGTGGCACCTCACCTGGTCTTGGGGACCCGAAGCAGAAGAGCTGTCTCTGCTGGCCACAGCTCCTCTCTCTGGGCTGCTCAGACCTGGTCCTTATGAGACTGAGGCGCAGATGCTCTGTCTTTCTACCCTCTGTCTCTGCCCCCGGCACGGGGACACAAACTTCCACTCTCATCATTTAGGCGACAAATGAAAAAAACAAGTGAAAATTAAATTATGCCAATCTCCTCCGCAGAGGCCAGTATCTCTGAGTTGCCAAACATGCACAGGCAGAGCAGCACCTACGCTGAGAAGCGAAGGCTGATGGAACTCACATCTCAAACCCCGGGTCATGAGGAAAATTCCAGCTAACAGGGAACGTTGCCCTGACCTCTCCCACAAGATGCTCCGGCAAAGAGCTGGCCCAGGAAAAATTCCACTCATTCGGATGAGTCATCGTAAAGAAATCGCCGAGAATCTCTCTAAGCAGAGGAAAGGGACAGGCGAAGCGAGCGGCAGATGCAGAATCCTCACCGGGAAAGTGCCGCTGCGGAGGAGGAGGAGGAGGCAAAAGTTGTAACCGGACAATTGCTGGGCGTTTAAAAACTTCATGAGATGCTTGCTTCTATGAAGAAAGAGCAAAGGAAAAACTGTAGGAAAAGAAAGGAAAGGAAAGGAAAATAGAAAGTACCCCAAGGTAGAAAAAGCACT
>NW_006436282.1:21944738-21945857 GCF_000325575.1 Pteropus alecto
GAAGGGTTTAAAAGAAGGAAATAGAAGGGTTTAAAAGAATTAGATAGGCAAAGACACCTAACGTTTATTAATCTACTAAGCAGGCACTGTTAGGGACTAGGAATATGGGAGCTCCATTCCCGACACTGGCCAGGCCCTTAGGGCTCTTGAAAGAAAAGTTTGTCTTGTTTTCAGCTTTCCGGACCATCTACCGTCAAAAAGGCAAAGGCCACCCAACGGAGGGGCCCACAGTCAAGGTTTTACATGGACCGCTCATGTTCCCTCCCATCAACAGATATCTGCTATGACACAGCATTGGAACAGCCTCCTCAAAAATTAATTTACAAAGATTTATAACCTTACCTTGTCACCTCCTCCTTAGCTTGGTCATTGTTATGGACTGAATTGTGCTCCCCCCACATTCATAGATTGAAACCCTACCTGCCCAGTGTGACTGTATTGAGAGACAGGGCCTTCAGGAAGGTAGTTAAGGTTAAATGAGGTCAGAAGGATGGGTCCCTGATCCAATAGGACTGGTGTCCCTATAAGGAGAGGAAGAGACACTAGGAGTGCACGTGCATGCGTGCGCACGCACACACACGCGCGCGCACACACACACACACACACACACACACAGAGACAGAGACAAACAAAGAGAGAAAAGGCCCAATCAGGACACAGAAGGCGGCTGGCTATAAGCCAGGAAGAGGGCTCTCCCCTGCAACTGAATTGAGGGCACCTTGATCATGGACTTCCAGCCTCCAGAATTGTGCGAAAGTAAATTTCAGTTGTTTAAGCCTGTGGGATTTTGTTAGGGCGGCTGAGCAGACTAACACAGCCACTGGATGTGGCCATGCCTAGACAAGGGTCAGCTCTTGGTTGCTTCTTAGGTAACAAAAGGGGCGGTGAGCTATATAAGCCTATTTTGAAAATTTGAGATTCTGCCCTGGCCATTCTTGGGCATGATGCTTCTTTCCATTAAAAGCAACATCAGGCCCGGCTGGTGCCTGCCCTTTGGGTGGCAGCCCAGCCAAAGAGGGACCAAAGAAATTCAAAGTCGATTCTGGTTCTGTCCCCTGGATTTTCCTGTTGGCTTGAGAAGGTCCTAGATCAAAAGATAATGGTCACGTGGTTGAAAGC
>NW_006436282.1:21945915-22022751 GCF_000325575.1 Pteropus alecto
CTAATTTTGTAAAAATGCCCTTGTCGCTCCTGTACATGACCCTTCTGGACAGAAGGTCTGGGCATGTCGTGGGGATGACTGAAGGAAAGGTAAAGGTACAGACACTGGATGGGATGCGCCACTTTTGTGGTGGCGGAGGAAGAGCGAGAACCCAGCACCTCGGACCTTGGAGGAGTCGAGTGGCGGGGCAGGGGTGCAATCACGGTGCCGTGTCCACTAGACTGGCCACAGTCGCACAGTCTGCCGGGGTCAGGAAGCACTATTGCTGCAATCTGCCTTCTGTGGGGTTTGTCATCCTTGTTTACATGCAGTGAAAATAGGAAGATTCACGAGAACATGGCTACTTCTGAAGTATTCTTCTGTGCCTGCTTCTGGTGACAGCAGCCCCCGAAGATGCCTCCCAGCACCCCGCATAGTGTCCAGACACCCGGATGGTACAGCCTTGTTTCTGTCTGATTGGTACAAATTCAGATGCTCCTCCTGATGCCCAGCGGGTCCTGGGTCGTGCCAAGCACGGCAATTAAGCTGCAGTGAGCCAGTGACATGGTCCCAGCCTTAACCAAACCAATGCAGTGGCGACCCAAATTAAATTTAATAGCAAATCTCAGACTGGAATGACCTCTGCCCCTCTGAATTGCCTCCATTGGGGTGTGACTCTCAGCCTTGGAGAAGGCCTTTTCCCGCATGGTGACTTCCTTGGTGACTCGGCTTCAGTCCTAGAGCTAGTACCTACCTCCTAAACCCACTGCCCCCGTAATTCTCTATTTTTCCTATTGTAGTAAAATATACATAAATAAAATTTACCATTTCAACTATTTTTAAGTGTACAATCAATGCCATTAAGTACATTCACGATGTTGGATAACCATCACCATCATCCATTTTCAGAACTGTTCCATCATCCCAAACTGAAACTTTGTCTCCATGAATTTGCCTTATCCAGATATTTCATAAAAGTAGAATTGTATAATATTCGTCCCATTGTATTTAGCTTATTTCATTTAGCAAATGTTTTCAAGGTTCATCCATGTTGTTGCATGTGTCAGAATTTCCTTTCTTTCTTTGGTGGGATAAATAGTCCATTGTATGTATATACCATGTTTTGTTTATTCTTCATCCTGTATTCTTTACAGTTCTCTTTACCCCTTAGTGGTTAACCCTCTGTTATCAGTTAATAATTATTAATATTAAATTTTCCCTGTTAACATTGTGTAATTTTTATCTCCCGATTGAGACCATGACTGACACACATGCCTTTGGGAACTGGCTTTCTCTAATTCAAAGTGACTTTGATGGGGCCAATCATGGAACCTCATTGCCCTCATCATATACCATATTGCCCCATCACTTTAGTAATTGCAATGGGTCCCAGGGCAGGCACGTGACCCAACCAATGTCAATCAGAATCCTGATAGATGGATATGAGAGATACTGACCTATAGATGGATGTGGGAATCCCCATGGGCGTTACTATGCTGGGGTTCTTGCAGCTTCATTCCCAGACATGTATAGGAGGGCTCACCTGTGGTAGGAGAAATTGAAACCAATACACAAAGAGAAATGGAGAGTCACGTGGTCCGCCTCTAAAATACCTAAAGAGAGCATAGCCTGAGAAGATGGTTAGAATTTAAAGAAGTGAGGAAGTAAATAAGGCATGAGAAAGGGCAGGCAGAACTACAGAAGAAACAGGAGTTGGTGGTACCATGCTGTCATGATCATCCTGATGTCAAGACAGGATCTTTTAAGAGAAGGGGGTAAACAAATGGGCTGGAAAACAGACCCTGGGTTGAGCACTCAGCTGTGGTGCACCCCAGCGAGAGCAGTGACTGCAGAGTGCTCTGGTTTTAGCACCTGTGGGCCTCTCCCTGTCCATCTCCGGCAACCTCGAGAGCCCTGGGCTCAGGCTATACTTGTCATTCCCCAAATGTGCTATGGCTCTCAAGCTTCCCCAGGTCATCCTTTTTGACCAGGTCTGACTGAATCTCCAAAATTCAGCTCAAGCTCTGCTCTTCGGAGAGGTCCAGCAGGTCAGGTCCTAGATCCCAGAGAGGAGGAGCTGCTGCTGCTGCAGCACTTGGTGTGTCCGTCCTTGGATCATGTATCATGCTGTTGGCCTTGCATGCCTGTCCCCTCCTTCAGCCCGTGGCCCCCTTTAAAGCACGGACTTGGGTTTATACATCTTTGTGTTCCAAGCACTCGGCACAGGGCCTGGCCTTGAAAGGAGCTCAGTATATACTCTAATGGATCAGTGCCTGTAGGGGTGTTCTCCCTGATTCCCTGCTATAGAGAAGAATCTGGTTGCCATGGTGCTGAGAGAGATTTATCTGCCTGCCGTTTCTAGGAGGAGCAAATCACAGTGAGCTGACGGCCTTTTGGCACCTAGCCAGCAGGATCTGCAGAATCCAGCAGGAGGGACGCAGGGCCAACCCTGAGGTGGCCAAGACAACCTTTCCAGCTACACTGACCTTTCTGCCCTTGTCTCCTAGTCAGGTAAATAGGTGAGTAAGATCAAAGAAATTTCCTTTTTTCTATCCCTGGAAGATGTAAAGGGCTCCTCTTTTGTGATGAGTATTCCCTTAGCTGTCACAACAGTTTTTCTTCCCGTCCTACACTGGCCTTTCTATCTCCTTGTCAGCTGCTACCCTAAGACAGGGGTTTCCAGACTATGGCCTGAAGGCTAAATTCTCAGAGGACCTCAGTCTCTTCCCAGAGGCTTTTGACTGTCTGGATGAGGCGCACCCATACTCTAGAGGTTTACTTTATTCAGAGTCTACTGATTTAAATGTTAATCTCATCTAAAAATTCATTCCCAGGAACAATCAGATGTGCTGTAACAAAGACCTGAATCCTGTCAAGGTGACACCTAAAATTTACCACCACACTGTATGACCCAGTTCTGGTCAACAAGATGTCAGCAGGAGCTGTTGCGTGGGGCTTCTGGGAGGACTCCTGAGGAAGGCGACAGTTCCCTCTTCCCCATCCTCCCTGCCTGAGAAGTGAGGCTAGTGTTTGGCACTTCATCAGCCATCTTGACCGAGCCCCGCCGGGGAAGCATGGAGCAGGGACCAAGGCTTAAATGCACAAAGAGCCAGGCGAGGCATTGGTAGGCGTGGCCCTGCTAATTAAAGCCCACAGCAGCAACAACAAACGCTGTGCAATCTGAACAAACCTGCTGCAGTGATGGGACTGAGTCAATGGGCCACCCCTGCTGTGGACGGCGGGGCCGGGGGTGGGAGGACAAGCGTGTTAGTTTCCTAGGGCTGCCATAGTGAAGTACCCCAAACTGGGCAGCTTAAACAACAGAAGTGTATTGTCTCACGGTTCTGGAGGATGAAGTCCAAAACTCAGTGTTGGCAGAGCCGGGCTCCCGCCGAAGCTTTTAGGAGAGGCTCTTTGCAGCTCTGGCAGTCCTGGGTGTCACTCAGCTTCTGACAGCACGACTCTAATCTCTGCCTCTGTATTCACCGGCTGTCTTCCCTCTGTGTCCATGTCCAGATTTCCCTCTTCTTATAAAGACACCAGTCATACTGGGTTAAGGGTCCACCCTGCTTCCATTTGAACCCAGTTACATCTGCACTGACTTCATTTCCAAATGAGGTCACACTTTCAGATGACTTTATCTTTTGGGGGGACACAATTTAAACCATAACTGGAAATCTGAGGTCCCAATCAGCTGGAAACTTGCCATCCTAACTTTGGTGAGCCTTTTGTTTGTTTTGTATGTCTTTATACTAGCTTACATAAGCTCCCTCCTTCTCACCAAATTACCAAAGCCAGAGTCCCACTAATATTTAGTGATTGACCCTTTCTCTCTCTGCAGGAGAGGCATAGGGGGCCGGATGCCTTAGGTAAGGGCTGAGAAGGGGCTTGGAGGGTTTCCCTGTGCACACTCTCTGGGGGCAGGGTCACGTGCTCAGAACTCTGCTCTGCAGGCCTCTGAAGGCTAGGCCTGCACAAGCCTTTGTACACCCCTCTGGCAGCCTAAGTGCTGGATTGTGGGGAGCTGCTCCCCTCTGCTGGACAGATAGAAACCTGCTCTCCTTCCATTTCTTAGAGCTTTGTTTCCCTGTCA
The DNA here is from genome assembly GCF_000325575.1 of Pteropus alecto. Taxonomy (NCBI): domain Eukaryota; kingdom Metazoa; phylum Chordata; class Mammalia; order Chiroptera; family Pteropodidae; genus Pteropus; species Pteropus alecto. The sequence continues at coordinate 21,949,988 of NW_006436282.1, forward strand.
CAAGTTCACAAACCCATAGTAAGAGCTGGAAGAGGCCAGAAGTCAGCAGGTCCAGTCCCCCTCATGTTCAGAGGGGGAGACTGAGTCCAGAGAGTTAGAGGAGGAACCAGGATGAGGTATGCGACACCTTCCCTCCCATACCAAGTCTGGGAAGCATCCCTTAGGATCCTGTAGGTGTGGGCTAGGAATTCTGCACACACCTTAGCTTGAGGACAAATGGAAGGAGGAGAAGGGGCGGGTACCTTACTTCAAGCAGAGGCATCAGAAAGCTAGAGAGATGCTGACCCAGAGAAGCGTACCAGGGCCACCAGTCAGTCCGCTCACTCTGGATAATACCCCATCAGCCTGTGGGCGGGAGCCCAGCTTCGCCTAGCTCCATATGCCTAAAAAAGGATGTATAAACAGAACTTCTGTCAATCGACTGCTCTTTTTCACCCTTTCTCTCCTTCTCCTGTGTCCCAGATATCCTTACCAACTTTCTCATGCATGGCCCAGTGGTTGTAGAGTAGTTAGAGCAAGCTCGCTGCTCTAACAGAGCAGAATGTGTAATAGCACAGATGCAACAGAAATATACTATTTGCTCATGTTCCCAGTTCAAAGAGCTTGTCAGAAAGGAGTAGGGCAATGGGCTCTGTTCCACATAGTCACTCAGGAACCAGGTTCTGCCATTTTTAACACATGGACATTGATTTCCAGCCAGCAGAAGAGAACAGCATAAAGGGTGGCACATGGGGGTTCATACAGCCAGGCTGAGAAGTGGTGTACAGCAGGTTCAATTATATTCCATTGCCTAGAACTCAAAGGAGTTAAAGAGTGGGTTAAACTGTTGGAAACTTCTGGAAAAGAGAAAGAGAACAACAGAGGAAAATAGAGCACCAGAGGTCCAGCCTCACCTCTCCCCTCCCCTGCAGGGTGAGTGTATGAGGGAGAAAGGCTTGCGTATGTGCGTGAAATGGACTTTGTGTTTGCTTAGAAATAGTACAAATTGTGGACCCGCTAACAATAGTGTTTATCGTTGAGGAATTAGATTTTGAAGGACTTTCCATATTACCCCATTTCAAAATATTTTCAAAATGCAGAGATTATTCATTCTGTAAAACAATGCAAACACCACAGATATATTCTACATATTAAAACTATAAGTCCCCCTTTTCTCTTTATTCTTTCCTCTCTGACTCTCAATTTCCAAATCATATATTGCTGTAATATTTCAATTTTTCAAAGAGCAAGGTTTTTATTTTATAATCAGAAAGAATAAAGATTGAGAGAATGAAAAAAATAACCACAGTCTCTGTGTTAGTTTCCTAGGCCCATCGTAAAAGTACACGAACTGGTGGCTTAAAACAACAGAAATGTATTATCTCACAGTTCTGGAGGCTAGAAGTCCACAATCAAGGCATTGGCAGGGCCAGGCTCGCTCTGGAACTCTGTGGTGGCCATCAACCCTTGCTGTTCCTGGGCTCACAGTTGTGTCATTCCATCTTCACATGACAGTCTCCCTGTGGATCTCTGTAGGAAGAGACAGGAGGGCACTCTGTGAGGTGAGGAAAATGCTCTTTATCTTGATTAGGGTGTGGGTTATAAGTGAGTATTTCTTTTTTGTCAAAACCCACTGAACTTTACACTTAAGATGAGTACATTTCAATTTATGCACAAATTTTGTTCCCTCAAATAAAGAAAAGAATTTTAATATGGAAAGAAAAAAAACCATGACCACGTGTACACAACTCTAAGGCCTCCTGTGGGGCCTTGAAATAACCCAGCCAGACGAGGGGTGCTGAAGCTTACTCGCAGCTTCAGCAGCTTCATTAGCTGCATGGTACAACTGTTTCCTGCCCCCAGCTCACATTCTGCCCTACACTCACTTAGTAGTTGTGTGACTGTGGACAAGCTGTTTAATGTCTTAGTGCCTTGAATCCTGAATCTGTAAAATGGGAATTATTATGGAGCCTTTCTCATTAGATTGGTGAATACATTCCACAACTTACCATACTAACTGGTACATAGTAAGCCCTCAATGATTATAAGCTATTATTATTGTCTGCAGATGCAGTTTTCTAAGGAAAACCACTTGGGAAATTTCTGCTAGGAGCCACACTGTCCTATTGAATCGTCCTGAGCAGAGGAGCAACGTGCCACAGCTTTGCCTTTTAGAAATAATCACTGAGGCAGCTGTGGGGAGGATGAACTGGACAGGGGCAAGTATGGGTCTGGGTATACTCATAGGACTGTCTTCACATGAACATGGATGAGACATTATCGATCTAAAGAATTAAAAAATATATAATTGTATTCAAAGGATACAGAATTTGAATGTTTAAATAAAAATGTGAATGAGAGCAGATGTAAAAATTGTTTTTGTCTTTAAAAATACGATAAATTAAAAATTACCTATTAAAATAAAGCCAAATAAAAATTGTGATTATCAAATCTCAAAAGTGTCAAAAATACGAATTATTTAATATTGCAGAAGATCCTTTACTCACCCTCCCTGCTGATGTTAAATTGTGAGTACTTCTCCCAATGTGTGGTTCTACAAATTAGAACGGGCAGAAAAGTAATACTACTTTCCGACTACTGGGAAAGGTGACATCACTGTGGTGAGCCTCTCGTGTACCTTCGTGGGGTGGGATTGTTGGTCACGGGGAAGGTGTGTATGGTTGGCTTCAGTAGATACTGTCAAATAGTTCTCCAGTCGTGGCTGCACCAGCCAACGCTCCCTCAGTGTGGCCCCGTGCATCACTGGGCATTTTCCATCATTTTCATTTTAGGCTTTCTCTTGGGTGTGCACAATGCTATTTCTGTAACCAACACATTCCTTATTTTTCTGTTCCCTCTATGCAAAGGGAATCCAGCTTTTCCAGTTAACCCACCCATGGGGCAGGAGGGAGGGAGCCACCCCCAAGGCAGGACCTCTGAGGCGAGATCACGCACGGGGAACCCCGAGGCCCTAGATGCTCCTCTCCATTCCCCTGCATGATAGTGATTCCCGGCTATTCCTCATCTTTTTGCCTCTGCCTTTCCTCAGGTCGGCTGGTTCAAATCCTGCTGGCCCTGCAAAGTAGCCCGTCATTCCTCTTCTCCCTTTCCCCAGCTTTTGTTTGGACGATGGCAAAGTGTGAATTAGATGTGAAAAGTTGGGCAAATCATTAATCTCTCTTGACTTGTTTCCTCCTCTGAGAGGAACAATTGAACTTGAGCAAAATTGCATCTAAGTCCTTCTCAGATCTGATGTGTTATGACCCTTTAAGGCCCAGGGGGCTAAAGAACAGAAACACTAGTGTGTTTCTCCGTGTGTCAGCCCGAGTGTCAGTGGCCGGGTACAAGCCTATGCATTGAAGGTCCGCGTGAGTTTCAGTCTGCACCTCTCGGATGGAGTTGCGTCCCTGAACGTCCACTCTGTTAGCGTGGCCTGACGCATCATTGTGCGACGCTGTTCGCAGGGGGCTACCTGAGACCCCGCAGCCCTCCTGGGCTCCCCAGGTGGAGCTAGGCTTCTCCGGCCGCTGAAGGATCCCGCGTCCTTCCGGGTTTCGTGTCGAATCTGCTGGCGGCGATCCGGCGCCGCATCGCGGCGTGTGGAATGTGCGGCTGCGCGCGCGCCGCGGCGTTTACGCGGCGATTTCATCATGCTCCGGGCCCGGCAGCGCGCGCCGCTTCCGCCGCCGCCCCCTCTGCACCGCCCAGGGCCGCCGGCTCATGCCCTCTCCGAGCCCGGCGCTGCTTAGAGCCGCTCGCGCCGCCCTGCTGCTGTGGCTGTCCCCCCGGCTCCCTGCCCGGCCTCTGCTCGAGCCCCGCCGGCCCCTCAGCACGCGCGCCCCCGCCCCCACCTCATTCTCCGCCGCCTCCCGGAGCAGCATGGACGGCGCCGGGACTGAGGAGGTGCTGGCACCTCTCCGGCTAGCCGTGCGAGAGCAGGTACCGGCATTCTGCGCCTTCCCCTCCGGCTCCAGCTCTCCCCTCCCCCCGGGCCCTCCTGGTTTTCCTCTCCTCTCCCCGATCACCAGTCCGCCTCTCCGGTTACCCCTCTCCATCCTCTGGAAGCCCTTGGCTTCCTGGCATCTTCCTCGCCTCCTCAACTTTGGACCCGGGTCCTCGGGTGCGTCTGCCACGTTCCCTCCCGTGGACTTGCGTCCTCCCCTTATCTTGGGTGACTCCCGCGGAGCCCCCTGGACAGCCTGCGTCCCTCCGCTCGCGATCTGTTCTCCTTCCCCATCCTTGTGACCGCCCGCGCTTCCTCGCCCTCGGATAGGGCTGGGATCCGTGACCCTTTGCTTCTCCTCCTGTCCTCGCTCGGTCACCTTAACTTCAGTTTCCCAGTCTGCTGTGCTCTCCGTGCACCTTGGGTGGCGAGGTTCCTAATTCTCTCTTCTCGCAGCCAGACTCTTTTCATCTTCAGGATGCTTTGAGGAGTGTTTCCTCCTTGACATCTTCATTCAGTGCTTAGTTAGCCGAATGACCGGTCGAGAAAATACAAGTAGTCGAAACGTGGATATGGGGAGGTGTTGAACTTTTTTTTTTTTTCCCCGTCTTTCGCTTCTGTCATCTTTTCTGAGTTCCGAGAAGGCCACTCGGAATGAGTGAGCTTTCAGATCATAAACCTGGGAAACTGTAAATATTCCGAGAAATCAGCCATTCTTCGTATGGGAACATTTTGAAATTTGATTTCGCGGAAGGGAAGGAGATTTCGTGGGCTGGAGAACTTGGTGGTTTGTACAGGCCTCCTTTTCCTAGGGCACCGCATGGAGATCAGAATTTAGAGAGGACAAAGATAAGGTTATTTCAGATGGATTCTCACATCCAGTCAGGTAGCGCCAAAAGCTCGGAATAAGACCCAAGGGATCGATGACCTAGTAGTAAACACGAAACGGGTTTCTCCTGCACGGGCGCCTGATGCAATAACTTTTCTTAGCCACGGAGGGTGGAACCCTCTATCGGAAATAATTCATTGGGGCACAAATTCAGCAAATGCTGCCACTGCAGTGTCTGCTTTTTGCTGGTTTGAGCCTCACTGATTCAGTAGTGTTTTATTTTGCAATTTCATTATGGGCTTAATTTTTTCTTTATTATCGGTATTGGCGCTATGTATGCTTATCCTCCATCTCCCTACATCCACTCTCCCCAAATAAAATTAGGTGTGGTTCCTCTCTTTTCTGTAACTCTCATTCCCCCTCCCCCATATCCTTCACTTTAGAAGGGAGAATACATCTAATTAAACAACAACAACAACAAAAAAACCCGTATTCAAACCCCTCCCTCTGCCACGTTAGCCTGGAACTGCAGTGCAAATTATCCATCTGTAGTAAGACTGTGGAAGTAGTTAACTACTTAAGTAAACTTTGATCTGGGAACAACCTTCTGATGCCATTACTATCTTGTATATTGTTTATGTTGCCTTGGTCGTTAAATTTTTTTCCTGTACTTTAAGATATTTTCTGAATATGTAAGTTAGTTTATGTAGATTAGTTCAGTTCTTTTTCTCATTTTTTAGGGCCACAAATATGAGTTAACTACCTGAAACTTTGGATCACACTGATTCCAGTATCAGTTGGAAGGGAATTTAAAGATCTAATTAGCTGCCCCCCCCCCCTTTTTTGTTGTTTATGAGGAAATGAGACACAGTGGCACATTTATCCATCTTACATATTTCCATTGTGAAGTTTGTGCAATCGAAGACATCTTGGAAGTGGGAATTTTAAGTTGCTTAATAACTGGTCTTAGTGGGATTTGTTTTGGGTAAAATGTGTATCATATAAATTTGCTAATCTTTTTTAAGTTGCTTAATAACTGGTCTTAGTGGGATTTGTTTTGGGTAAAATGTGTATCATATAAATTTGCTAATCTCTTTTAAGTTGCTTAATAACTGGTCTTAGTGGGATTTGTTTTGGGTAAAATGTGTATCATATAAATTTGCTAATCTGCTAAGCTACATGGATGCTATAGCTTTTTAAAGGTTTAGTTTATTGATTCACCAAAATATATTTCCCCATGGCATATTTTTAGTTATTTCCTGGAGAATTAGTTATGGAACTTGTAGGAGGGCTTCAGAACATCAAGAAAACTGCATTAGTTGTTTGATGAAGGGCATCTTAGGACAACTGAGTTTTTAAAAAATTGAGAATTAGCATAAGGTGGCCAACCTTATTTTGCCAAATAAGGACATTTAAAAAACCAATACAGTCATCAAACAGCCATCTGAATTACCCTTTTATTTCATAAAAGAAAGGATATTTTAATAGAAAGGCAGACCATAACTCAGAATAAAGAATGGTCTTTGATATTTAGTATGTTTAGCTTTGAAAAAAGATCTAATATATTGTCTTTTTTCTTTCTTCACCATCTGTTAATGAAAACTCTGTCCTGGAGTGTCTTGGCTGGGACTATTGCTCTAAGGCAATTGTCTCAAATTGTGGTCTGCAAACCTTCGGTGGTCCCCAAGGTCAGAGCCATTCCCTAATAAAATTAAGATGTTATTTTTGTTTTTCACTGCGTTGACATTTGCATGGATGGTGCAAAAAGCAGTGGATAAAACTGCCTGCCCTTAGCACTAATCAAGTGATGGTCATCAAACCTAATATTCTCCATCACACACTAATTTTTTTTAAAAAGTCAGTTTTGCTTCAGAGTGTCCTTGATGAAGCAATAAAAATTACTAATTTTTTAAATCCAGACCTTTTTCCATACATCATTTTAATTTTCTGTGTGGCAAAATGGGAAATATGCGTAAAGCATGTTGAAATATGATGGCTGTCTCAGAAAAACATTTGCATGATTGTTTAAGTTACAAGCTGAACTGTCTGCCTCTTTTTGTTGAACATTCTTTGTAAAATGTCTGACAAAGTATTGTTATTCAGTCGTGGGTATTGGGCATTCATTTTCTGGAAAACGAGTGACGTGAGTCGGTCATTTCAAGAAAACAACTGATAATATTGGTGGCCAATAATAAAAATCAAGCTTTTGGGAAATTTTAGAGTTTTAGAAAATCCGTTAATGTTATTTTTAATGAATTAATGAATATTTAAAATTTGCTTTTTAATTTTTAATTTTGCTTTTTGATAGAAATAACTCACAATAACAAAAGCACTTTGGGGCCTTCAGTAATTTTTAACAGTATAAAGGGGTCCTGAAACCCCAAATCGTAGATCTGCTGCTTCAGGGCGATGGCAGTATCTGATTTATCTGAAGACTGACTTGGGCTCTTACCTGGAGCACAGGCCCCCAGAAGTTCCAGCCCGTTTTCCTTTACAAGGGAGGATTATCTCCTATACTCTCCTTGTCTCCACTTTCTATTTTCCCATTCATTTTTCTATTCGCTGCACCTGCCCTTGGCCTTACTGCTGCCCTTGCCTAGTACCCCTAAGGGTACTTTTCTTTGTTCATCATTTTACCTATCTTTAGTATTTAACTGTCAGAATTGCTGCCCACCCCCTTGACTTTGTCTAAACATCAAGCGAGATTCATTAGCGGAAGAAATATATGTCTTAGGATCTCTTTGTGCAAACAGTACCTGTCGAGATGGCTTTTACTTGAGCTGGATGTTTAGGGAACTGGCGTAGAGATTTGGTGAGGTATTTTCAGCATCATTGTCTGCATTTAAGAGACCACTCTGACATGATTTAGGTGGCTGTAGTAGTTTCATTGCTCTCACAGAGTAACTAGTGACGAGAAAAGTAACCAAGAGTATTTTTTAAAAAACCTGTAGTGAAACTTAATTGTCAAGATAAGAGAAGTTTTTGAAGAATTGCTAAATGGGCTTTCTTTGTACCCCTTTCTATTTTAGTATTGATGCACCTCGTAATTAAAAATGTTGGCTCCGAAGTTACATTTCCAGGGTTTGGATCTGACCCCGCTGTTTACTATGTAGTGACTATCAGCAGTTTTTTAACCTTTGTGTAGCCAAATTTCATCTTTATAAATATTAAAATGAGCAAGTTCATCTAAGTGCTGAGAATGCTGCCCACAATACATAGTAAGCTCTTGGTAAAATGTTAGGTATTATTCTGAAACGATTGTGGCTTATTGGAATGTTGGCTTTACCAAACCATTGCTGGCATGGAGCTCACATATTTTCCTGTGCTTGCTGGTTTGATATCTTCTGAATTTGGTAGGATAGGATGATATAAACGCCTTTTAAATGATTTCTTGGGTGGTCTTTAAATGATGATGACTTACTGTCTAAATCACTAAAGATGTGTGAATAACATTAATTGTGTTTCAGTATTTCATATTTTCTTTTATGTAATTGGGAGGACACAAATAAAACTCAGATCTTAGTAGCAATAAGAAGACTTGGGGTGAAGAGCCCTCGATTTTTCTCTGCTTTGATTTTCTGAACTGAGAGTGCGCATTCAAGCTCTTGCTTAAACCACAAAGGACAGATGAAACGTTTATGAAGTTTTTGTCAGTAGCTATAAAACACTTGGAAATCCGAGATGAGCTCATTAATCTAAACAAGAACTGTAGCTCCATGTGTGTAAAGTCAAACACCTTGCAAAGGTGAGGAAGTGTTTTCTTCCTGTTTTTTCCTGGCCAGCTGAATATGCATCATGATGTATCTGAAGGAATCACGAAGATCCCAGGGAATGATTTCTCATCTAATAACTACTTTGCTTTCTAATCACAGGCTCTTAGTTCAAATATATGTCTTTATGGTAGGAATTTATCCAGGAACTAAGCTTTTAGTGGATGTTTCTTAAGAGTAATTTAGAGACATCGACGATGTTTCACATCAGTTTCATTCAACACACACACCCCCCAAAATATAGTTGGGCGATGACGAAGAGTGAAGAAAAATAATTAGAAATTAAGAATCCTTAAATACTTTAATCCATCTTTAGATCTCCAATTCTCTTGTTCTCAGGTTTGGATCATTATAAATCATGATTTTGAAAGTGATTCAGAGAAATTAATTTTAAATTCTTCCTACCTTTACTTTACTTTGTGGCAGGTTTGCCAGTGCCCTTTGCAAATCTCCAAAACAAAATGTAGATGAAAGATGTGGGAATGCCAGTGCTTGATGCACAGAGGTAGATATTCAGAAGAACTAATCGCCTGCTTCTTTCAGATTTTTAAAAAGAATTACCACTCACCAACCTCTTTTCAGAGCAAAGGCTCTCACGGAGTTCTTATTCCCATCAAAAAGCATTGTCAGTGAACATTTATGAGACAGGCATTCTGACAGGTAGAGGAAGTAAAACAAACACTGAATGAGTAAAGAGTAAACCAGTACATGTTACTGAATATTAAGTGCTTGGCACTGTGCTAGGTTTATGTTGTGAGATCAGTTAACAAATATTTGAGTGCCAGAATTGACATGCCAGAATTCCCATCCTAAGACAGGGACAGATTAAACGCATGTACATACATAAGCCAATGCATTGATAGGGTGATTTCAGCTATTGTAAGTGTAATGAAGAAGCTAAAATAAAGTTAGAAGTTGATTGAGGGTGTTACTTTAGCTAGAGAGATCAGGGTAATAGGATAAAAACAGCTGGTATAATAACAGACCAGACTTATTTGTATATGATAAGAGAATAAGAGGAATAACTAATTCAGTGGATCTGAACTTTCAGACCCAGCTTCCCGTTTACATCAGATATTTTGGAATTCGCCATCACTATCCTGTAAAGAAATTCATACAAAATATCTACTAAATCTAATTAAAGAAAAATATATGTACACATAATGCTTTAAATACAAGAAATAAGAAGTAATTTATAATAAAATAATATGTATTTTAATATGTAAATTTTGGTGTATGGTGCCCCTGGAAGCTGTGTGTACACCTCTACACAGGCTTACTGTGAGTGTAGTTGCTACACATGCACAGCGATAAAGGTGTACTGTATTGGTTGCTCAGATACCACAGTAGCATTGCCTTTGGTCACATGGTTTTGTTTGGAATAATAACAACTCTTTGTAAAACTGAAACAAGGTATAGGCTTCCTTTAAATTACATTCCTGGGTGCATTCCTGGAAAATTCAGTGTACATTAAAACTGGGGAAATACTTCTGATTTTATTTAAGCAGAGTTAGGTTCTAGATTCAGATAGTTATAAACAGTTTTTTCACCGGTACAGCCACTGTGGAAGACAGTTTTGGGGTGCCTCAAAAAAGTAAGAATAGAATTACCATATGACCCAGTAATCCCTTTTCTAGGTATCTACCCCTAGAATTTTAAAACATTTATCCATAAAGATAAGTGCACCGCTATGTCCATTGCAGCATTATTTATAGTGGCCAAGACATGGAACAACCAAAGTGTCCTTTGATAGATAATTGGATAAAGATGTGGTACATATATACAGCGGAATATTACTTAGCCATAAGGAAAGATAAAATACTGCCATTTGTGACAGCATGGATGGATCTTAAAATTATCATGCTTAAGCAAAATAAGTCAGAAAAAGTTGAGAATCATACAATTTCACTCATATGTGAGAGATAAAACTGAAAGCAACAAACGAACAAGACAGCAGACAAGAACTGATAGACACAGACAACAGTTTAGTGGTTACCAGAGGGACAGGGGTGTGGGGAGAGGTAGAAAAGGTAACGGGGGTCAAATACATGATGATGGAAGGAGATTCGACTTTGGGTAGTGAGCACACAACGCAGTATCCAGATGAGGTATTACAGAATTGTTTGCTTGAAACCTACATAATTTTATTAACCAGTGTCACCCCAGTAAGTTTAATAAAAATAATTTAAAAATAAACAAGTTGGGTTTGACACATCTAAAAAACAGGCCAGAGCCAAGTTGAGGTGTTTGATAGCATAACAGCTATCTTTTTTTTTTTTGGTCTACTTTGTATTAGGTATTATTGAAAATATTCTACTTAATTTCTTTCATTTTCTCTTTATAATCCAATGAGGTAAGTACTGTCATTCTGATTTTACAGAGGTTTTAGCTTGCTCAGGGTTTCTCAATCAGATGATGAGGTATTAAAACCCAGGTCTTTAACTCTGACCCCTCTTAAGCACTATATTTTGTTGAGGTATGGACTTAAAAGTACATTGTTTGGATTTTATTGTGCTTCCTAATTCTGAGAATTCATGTCTTTGAGCAATTATAGAAAAATTTATAGCAATTATCTTTTCAAATATAATCTCATAAACTTTCTTTTTTCTTTTCTTCTGGAATTCTGATTGTATGAATGTCAGACTCTCATTCTCTTCTCTATGTCTTATTACCTAATTTATATTTTTAGCTCATTGTCCCTCTGCTTCATTTCATGGATTATCCATGGATAATTTCTTTAGGTCTGTCTTCTAGGTCACTAATTCTCTCTTTAACTATATCTGACCTGCCGTTTAACCTCTCCAGTGAGTTTTTAATTTCAATACTTCATTTCCAGATGATCTGTGTGGTTCTTTTTTGGGTTCCCTGATTATTTTTGATAGTCTTTTGTTCTTTGTTCATGTCTTCGATTCTTATTTTTATTTTTAAACAACATCTTAAGCATTTAAAAAGTATATTTGGTCCTTCTGAGACTTTTGGGGCATCTAATTCTGTTGTCATTTGTGTTGAGTTTCACTCACGGTGGCTCGTTTACTCGTGGGTTTTTAAATTTTGAGCTGAGTGTTTATTATTTTGGTGACGTTAATCTGTAAAAATCCTAAAAGGCCTATGTGGAAGGCTTACACCTTCATAAGGCAATTACTTCTCTTGGGCACCCAAGGGCTCTGTCAGTTTGACCACTTTAATTTCTCTACTTAGAGTTTCCTGGACCATTTTGTTTGTTTTCTTTCCCAGATGACCTATTCTGCCAAAGTATTTTAAGAGTGGGAATCAGTGTACAGGTGATAGGTTGTTGGAAGTGAACAAAGTAATCTAGAGCAATTAGCAAGGAAAGAATCCCAACAACTAAGAAAAAGCCAAAGGAAGATGAGCCAGTAGAAGAAATGGCCAGAGAAATAGGTGGAAAATCAAGATAGTCATTTTTTCTAAGTAGAAAGGAGAGGATGGGCTATTTATTGGTTCTTCTGTGTTCTCAGTACTAATCTTGCTCTTTCCTAATTTTTATCACTGTTTTTGCTCCTTCTCTAACTGTCCCCTTCCCCCAAAGGAAAAAAAAAAACCACACTAGTAACAATCCCTTAAACCCTTAGAGCGTAGTTATTTGTATACTTGTTTGTATATTCTGCTGGATTATAAACACTGAGGGCAGAGACCTTAAGTTATTCATAATGACCTCTCACATAATAAACATTTGAATTGTCTCGTTCATAAACAGCTACCTTTTAAAAGGCATACTTAAAAACACGTTCTTAACGACTTCTGAAACCAGTTCTGAATATAAATCCTCCTTCTTGGCTAGGGAGATCTTGTGAGAAAACTGAAAGAAGTTAAAGCACCCCAAGTAGACGTAGACAAAGCAGTCGCCGAGCTCAAAGCCCGGAAGAGGGTTCTGGAAGCAAAGGTGAGTGTTGGGATCCCAAAAGAGGAACGTAAGTAGGTATGGTATTGTTCATCTTTATTTAATATCTTTGGGTGGGAAGGACTTAGGAAAGTTCTAAACAAATGCCATTTGCTTTATCCCTATTTACCTAGAAAAATTTGCCTCGTTTCCTCTGCCTGGCAGACTCCTCATCCTGTCAACATGCAACTCAAAATGTCATCTTTTTTGTGACACCTTCCTGACCCCTACCTGCCCCTTCTCCCAGATCTTAGACTCAGTATGCTCAAAGGATTTCCCTAGAAGGCATTATACTTGCTCTTGTAAATTTTCCTGTGACTGGAAATAATGGTTTTGTGTTTACAATTATTTTTTCTTTTAAGGAAAAGGTCTGCCCACCTAATGCCTGTTCCCAAATATTTCAAACAATAAATTTCCTGTCACCAAACTGAAATAGTTTGGAGTTTTAAGTCACTATTTTGCTACAGTGATCCGCTAAAAATTCAGATATTTCATACCAGCAGCTGCATCTAAGTAAGCTTAGTCTTGTAATCTTAGAAATGATCATATGCATTCCTAAATAATTAAGTAAAGGTATCTTTTCTGTAACAAAAGGGGAAAAATATCCTAAGGTTTTTATTTTTTTTAGGGTACCAAATCTTGTCTGGTAAATTTTATGTTGAATTTTATTGAGGAATTAACTAAATTCACATAGATAAATTCCCACTCTTCCCTCCAATCACATTTTTTTTCTATTTAAAACTCCCTTACAGGAGCTGGCATTACAACCCAAAGATGACATCGTAGACAGAGCAAAAATGGAAGATACCCTGAAGAGAAGGTTTTTCTACGATCAGGCTTTTGCTATTTATGGAGGTAGCGAATTAATGATAGAACAATTGTGTCGCTAGTGGCTTTGATATTGTTCTTACGTCAAAAATGTGGCTTGCCCCATTGATACCTAATTGCGTGAGGTCTCATAAAGCAGAAAAGGATCGATGTTTTGCTTTCGTTTGTTTAGAATCAGCTGTTTGGTGTGAAATCTACTTTTATTTCCCTCTACCCTGCTTATTCTTGAAGACCGCTTTTTCTCATTAGGGTGGAGGGAATTGTTGGGGGCCCACGTCTTAAGCATTTGATGTGTCCATATACAGCTGACCCTTGAAGATCAGTTGTGAACTGCACAGGTCCATGTGGAATTTTGTCAATAAATACTATAAATGTATTTTATCCTTATGATTTTCTTAACATTTTCTTTTTTGTAGCTTATTTTATTGTAAGAATACATCGTATGATACATACAACATTACAAAATATGTTTTAATCGACCACTTATATTTTTGGTAAGACTTCTAGTCAATAGTAGGCTATTAGTAGCTATGTTTTGGGTAGTTAAAAGTTATACACAGATTTTCGACTGCTTGGGAGTTGACACCCTTAACCCCTGGTGTCGTTCAGGGATCAGCTGTTCATATTAGATAGACTTCTTAAAATGCAGTGGAGACTGGAGCGTTAGAGGGCCATTGTAGCGCAGGCCGGCTGTACCGGGCACATCCACACAAGGGCAGTGGTAAGCCAGAGTCCCTAGATTCTTCCTTCTGGCAACTGCCATGAGAAAACATTCTCCAGAGGTATGTAAAGTTCTGCATCTTTCTGAATGCTATAGGTGAGTATAATTCACTGATGAAATGTAGAATGATATTTTTCATAGTCAACAGAGATCATTTAAACGGTATTAGACTTTTAGTACTTTGCCACCGAAGCTTGATTCCAGTTTGGCTAAGCAGATCTCTAAATGTTTAACTTCTTGAAGTTTAGATAGTGGTTCAAATACCCAAGAAGAAATTAGAGAATTGGGTGCTAAAATTTTAGATCATTGTTATCAGTCGATGCAATATATTATTTTCTAATTTCTATGGCAGAAAATTAGAATCTGTGTTTTTATTCTGTTTCTTGTATATATGGAAGGACTTTTTTGCTTTTTTCCCCTAATCCTCCTCAAAAATCTTAATATGGAAATAGTAAACAGAAACAGTAAAAGCTTTTTAATTTTACTTTCGTCAGCTAGTGGAGGTAAGGCTCTTCAGTACTGAGCGATTTGAATTGTTGATTTCAATATACTTTTAGGGAGTGTGTGAATGAAGTCTTACAGGGATCAGGTCCTCACATCTCCTTGCTTTGGTTTGTTCATACTGACACCGGGTAAAGTACACGTTTTCCTCATTCATATTTTATAGGTGTCAGTGGTCTGTATGACTTTGGGCCAGTTGGCTGTTCTCTGAAGAACAACATTATCCAGACCTGGAGGCAGCACTTTATCCAGGAGGAGCAGATCCTGGAGATTGATTGCACCATGCTCACTCCCGAGCCAGTTTTAAAGTAAGATTTGTACTTCGAGGGCTGAAATTCTTCTGATTACAAAAACTACCCCTGTTGGTTGTAAAAATCTAGAAAATAAAGGAAATACAGAACACATTCACCTACTATTCACAGAAAGCCATGCTAAAATTGTATTTTTCCTTCTGTCTTTCTTCTGTGTAAGTCCCTCTGTATGTTTCAGTGTTAGCAGCACACTGCGTTTTTTCATGTGACATAGGTGGACATCTACTTACGTCATTAGTTTTTGAAAGCATTTTTAATAACAGCATAGTATTCTGTTGTATGGATGTCCCATAATTTATTTAGCTGGTGCCATATTGTAGACAGTTAAATTGTTTCTGAGTTTTGACTGCACGGAACATCCTGATAGAGGAATTTTTGTGTATGCCCATTTCCTTAGTAAAAATTCTTTGAAGTTCTGGGCAAAGATGTGTATACATTTTAAATTAGATACTACTATTTGAGTTGAAGTTTCAGTGCATACATTTAGATTATTCCTACCAACATTGTTGAAAGCAGAGCAGGATTTCTTGAATATGAAACTGAAAGAAGAATTCTTACCATTGTTAATCTCATCACTTCATTTAATGTTGCCTGGGAAAGCTAATTTTTACTGTTTGCACCCTCTGGGCGATCTCTTAATAATTTCAGCCAATTAGGACAAGATGAATTTCTGATGATAGAGCTAAAAGATCAGGAAAACCTATTCTTTAGCTCCTTGCCCCACTAGTAGGAACTGTGTAGCAATCATAGCAGTGTCTATGTAGTTTCAGTGACAGAACTCTCAAGATTCAGTGTTTGTACTGAGGTATGATTCTTGGCTAGTCACATTTGCCGTGGTTTTGACCTTCGCTTAGATCACTAATACTAATAGGGTAGGCATGGATTAATGGATTCTGCAGAGTAGCACACAGACTTTCTGACAACTTGTGAAAACGTATAATCTAGTTCATGTCTTTTTTCCTATGGGAAGGAAGAATTTAGGGAGAGGATGGGAATAGATTTGAGGAGGAATTTTCTCTGGCATACGTTAGTATCTACCATGGGCACATCATCGTAGATATGGGTGCTTCCATCCTTCAGATTCACAGATGTGAACTATGGATAAACATAGAAGGGGGATTGTCATAAGGTAAAATCTATGTGTTAATTTGTATGAAAATGACAGATTGGCTTGGCATTTGTTAACTCAGGACCTCTGGCCACGTAGACAAATTCGCTGACTTCATGGTGAAAGATGTAAAAAATGGAGAGTGTTTTCGTGCTGACCATCTATTAAAAGGTATGATTCTTCATCTCAGATAAATACCCTTTCATGGAGGATTGATCAGAACAAAGGGTTTAGATTAAATCTTTCTCAAAATTTTTTAATTAAATTTTTTTGGGGATGGTATAACATACAAAGGCTAAAGTGCACAGATCTTAAGTATACAGATTCAGTCTTTTCTTATTAAAGAAAAAAGATATGTACAGATAATCAGGATTTCTAAGTCAGCAAAAGGATAAGACAATATATCATGACTTTCTTCGTAAAATCAACCAAAGGATTCATATAAATTGAGAATTTATTATCCTTGGATTCATTTTTTTTTTTAGGTAAAAATGAATTGTTTTGAAACTCAAAAACGCATTTTTTCCCCATTGACTGAAATTGACATGTACCAACACTGTTCTTGTAGCTCATTTACAGAAATTAATGTCTGATAAGAAGTGTTCTGCTGAGAAGAAATCAGAGATGGAAAGTGTCTTGGCTCAGGTGAGTACTTGAGAGATGCTATCACAGTAACGCGGGTAGGTGCTGTCTGTCTTTCAGCATTTAGTGACTGTCAAATTCCACATTGTGCCCACCCTGGCCACAATTGTGAAGAAGCCAGGTTTACCTGTTTCTCTTAGCATCTCTTTTTGCATTTTTATTTTCTTCTCTCTCTGCCTTTGGTGGCTAACCTTGTATTTTTGTCAAAACTAGCAAGTCAGTGTAAATAGGTATAAAATTTGTACTCTCTCCTTGGAAACCAGTTTTCTGGGTTTAATAGCAAAAACCAGAGGAGGGGCTAATGATGAATAGTGTCTGGTGTCGATGCAGAGGGTTGGGGGCGGGTGTCTTTATGAGTACTGTCTCATCAGCCAGTTGATCTGCTTCTGGTTGCTCTGTCCCTGACTGCACCCTATTATCCTTAGGCCCCTGTTTTTCCTGTAGACTGAAGTTTTGTAATTTCTATTTAAGTTGACAAATTTGAGGGAGAGACAAAAGAGACCATAGAGACAATCTATCATGACTTTTTCCATGTGCAGGGATACCTTCTATATCAGAAGTAGTTCTTACTCTTTTTGTGGGTCACAGACCACTTGAAGAATTTGATGAAAACTACACATCTTCACCCCAGGAGGATGCACATGTCCCCGTGTGTATGTTGCTGATTTCTCACCTCGTGTATCTGTTAATGCAAAGTCCATTTCTCCAACACCATATTTATCATGAGGTCCATCATGGCTCAATTCTTAAACTTTACTTCCTTGGGTAAAAAACAAACAAACAAACAACCAGTGCTGTATTTATGCGTATTTCCTTTACATCGATATATTAATGTCTAGGGCTAAGTGCAGGACTCCCTAACTCTTTCCTTTTTTTCTCCTGAGAACTTGCTGGATACTTTTCCACTGTTGCCCTAATTATTTTTTAACATTTTAATTTTTCTCTGTGATATCTAGCTTTCCAATATTAGCTGAGAAATTTTCTCCTTCCTCATTTGAATCTTCTTAATCTGGCAGTTTATTTGGGGACCTTGTGACGTATATTTTACCCCTTTCTTGAAGCTCATTGGTTTAGTATTGTTACTCATGATTCAGAAAATCACTTTTTGTATTTTGACACTGTTGTAGCCTACACATTCATTTCTCATTTCCTTCCTTTTCCAAAGGCATAACCTTTATTAGAAAGAAGAAATGAAAAGTGCTTCTAATTACCTCTAAATTACTCTGTTTTCTCTTCACAATGTTAGGTTACTATGGTTTTGTGTGTTTGTGTTTTTGGTCATAACAGTTTTATTGATTTCCACGTAAGTTGTCAGAAGCAGGAAGTAATTAGTTGACGTGTTAAGTCATATTTTGTAGTTTGAGCACTGACTTTGTGTTTCATCTCAGATACATGTTCTAGGTGAGCAGTCTGTTTTTTAGATTTGCTGTATCAGATACATATACAGCTGTCAATATAATTTTCAGTGAAAAGTTAGGGACCCATGGAAATGGCCTAGTACTCATACATGGTCCTGGATTCATGGCTGAAGGCCCATTTGTTTCTTGAGTGCACAGCATTTTCTGCACCTGTTAGAGCCTGTGACTCCTTTTCAGCTTCATGAAACATTCCTGTTTCTTTAAAAGGCACTGATTCACCCTCTGGAGTAGGAAGAACTTTATTCTTGTTATGTGGATTCAGTAGCTCAGAATGAATTCTGCTTCTCCTCTTTGATTCTGCTGACCCATCTCTGCATATACCAGTGTGTAGGGTCATTCTTTAACTTTTTATTATGAGAAATTCAAAATATATAAAAATAGGAAATAGTATAAAAAATACATAAGCACCCATCAGTGTGCTTCAGTGTTATCAAATTTTGTTGAATCTGTTCCCTACTCACTTTCCTGCCTTTATCCCTCAAGTTTCTTTAAAACATATCTCAAACATCATTTTATTACATCTGTAAATATTTTATTGTATTTATCTAAAAGAAAAATCCAAAAAAAAAGAACCTCACCACCGTTATTTTGGTAAACATTAGTAATTTTTAATATTGTCACATATTTAGTCAGTGTTGACATTTCCCTGATTATCTTAAATGTTACCAATATTTTGTTTAAATTGGGATCCAGATAAAGTCCATACTTGGTGATTAGTTGATATGTTTCTTAAATTTCTTTCAATCTATAAGTTATTCATCTCTTTTTTTCTTACATTTTCATTAAAAATTTTTTTTTAAGTTGAGACATTTCTTTGTTTAGCGTTTTCTACTATCTGGATTTGGCCGATTGCATTATTTTAGTGATGTTCCACATGTTCCTGTGTTTCTATATTTCTTGTAATTTGGCAATTGGATCTAGAGGCTCGATTAGGTATTTTTGGCAAGATGCTAAGTGGTGTAATGTATTTTTGTTGAGTGGTATATAATACCTGGTCATCTCTTCTGTGAGGCGATCATTGTTTGGATCCATGAATTGATTAGGGTTTCAAATCATGATTTTGTCATTTTGTTATTCCTATTTTATTAGCTAGAATATTTCTATATTGGAAACCTCATTAACTCTCTGATTTCTGAGACACTGTTTAAGTGCTTCATTTCCACCCCCTTGCCTTTGTCTTTTTTTTTAACCTGTTTTCAATTAGTTGGTTCCCTAGCATCCTTCAGAAATGCACAATGAGTTCCTGCCTGCCTCTTCCTCTCTCCCTTCCTTCTACAATTATAAACTTAATGGATTAAAACATTTGCTCTTTTTCAGTCAGTTGCAGTTGTTATCCATATTGATGGTCAAATTGTCTAATCATTGCCTACCAGTAGTTGTTTACTAGATTCTTTTGACACAATCCCAGTAATCTTTGATCACTTCTTCCTAGTATGACAAGATACTTCATACTCATCTTGTACATCTCTTGTCCCAGACTTGTAATCAGCGATTTCTTCAAGGAGCCCTGGTAGTTATTAGTGGGAGTGCTATTAGTCATTGGTTCTAGACCTTTTAAGTGGACTGAGAAGGAATTGGTTTTTTGTTTTAAGATAAAATCATGATGAGGTCATATCGATACTTCTACTCAACATTAGGTGTGGGACTTTGCTTTAATTTATTAATTTTAAATCTGTATCTTCTTTACTCACACCAGAAATCCTAGTTCTCAGCAACACCAGCATCATTATCAATCTGCTTTGTCCCACATTGTGCACATGAATAGTCTCAGAATCACAGCACACTACCGTCAACAATGAATATGGAAACTAGTTTAAAATTTTACTTTTTATTTTTTATTTCCTTGGGAATACATCAGTATGTTAGTCTAATAACTTAAAAGTCACTTGGAGCCATTCTCTCTGAATAGTTGTCGCCAGCTGGATGTGCAGTTCGTTCATTGTTTTGGTTTAGTTTGAATTTTTAGAGTCTTATTTTTTGAAATTTAAATTTATTGTTTAGTTACAGCAAAAATTTTCATATCCAAAGTTAAACCTTCAAAACACTATATTAAAATACATCTAGTGTCTGTCGCTCTTCTCTCTACCCTATTCTCTTCCTATCACCATAGGTAACTTGATTTTTAACTTGCGGGGGAAAACTTTCTTTTAATTTTTTTGACTATAAAAAGCTTTCTCACTTGACTAGGTTCTAGTTACCTTTCAAAATTATGTAGGATTATTTATAAGTATATAAGTTTTAACATGACACTTGAAAATAACGTGTCAATTATAGTCTAATAAAAAGATAAATTAGGGGTTAAGAACTTTGGGGGGAAATTTTTTTTTTTTTTTTTTTTTTTTTTTTTTTTTTTTTACTGAATATAAACAAAGACATGTAAATATTGTATGCTCCCATTTCTAGGTAAATGGTAGCATTCAATACATCCTTTTCTCCAACTTGTTTTTTTCATATAACAAACTATCTCAGAGAATGCTCCAGAATAGGATATAGAGACACACCTCATTCCACTTTGTAGCTACGTAATTCTCCATGTGTAGATGGACCGGTTTACAGAACCTGTCTCCTGTTGATAGGCACAGTCTTTCCCATCTTCACCTTTACAAATAATTCTGCAGTGAGTAGCTTTGTGCATATCCTTTCATATTTTTGCTACTGTATCTTTGGGCTAGATTTCTGGAAGTGAAATTGCTTGATCAAAAGGTACCTGCAGATATAATGTTGCTAGATATTGCTAAATTCTTCATCTCTGTGGGGTTTCTATTCCTGTCTATGTCCTTGGAATCTTTCCTTCCTGGCTTCTTTTTTCATCATGGCTTCAAGAATACAGAGAAAAACACTGTATCTTTCTTGAATTGCCTGGGGAGCAGAGATGTTCCATGTACTCTGACTCCCTCCTCAAGCCTGGAGACCCGGGGATGTTTATGGTGTTCATATCTTGGAACAGCTTCCTCATTGATCCAGCCTCCTGGGATACGCGTTTAGTGACCTCCCCCAGGACTTCTACACAAATAGAGCCTAGAGGCTTCTTTTTTTTGTTGTTTTTTTGCTTTTTTAATTGTTCATTCCAATTTGGGACATGTTGATGTGAGTAGAATACCTTTCTGTGGAGTGACAATGTCAATTGGATTTATGAGGGAAGAAAATATAAATTGTAATAGTCACCTTTTATTGAGTAGGTGCTATGTTGCCAGCTCTGGGCCAAGTACTTTACATATGTTATTTAATCTTCATAGTAACCCTTTATAGTGAGGTAGGTCCTGTTCCTCCATTTTCCACATAAGCAAACTGAGGCTGGGAGAGGTTAGATAAGCACTTAATCCTGAGTGACAGAAGCCATTAGTGGTAGAATTGGGTGATTTACCAAGGTTTTTCTGACTCCGAAGCTTCAGTTCTTATGGCAGTGAGTTATTTATCTTAAGTTTTAAATGTTCTTTACTATTAGATGGTTTGTCATAGTCATTTGAAACTGGAGGTCATATATCATTGGGTTTGGAATTGATTATCAGTGTATAGAATGTGCAATATACTAGAAAATGCAGAGATGAATAAGACATAGCTTCTGCCTTCAAGAAGCTTAATGTCTTGTGGGAATGGAAAGTTATATGTATATTTAATTAATAGACAGGGAAGTGTACCCAACTCTTAAATATGCACAGAGTGGTAAAATTCAACCTTGAAATTTATTTACATGATTTCAGATTCTTGCCAACCAATAACTATTATAATCGAGCAAAAGATATTTTACCTTATCTTTCATTGCGAAACGGTGAATGTGTGAGTTTTAGGTCAGTCTCAGAAAGTTACTTCATTTCTCTATTGGTAAAGGAAACTTAGGTAAACTGGTTATGGTTTTGCTGTGGCTATCTTGAAGGTTAAGTTAATTCTGACCTTATTTCGGGTGAGTTTTAACGATGGATGAGGTTTAATATATAATACTTATGCCTTGTATTTTCTCAGTCTTTTACACTAATTATTTTCTTGGCATGTTCTTTAGCTTGATAACTATGGACAGCAGGAACTTGGGGATCTTTTCGTGAACTATAATGTAAAGTCCCCCATTACTGGAAATGATCTGTCTGCACCAGTATCTTTTAACTTAATGTTCAAGACCTTCATTGGGCCTGGAGGTAACATGCCTGGGTATGTATCACTTATTGTTTACATAACAGAGATTAAAATTGCTTATAATAAAAGGTAAATACAATATCAGTCAGTAAGGAAAATTTTTGAAAAGTGATATGTAGAAAGTGCAGGTAAATAAGAGGAGAAATTGTGACATAGTCTTAATTTTTATTTCCTCAGATTCTTTCTGAATATAATTTTGTAGTTTATATGTATTTTTTTGCCATAAACATAAAACCGCGATCCTCATAGTATGTAGCTATAGCTGCATAGTGTAAGAAAGACAGTTGAGGAATGACTTTGAAAGTCATTGAACTTACTGCCGAAGGAGACTTTAAAACCATCTAGTCTATATCAGTACTGTCCAGTAGAATGTTCTGCATTGATGGAAATGTCCTGTTTCTGTGCTGTCCAATGTGGTAGCCAGCCGTGGCGCGGGCGGCATAGGGTTAGCATAGCCGCCTTCCAGTGTGGTGCCACTTGTGGCTGTTGAGCACTGGAAATGGGCTAGTGCTTCTGAGGAATGCAACTTTTAAATTTATTTAATTTTAATTAAATTTAAATAGACCTGACTAGTTGCCCACCATAGTGGATAGCACTGGTTTTACCTTGTTGATTTAAAAGACATAGTTTTCACAGAGTAAAGAAAATGTGAAGAGTTTACAGATGATCCAGCCCTAGGCTCGATATTTCCAGATCCTTTGTCCACTGTTAACAAACTGAGCCAAAGTAGTCCGTTTCATGGCTTTGGGTATTTTTTGGTGGTCTCATTTTAAGGTAAGAGAGGGTAGGTTTTTGTAAGATGAAGCCAAAAAGATCATGTTTCTTGGAGTAGAAACTAAGAATAATAAAAATTGTGACCGAATGTATTACTGGAATTATTTTAATAAGACGCAGGGTCGATTTGAGATAATTTGTGGAAAGAGGTCAAAGGTAAGCCTTTCATTTTGTTAATACATACAGAGTGTTATAAAATGAGCCGGATCCTCTGATCTATCCTCTCGCTCCTAGGAGTTTTTCTAAGAAAATAATTCAAAAAGAAAGTAAGCAGTACTTGTCAAGGGTGGTGTGTATATATTAAAAGTAAAAGTAACCTATTTATCCAATAATTTGAGGATGGTTAAATAAATTATAGCAAAGTAGAACATTGCTATGTGAGTAGAATACTCTGCAGCTCTTAAATATGAGACATTTTTACAGTCATTTAGAAAATGGAAAAGTATAAAATAAAGAATACATAATTTTATACATTCTCCTTATAAGTTTGCATTTAAACTGTCGCCGTCCTCATATCTGGGTAAAGTCTGGAAAGGACCACAAATAACCAAACAATGGGGTATGTTGGAGTGAGAAGAGGGTAAAATTTTATTGTTTTTTTTCTTTTTTTTAAAGCTGTTTTCATGAAACATTTTTTAGTCGGCCGCTGGGAACACTTTCTTAGTTGTTTTGCACAGAATATTTTCTGTGAAATTCAGAAGAGGGACAACGGCTGTAAGAGTGTATTTGCTTTGCTATGTCTTTAAAATATGGAGAAATATTAAAAGAAACCTCAGGCTGCAAATGTAAAATACCAGAAAGAAGAGCTTGACGTGAAAAACCTCAAAAATTGCCAGGCTCGGTGTGATGAGTGAGCTCTGATGTTACATTTTTGCCCTAAACTGGCGTCTTTTTAGTGCCAGAGTTACACTGTTAACGTGGGTTAACAGAAGTGTACTTAGGCATGGGTCTTATTTTCAAAAGGATCTAAAATTATCATCCACCTCCATGTAAATACTTAGAAGAATATCAGAGGTTTTAGGGACATTATGAGGGTGGTGTTTGACTCACTGGAGCGATGAAATTAAAGGTCATTGCTAGCAGATTGCCATACCGCTTACCTGGCACATTCTCTCAAACTGGCTGGAGAACGTTTGCCACCAGGGAAAATACCTATTTCCAGAACTTAGTTTTAGGGCTTTTACAGCTTTGTGTAGAAATAGTATACTTAGGACTTTTAGGTTTTGTATCTAGAATTTCAGATTTGTTGGAAAACAATTTCTTTTTTTATAACAGACCAATGTGTTTAAATTTATAGGTACCTGAGACCAGAAACTGCACAGGGGATTTTCCTGAATTTCAAGCGACTTTTGGAATTCAACCAAGGAAAGTTGCCTTTTGCTGCTGCCCAGATTGGAAATTCTTTTAGAAATGAGATCTCCCCTCGATCTGGTCTGATCAGAGTCAGGTACTGCCCCTGTTATTCTTCTGGTAAAATTAGTGAATTGGAAATTAAAGCTGGCTATTTTGAGACAGTTCTGCTTCATTCTTACATAATTATGTATTTGTTTTTGTCCTACAAAAAAAAGCCTGTTTCATGTTTGTATCTTCAAATGTAATCTCAGGGATGATGGGCAGTTTTGAGTAAAGTGAATTTGAAGGGAAAGAAAGGGAGGGCGAAGAGGTGCTTTAAGTTTCTCACCTGTTCATCATATGTTTTGAGGATGGCAAGATCTTGACTGTCTAAACCACGGTACCTTCTGGCCATGATGATGTGTGTAAGTGTAGCGTGAGCTGGGGATGGGGCGATGCTTCTGACAGGAGGATCATTCTAGGTGTCTTGAGAAAACAGCATTGCTGGAGTTGGGGTGGGGTGTCTCAGTAACCAGTGGTGTTCCTCCAGATATTTAGGGGGGCCTGTATGACAAAAGGGCCAGCTAGCAAGCTAACCCCTACCTACTGTAGTTTAGACACTCACTTGCCTCCATTCTGATACTCTTACCTTGTCAGATGCATCCAGGAACGTGTGGAAAGACATACTGATGCTGTTTAGTTAATGTTTTTCTTTAGAAACTTATTATGACCAACCTGTTTATGACTTAAGCTTTTTGTGATTTCTATACATTTTCTTGCTGATATCATCTCCTAGGGCAGGAGATTCCACATAAAATATAGGATATGTTGGCAAACTTCCGCAGCCGCATCACCCCGCTTGTTTCCTGTCGTCTTTTCCTACTTGCTGTGATTGCAGGCTTCAGTCATAGCGTATCCCAGCCACTGACTGCATCAGAGCATCCAGCCATCTGCCTACTCGTGTTAGCCCCCGTGACGCCATTTGAGGAAATGCCCCTCTGTTCTGACCTCACTCCATATTTAGGCCTATCGCCTCTTCGGCCTTACAGTCTAGAAAGGGGAGACCGATGGAGGAAAGTGTTGGTACAACTTAGAGAAATGGGGTGGGGAGGACCCCTCTGGGCCTTTACGAAGAAAGAAGAGATAGTCAGAAACTTGAACCAGGTATTATGACAATGAAAATCTTGTCAGATTTGAGTCTGTTTTATTTTCCAATATCTATTTTTTTTTTCCTGTTGTTTTTTGGCTTCCTCTCTGGTCCAGTAGTGTCTGCACGCTTGCTTTCAAAATATTGAGGAAGGCGTGTGAGACTGATCTCATCTAAAGCCAGTGTTTTGGAGAAGATTTACAAGTAGAGTAGCTGTTGCAGGATTATAAAGGACTGTGAAGTAAGGTGAAACCTAGGGCCTATGGATGAAGAGTGGCACACAGGAAATCCAGCTCCGATCTGAGCAACACTCCAGGTGCTAACTGGTGAAAGGCCCTCGGAGCTTCCTGACATTGTATTTTTTGGTCATTTTTATTTCATAGCGTCTTGACTGGATTTTGTTATGTGCCTCTGCAAGATCCTAACTAGAAGCACACTATTCTCCCATGAGTCAGTATCCCCATCATTTTTATTCCGGGGTAGGGCTAGGATTTGTTTGTTTGGTGTTATGATTTCTTCTTGATGACATAGAGTTATCAAATGATCAGTTTTTGTATAGCTATGATTCCTTTTGTTTAGGTTGGGAGTAGGTTGCCATCATATGAAATTTTCCTTTGTTTTCTCCCTCTTTAATTCCCGCCCCCCCACCACACACACTTCCACCCCTGCCCTACGGATGTTGCCGTTTCCCCTTAAGGACTATATCTGAAGGTGGGGTGTCTCCTCTCACACACTCGTGGCCTCTGGGGTATGGTCCGTGGCTCCACCTGGGGTACAAACCCAGGACCTTCTGCACGTAAAGCAGACGTGCTATCCACTACAGTATGGAGCCACCCCTGAAATTTTCAAAATTTTATTTTGATTGGCTGGTTCTGTCTTCTAAGCCTTGTTAAGTAGCAAAAATTCAACTGAGTGAATTTTAAAGATCTAATTGGCTTTATTGAATGATTCATGAATTGGGCAGCATTCCATCTAGCAAACAGAAAAGAGCTCCAAAGGGTTGTGCAGAATGGAAGGTTTTTAAAGCCAGAAAAGGGGTGGTGAAAGATTATTAGCAAAGAACTCGTTGTTTCAGGCAAGGCCGTCCTCCTCAGGGGAGTGGAACGGGCCTACTAGACCTCACTAGTGCTGACCAGGTAATTCCAGGTTGATGGGTTAAAAGTTACATTTCTAGGAGAGGCTGTAATTAGTTTATATACTAAGCTTAGTTTCCTGTCATGGGGCTTAGCACAAGTGATTCCATTTTGGGCTTGTTGCTTCATTTTAATAGGCTGTGTGTATTTTAGTTCTCCGCAGCTCCAGCTTCAGTCTCTGAACTCAAAGACAGGAGACAGCTGGTCAAATCAGTGTCAGCACTGATTTCCATCTCCTGTCTATGAGCTGGGAAGATTTGACAGAACAGATGCGAAGACTTTGGCAGCAGATTATTTTGGGAATCTGGACAAGGCCCTTATTTCGATCTGCTCTGCATTTAGATGTTCTGCTGCCTTCAGCCCCATTACGAGCTTGTGAGGGCAGATACCACTCCTCTTCTCTGTCTCATATTTCTGTGCACACAGAAGATGTTGTTCAAAGACAAGTAAGATCGGTGCTGCAGAATCAAATAAGAGATACCATTAAAAAATAAAATTTAAAACCAGAGTTATTTTGCAATGCATTTCATGTATTATTTTTAGGACCCATTTAAGCAATTTTTCATTTCTTCTAAAGCGTCTGAGATAATCATGAAAGTGGACTAGTAAATGTGTGTGTCTTTTAAAGACGAGAGATTTGTTTTTGACGGTATTAACTTAAAACACTTGTTCCTTCAGTAGCTACTAAATTGCCCTTCAGAGGAATCTCTGGGAAGCCATCACCATGTGCATATTTATTTCATCATCGTGCAGTTAGCTTGATGTGAGTGTGTTCAACTCGTGCCTTGTGTCCTCTGTCTTAAATAATACTACTTTAAAAAAGCTGTTATTCTAAAGAAACTCTTTGTATGGTGCCATTATCAGTCATTTAATTGTTGAGAGCAGTAAAAAAGAAGAAATCAAAGTCTTGTAAAAGAACAGTTTCAATTCACTTTTAATTTTCCATTCTTTGAAAAGTAAATATTGGGAGCGTCATTTAGTCTATATTTATAAGACGTGCTAATGCTTTAAGGAAAACCATTTTATTTGGAAGTCACTATTCAGTATCTCATTTCTTTTTTGTGCCTGACATTTGCTTAAGTTTTCCCTATTTTAAAAATAGGGGCGGGGAGAGGACAGGGAGTGACTGTGGGAGTGTCAAGGGCAAGGGGGATTCTGGCTAAGCCGACCTAACAGGAACTATACATCTGTTCTTTAAAAATTATTTTTTGTTAAAAGAAATATTTTTTGTGGTGCGGCTAATGTCAAAGAAAAAAACAGTGATGGTCAGTAGTTAAAGCAGTAAAAACGTTTTGTTCAAGACTCTGGCAGTCGGGAGACCACAGTAGAGCAGGGCTCAATGCTGCATACAGCGGCCTCCCTGGTCTTTTCTGCAAGGGCTGCGTTCCAAGACCCCCAGTGAACGTTTGAATGTTTGAATCGCAGATAGTACCAAACCCTATGCATACTGTATTTTTTTCCTATATACAGGTATTGATGATAAAGGCACAGCAAGAGATTAACAACAGTAACTAAAAATAGAACAATTGTAACAATATACGGTGATAAAAGTTATGTGAATGTGGTCTCTCAAAATATCGTACTATACTCTACTCACCCTTGTGATGCTGTGAGATGGTACAGTGCCTGTGTGAGGAGACGAAGCGAGGTGAATGACAGAAGCATTGTGACGTAATGTCAGACGGCTAGAAGGGTGACTTGAACACAAGTGTTTCAATGCCATGACAGTCAGTTTGATAAACAAGATGCTACTAAGTGACTAACAGCGGGCAGTGTAAATACGCTGGACAAAGGGGCACTTCACGTCCTGGGCAGGACTGCAAGGTTTCGTCAGGCTACTCAACGCCATGCAATTTAAGACATGAATTATTTACTTCTGGAATTTTCCATTTAATATTTTCAGACTGCAGTTGACTGAGGGTAACTGAAACCGTGGAGAGCAAAGCCACGGATAAGGGAGGTTACTGTGCAGCATGGGCACGGGGTCTATAGCTAAGGAGCCGGGGGGGGTGGGGAGGGTAGAGGACAGGGAGTGACTGTGGGAGTGTCAAGAGCAAGGGGGATTCTGGCTAAGCCGACCTAACAGGATTCTTGCTGAAGACAGGCCAGGGTGATCGGACGTCACCAAGGGGACAGTAGTGGATGAGGAGCCTGATAAAATACCAAGGGCGGTCAGATCACAAGGAGGAGCAAGCGGTTCTGGTTAAACTGAACTTAGCCAGGTTCTTGCTAAAACTGGATTATACAAGGAAGTGCACAGATGGGCCTAGAAGAAGGTTCAGGAGACTGACTACAGTTTGGTCAAGTTAAAGAATCTTTGTCACTAGACAGAAGGAATTAATATTTGAGAGAAGTTTGATTATATTTATTTAAAATACTATTTGAGTAATGTGTTCATTAATGAAATATTTTCATTATTTCATTATTCATAATAAATATTTTCTCCTGCTAATAACCACCCAGACAAATCTAATTCAACTTTATTCTTTGCCATTCCCTTAGAAAACAATTTTCTGTGTAATGATAAGAGATTCCTGTAGTATGGGGGCCTATACCATTATAGGATGAAGTTGAAAATAAGGGCTTTGTTAACTACTTTTTATAGTTAAACATGCACTTTTTGTCCCTTTTATTTTTGCTTTCAGAGAATTCACAATGGCAGAAATCGAGCACTTTGTAGATCCCAGCGAGAAAGAGCATCCCAAGTTCCAGAGCGTGGCGGACCTCCAGCTTTGTTTGTATTCAGCAAAAGCCCAGGTCAGCGGGCAGTCTGCTCGGAAAATGCGCCTCGGGGATGCTGTCGAGCAGGTAAGATTCCATAGGTAACTTAAGTTACATTGTACCTATTCAGGGTTTGTAGCACGTAGCAAGTTCTGTGTACTGGATGACAAAGTATTTTATTTTAGCAGTCATTTTATTATTTGTTCTTATATAGTACTTATTATACGCTGTCCTAGTGGGAGGGGATTACCCAAACATGGCAATTCGTGGGCCCTTGAGGCTAACATAGAAACAGTAATTCAGAGAGCACTTGGAAAGAGGTCTTGGTTTGAACTGTGAGCCACTAATCGAACTTTTAGCAGTGTGTACTGCTTTGGAGGAGACATTTTGACTCCCAGAGATAAAGCTTTCTGGATTTTAAACTCTTCTCTATTACCCACAGCAATTGGAATAAAGTCTTGCATGTAATAGAATTTCTCTAATTATTTGCCTGGAGAAATGAGTAAGTGGAAACTTTCTAACAGCAGATGCTGCCCAGTAGTGGAATGAATTGCCCTGGGAACAATGAGCTCTCTGCCTTTGACAATATTCAAGTAGAGGCTGCGTGATAACTTGTTGGCCATTTTTCAGAGGAGCACCCCCTCCGCCGGCAGCAGGCAGGAGATAGGCCGAGGTGATTTCTAAGAGCCCTCCAGTACTAAAATTGTAAGGTTACGTATACTCATGGATAGGTTACATATGTTCATGGATTTCAGTAGATAAGAATACAGTAAAATCCCGTCACTGTGTCTTATGTTGTTAATTCAGGAGTGTATTTGCCATTCCTTAGGGTCATTGTGATGTCATTTTTAAGACTGTAGATTGAGAAGGTATGAAGTATTAGACTAAATTTTTGCAGTCCCAATGAGTATGGCAAAAAGACTTTGCATAGCTCCATTATTATCAACTTGTCCATTTGACACTAACCCCTTTAAAAATAGCCAACATTGCATTCAGGTATTTGAGATTATTCTGAAAGCTTGATAATTAGCTTACCTTGTGTTTCAAATATTTTTCAGTAGGTTGTGAATAACTCAGTGGAAAATAGTTCCTTATCCTTCCAAAGTGTTCATGTGTGTTTTTTTCCTTCCTCTATGCTTGCTTGCATACTCGGTTGCATACTTATTTTCTTATTCGTTTATTCCTTTATTTTTAGGGTGTGATTAACAACTCAGTGTTAGGCTATTTCATTGGCCGCATCTACCTCTACCTTGTGAAGGTTGGAGTATCTCCAGATAAACTCCGCTTCCGACAGCACATGGAGAACGAGATGGCTCATTATGCCTGTGACTGTTGGGATGCTGAATCCAAGACGTCCTATGTAAGTAGAGTGAAATGGCTTTTAGTGTGTGGTTTTCACATTGTTGACTTAGAAGCCTGGACATCAGAATCACCTATTGTGTCCTTTATGTCAGAATGGAGCAAAAAAAAAAGAGGTCTTCTTTGCTTGAGCAAAATGAGAAAAGCAGTTGCCGCCTGTCTGGTGATGGGACGGTGCTGGTGTTTATGTTCCTGGGGTGGGCCGTGCCATCGGTAGTGTCCTGAGTGCAGCTAAGGTGGGGTGGCCTCCCCCTTGATGACCCAAGCACACATTGGAAATGGTGGGGGGATCGAGTAAAGGAAGTATAATGCTCTCAGTTTAGGGAGCCGTTTAGTAGATTTGGGGAGTAGACTAGTAGATTCTGACCTCTTGTTTAGGAGCTTCCTTTTCTGAAATTCTATGTATTTAATAATAATTCAGAGAAAACCTCTCAGTTGCCTCTTCACTGTGTCTTCTCATCCCTACCCGCCAAACATGAACATCAGTACTGAAGCTTAGGACTGCAAGGCGTTTGGATATAGAAGGTGCTTTCTGCATTGGTGGCAGTGGGGACAAGGTGGCATCCAAACAAGGGGGTGAGAGCCTGCTGATCTCCCTTATTTGGTCCTGGAGAGGCTTCTCACCCATACGAAGACTTTAGCCCAGGGTCATTGTCTCATATGCCCGTGGTTTCACTTTATACTTTTTTTAAAGTCACTTTCTTGAATAGATTCATTTTTTAAATTAAAAATAAAAGTTACTCATAAAAAATAATTACTCCTTTTTGTGAAACAAAAAGCAAAAAAGTAATTCTGAAGAATACTGTGTACAAAGTGAAGCTCCCAATTGCAGGCTCTCCTCAAAAGTGTCTCATGTTTCTTTTCCAGATCAGACATTTTCTGTGGTAAATACAGTAAATATTTTAGCCTTTGCGGATCTCTGCCCATCTTCTTTATTGTTGTCGTTGTTGTTTTACAACCTTTATAAATATAAAAACCATTTTTAGCCCCATGGGCCTTGGTTTGTCAGCTCCTATTCTTAGATGCCTTTATATGCATCATAAACGTGTACATGCAGAGTGATACGCATATATCTCTGTTGGCTCTTATCTTGTTTTTAATATATATTTTTTTCTTTGTGGAATTAGGAAAGAATTTTTGTAATCTGTTCAGGTTTTTTTGTTACTTTATTTTTTCACAAGCTTGTTTGACCATGTGTATGGCAAAATGATAGTAGCAATTATTTTTGGATTATAGATGATCAGTAATTTCTTTACATGTTTTAGATTTTCTAGAATTTTTTTTTATTTTGAAATCAAACCAATAAAATATTTTTTGTTTTGTGTGGGGAAAGTTTATTTTCTCTTTGTTCCATACCAGCTCCCTTTCTTAGTTTGCTCTGACTCTAAGTTCAAGTTAAATCAGATTCCTGCTCTCAATTTAGATTCTGAATCTGACCTGGATGACATTTCATTTATCTTTCTTGTTTGTTCATTTAGCGTTTGTAATTGTTAAGAGCTGTATACCATTCTGACTGCTTCACATGTATTATCTTATCGAATCCTCACAGTAATCTCATTTCTGAGGGAACTGAAGTGCTAAGACGTTAAGGCATTTGCTGAGTCTCACAGCCAGTGAGTGGTGGAGCTGGACCATGGACCATGGACGTGGACCAGGGTTTTCTGACTCAAGGCCCATCCATGCTCTTAACCATTGTGCTGCATTGCTTTAGTGAACTCCACCTCCTCAGAAGTAACCACTGTCCCAAAGTTGTTTACCATCCTCAGGCCTGGTTTTTGTAATTTTACCTTTCAGTACATATATGTTAATTAAAATCTTTGATAAATAATAACCACTAGGTTTATACATTTAAGAGCATAAATATATTAGTTGACATCTTTAATGAATGTCAGACGATCAAGTTACATGTTTTTAGGCTTTGTTCTTTAATTCCTGTTTTGTCGCTGTTACGTGTTGAGGTTTCTGAGTTTATGTGAGTTTTTTATTTGCCCTCATTCCAAGCACCTCATCTGGTAACATGCACTTGGAAAGCTCATGATGGCTGAGTTTTCCCAGACTCTTTGAGTCAAAGGCAAAAAATAAATATTCATGAGAAGGACTAACGAGATACTAAAATAAGGCTTTTATCTCTTTTGTTCTCAAATAACAGATTCTTAAGTGTCTTTGAAAACAATTTAGATTGTGCTTTTGAAAGGCTCTTAGGTATTAACAAGAAATGGAACCTGGCACCCACGCTGTTATTAAGTTTTATTCTCTGACCTAAACATCACCTACTAAAGAGCAGGTAATTTTCTTTTGTTGGGTAGAAACTGAATTGAGCACAAATGCCCACCTTTGTGGCCAGCTGCGGAGGTGTGTGTAGCCAGCTGACGCCAGGTCGTGAGAGCAGTGGACACTTCATTCAAAGAGATCAGTGGTTTCTGCCAGACTCGTTTTGAATCCCAGTTACAAATTTGAAACAAATCTATTAGTTCTGTCTAAGTTCACATTTTGTTTTCATAATTAAATCATAGACTATATTAATTTACCCCACATGCACAATATAGCAAAATAAATCCAACCAGAATATAAGATGACTGCTTTGTGTGCATGCGTGAATTATAGTTTATAGGGTAGTTAGCTGCCCAATGTATAAAACTATTCCCATTTCAAATATTTATACAAGTTGAGTGGAGATTCTATGATTGAATTGTCCTTGAGAATGTGAAAGAGTTCGTTATAATCTACATACATTTGTGAATGAACCCAATGTAAGTAATAAATGTTTTTATCTGTTCTGTCTTCTTAGGGCTGGATTGAGATTGTTGGATGTGCTGATCGGTCCTGTTACGACCTTTCTTGTCATGCACGAGCCACCAAAGTCCCACTTGTAGCTGAGAAACCTCTGAAAGAGCCCATATCCTTTCTAATCTCTTCACAACTCAGAACTAAAGTATAAAAGACATCTTTGACGTGGGTATGTCCAGGTCTATACCTTGTTCTACGGATAAACTGCGATGTTTATCCATAGTCACATTTGCGGTCATATTTACTTAAACCTATTATTTGCGGTCACATTTACTTAAACCTATTATTTCTCCCATCTCACTGCCCCTTTCCTGTTCTCTTGTAACCTGACACGTGCCCACTCAATGTTTGGTCCTTAAAAGAATCGTATTCAGAAACGTGCTCTGAATGCCTTTTAGGATGTGGACCAGTTTTTCTCAGTCATTTCCAAAATGCATTTCTCCACACGTGCACCTCCCTACATACTCTTTAAATAAAGGGTAGGTACCTGGTGAATACTTTCTCTATTAAAAGATGAGCACCATTTTACAGTAGGTGAAATAATAATTTAGCTCGCTTGATATGTTCATCAGCACAGTAGACGTTTTCTTCCTTTACCAGGCGTTGAGATTGTGAGCTGATCTTTGGGCTCGGCCAGTGGCAGGAAGTAGATCCTGTCGTGTTGGGACATTTTAGAAATGAATAAATTGTTATCAGAGGTCATTACGCTATGTATTGGATTATATTACTGATTAGATAATATCTTTTTTAATCTCACTATAACTTTGAAAAAGCCTCTAAATGGTGTTTACTTATTTTTTTAATGATTTTGTGGTTCTCAAGATTATTTCCCAAAATACTAGGGCAGTTCTGTATTTTTGGATTCCTTGACTACTTCATACAAAACAGTCAACGTTGTTCAGTTTGAACCCAATAAGGGAGCAATCGGTAAGGCATATAAGAAGGATGCAAAGCTGGTGATGGAGTACCTTGCCATTTGTGATGAGTGTTACATTACAGAAATGGAGAAACTACTGAATGAAAAGGGGTAAGATTTCAGATGTGTACTTCTTCATGGGCTCTGCCAGGTTCTGAAAGTTAGGGTGAAATTAGTTTCCTTAGAAATTTTTTGCAGGAAAGTAGTGTCTCTTGGCTACATTTAAAGGACTGGGTTTGCCGAGATTTGGGTATTATAGCCAGAATAGATTTGAAGTGGACTGTAAAGATCTTCTTTTCTCCAATAATTTTCTTAGAGGAGAAGACTTGTCCCAGCTAGTGACTAAGTAGATTTAGAAACTATATGTATCTTAAAGTCAGTGCTCCTTTTTTGAGCTTTGGAGTGGTCTCTATAATTGTTTTAAGCATAAATATAAAAACAGTAGAGAAGAATCTTTAAAGGAATACAACAAAATCCAGAACTAAATAGTGTAAAATTTACTGTCCAGCAAAAAACAAAAATTTCTAAACATTTTTTCATATGAAAATGTGACCCATAACGAGGAAAAGAGGCAACGAAAAGAAACACCCAGAAATGATAAACATAATGAAATAAATACATAAGGGTGTTAAAACAGTTATAAATATGCTTGCTTAAAGATATAAAGAAAACATAGGTGAGAAATGGAAATATATATATATGTATATGTATATGTACACACACACACACACACACACACACACACACACACACACACACACACACACACAGAGAGAGAGAGAACACCAAGAGGTAATATCTCAAATGAAAATTCACTGAATAGGATTAACAGTAGATTAAATATTGCAGAAGGAAAGAACATTGAATGGTAACATAGCAGAAACTATTCAAAAGGAGGCATAGAAAAAGAGACTAGGAGAAAAAAATGTCCTTTGGGACAATGAGGCAGTCTAATGTGTAATTGGGAGTCACAGAAAGAGGGTATACAGAGAAAATATCTAAAGATGCATCAGTGGCTGAAAATTTTCCAAATTTGATGCATACTGTAAACCCATAGTTTCAAGAAGTGTTCAACCACAAGCAGAGTAAACACAGTGAAAACCACATGAAGACCCATCAGAACCAAATTGCTGAAAACGAATAATAAAGAGAAAATTCTTTAAAGTAGCCAGAGGAAAAAGGCTCATTACATAAAAAGGAACAAAGATAAGAATGATTAAAGTTCTTATCAAAAACTATGTAAGCCGCAGTACAATAGAATGAAGTCTTTTAAAGTGCTTACAGACATCCTATACCTTGCAAAAATGTCTTTCAAAAATGAAGAGAAAATGCTTTCAGAGGATACATGCCAACAGATCTACACTGCAAGAAATGGTAAAGGAAGTTCTTCAGGCAGAAGTGGGGAAATTTAGATCTACCCAAAGAAAGTAGGAGCTCTAAAAATGATAAATATGTAGGTGAATAATGACGTTTTCTTTAATTTCTTTAAAATGACATCTCTTAATTTTTAAAAAAATAATGGATTGTTTAAAGCAAAAACAATATATTGCAAAATTGAGAAAATATATAGAAATAAAAGCTATGCCATCAGTAGCTCAAAGGATAGTGAAGAATTGGGAATATACTGTTGTAAGGTGCATGTATGTGAAGTGGCATATTATTTGAAGGTATACTATGATAAATTTACATAAGTATGTACAGTAAATTCTAGAGCAGTTATGTAGAAAAAACATAAAAACTGCCAATAAGGGAGGTAAAATAAAATAGTAAAAAATACTCTAAAAGACAAAAGAGGAATAATGAACAAAGAACAGATGGGAGAAATAGAAAATAACTTGTGAGATGGTAGATTTAAACTCAGCAATATTGATATTACATTAAATATAATGATCTGAACACTTGAATTAGTAGCCATTGATTGTCAGATTGTTTAAAAAATTCAAGACCCAATTAAATGCTGTTTTATAGGAAACTTATTGTAATTACAGTTTTAGAAGTAAAATAATCAAAAAATATTTTCAAAGATTAATCAATAAGTCGGAGTGGCTGTATTAATATCAAACAGAATAAGGAAAATTAGCAGAGGCAGAGTTGCATTTCATAATGTTAAAGGGTTTGATTCGTCGGGAAGGCATATCACTTCTAACTATGCAACTAAAAACAACCTTATAATATATAAAATAGTCTTGACAGAACTGAAAGGAAAAATAGACAAATTCACAATTATAGTTCAAGATTTCTACACTCCTCTCTCAGTAATTGGTGGAGCAACTAGACAAAAACTCAGGAATTTGAAGATCTAAGCACTATTAATCCACTTCATTGCAAATTATAGAACATCTTAATAACCAATGTACCCATTTTTTTTAAGTGCATTTGAAACATCTTTCATAGTTTTTTGTACAGCCTCCAGCTAAGGATGAGTTTTGCATTTTCAAAGAGTTTAGAAAAACAGAGTACAAGAGACTGCATGTGTCTTGTAAACCCTGGAGTATTTTATATCTGGCCCTTTACAGAAATTTGCCAACACTTGTCATAGGCATTACGCCAAGTTTGAAAGAAGTTATAACCCAAAAGATTATATGTGAAACTCTAGGAAAGACAAACCTAATTTGTAGTGACAGAAAGCAAATCAGTGGTTAACTGGGAGTGGAGGGGGTTGGAGGATAAGGGGGATGCAAAGAGAGGTTTGGGACAGTGGCAGTTGCAGGTGCATATACATTTGTAAAAGAACTATCACAAGACAAACTCTTGCAAGTTGAAGGTAGAATTAGCCATTTCAGTAGGAAAATTAAAACATTTCTCGTCTCCCAGAATTAACATCTATTTAGGCTAAACCAACATAAAATCCCATTAAAATGGACATAGATCACTAGTTAGGTATTATTATCCATAAATAAGACAGTTTGTTGATTTAACTAATTTTCAAATCCTTGCTCATTTCAGCTTTTTAGTAACTGTTACCTACTCTGCACTTAGACTGTGCTCACAGAATATATATGATACTGTTTATGTAATGGACTCTCTAATGCATGCACACACAAATGTCAGTGTGAAAATGGAGGAAGTCAATGAGAACCTTCATGTGATGCATGAGATCATCACCGCTAGAAACTTTCAAAGCATGCGCCATCGCTACAGCTTCACAGACAACCACATGAGGGCGCTCTTCTCCTAGCACTAAACTGCTTATGAGACAGTGCAAATGCAAAAAAGATCTTCAT
Source organism: Pteropus alecto (assembly GCF_000325575.1). Lineage (NCBI taxonomy): Eukaryota > Metazoa > Chordata > Mammalia > Chiroptera > Pteropodidae > Pteropus > Pteropus alecto. The sequence continues at coordinate 21,987,457 of NW_006436282.1, forward strand.
GTGAGGAGATACCTCATAAGCTGAAATATAGGCATCACATGAAGCGCTTCATAAAGGTGAAGTCTTATAACCTGAAACCCAATGGGCGTATCTCAGGATAATAAACATACTACAGCCAATGATTTTTTTTTGGGGGGGGAGATAATATTTTATATTGAAATCAAACAGAATTATTAAACTTCTTTTAAGCTGATCTTCATCAACATAATTGTCAAAGTTTATTTTGGAAATAGTGTGGGAGTTGTAAAATTACTTTCTGTAAGATGACAAGCTGGTCATTTTTACATTTGTTGAAACAATAATGAGAACAGAGGTCTTTTGCCAGCAGGCCTGTTTCTGATAAATTTATTGTAATTATTCTAAAATCGAATTAAAAAAAATTGTTTTTGGTTTTACCTTGATCTGAAAACTAAAGGCATTAGTCATTCAGTCACTTGCAGGATTTTATAAAATTAGTCACATTTTTGGGTGCCTCCCAGAATACTGTTTGGTGCCATTGTTAGAATAATACTTAATTTGGTATTCCTTATGAAATGTTTTAAATTTGACTTCAGCTATTATATCTGGAGAGTTGACTAAATTGTATTACACTTAAAATGAGAAAGTTTAGCGACTCCTTTAAATTAAGGCATAGGGATTCATGTTTTCACTAATATGTAATGTGCTTTGTTTCTTCGTAGGGAGTTCACGGTTGAAACCGAAGGGAAAACATTTCAGTTAACAGGAGACATGGTCAGTGTGAAGAGATTCCAGAAAACACTACATGGTAAATCTGTGGTAAAACTAAGAAACAAACAACAAAATTTCATTGCTCTTTAAATTTTTTTAAACTTTTATAACAGCCATTTTACAGAAAATTTGATGAGGAAAGATAAATTTTTTAATGCCACAATCTTAAATTTGTTGAATATGTTTAAGGCATTATCTCGGGCCTTTTTAAAAAAAACATAATTGTACTTATACTGGGGAATAACTTATAATGCCACTTTTATATTTCCTAAAACCTAAAGTGTATATGAAGAATATCTCTGATTAAAAAGATCTTGTTTTCATTTTAAGGAAAAATCCTTTTGTATCTTAAGCAAAAGAGGGAATTCACCCCTTCTGCCTTTTTTTGGGGCAGATTAACTTGCTAAAATTTGTTTAGATTGGTGATCTTTCATGTTTTTTTAAAAGCCAAAGAGATGATTATTTTTCATAGAACAAAGTTTGGGAATTAGGGATTCAGTATTTTGGAGCATACACGAAGGATGCGTGTGGTCGGTCAGTTGTGGCCGAGTTCAAGTCCCTGGAAACAATGAGTGGACATTGGCACTGAGGCCGCTGCTAGTGGAGAGAGCAGGCCTGCTCTTTTCCACCTGTTTCTGGCCTGCCCTGTGGCCAGGCTTCAGCGAGCTGTGAAAGCAGTGTGAGCAGAGGTGGGGATGCAGGGGCTTCTCTGTGATCTGGCGTGTCTGCTCCAGCCTGGCAGCCGCTTCAGAGCTCTGCTTCATCATGGCTTGGATGCCATGGTGGGATGGGCAGAAAATGCCTTGACGATATTTCTAAAATGTTATTCTTACCCTTCATCACAGACAAAGAAATATTTTTAGTGCTCATAGGATTGTTTAGAGAGGACCCAAAAGGCGTTCTGTGGGGTGTGAGAGAATGTCACTGACTCTCTCTCTCAATCTCTCTCTCTCTCTCTCTCTTTCTCTCTCTCTCTCTCTCTCTCTCTCGCAGTGGAAGAAGTTGTTCCGAATGTCATCGAACCCTCCTTTGGCCTGGGCAGGATCATGTACACGGTGCTGGAGCACACGTTCCACGTGCGCGAGGGAGACGAACAGAGAACGGTAAGTCGTCCTGTCCAGAGCGCTCTTTGCTCAGTTCAGGAGTGAACTGTGCTCAAGTGAGTTGATGAGACCGAATGACCGATCGGTTATTCACTGTAATGTGCTAGTGCCGTTAACACTCCTCCCTGCGTCGCTGTTCACAAAGCAATGCGCTGTCTTGACGTTTTATTTGAGCGTTAGAGTGTGTAGGTTATTCTAGATGCCATTGTTTTAGTCGCCTGGTGCTTTCTATTCTGAAACAAACGTATTACTTTGGGGGAGCTGTCTGTGTTGCATCAATGGAAGGAATGATACATTCTGGATGTACTCATGTTTTCAGAAAATTGGAAAGGAAGAGATGGCTCACAGAATTTGGCCAAACCAGAAATCTGTATCTCTGTACTGGTAAAGCATTGACGGGAACCTCAAACTGCATAAAATTGTCTGGCGCACTTTTGGGGTAAAGACGTAAATTCCTAGGTTCTATTTCAGAAATACCGATTTACTAGGTCTAAGGCCCAGGGACCTGTGTGTGTTTATTTATTTATTTGTTTTTTAATAAGAACCCCAGGTGATTTCAGGGTGCGAGATTGACAGGTCATACATTGGGCATTAGTATTTGGGGTGTAGCTTTTCCCAGCTACACATTTCTGTACATTTAAGGAGCAGCTTTTTATTCATTCAACAGAGAATAAGAACCCAGCTGGACACCAGGCATGCAGACCTAAGGCCTGGTTCTTCTTGAGGAATGATGACATATGTAATACGAACATAAGCCCAAGACATACATAGAGTGTTCTTTTTACATGTCAAGTTTGCTTCAAGCTCTTTCCTTTTATATTTCTAATAAAAACATTTTTAAAAAGTCATTTAGCTGTTCTTTTAATCTAACGATATCAGTAAAATGGGAATTTTAATAGAAATTTCATAAGGGCAAACCAGAATAAATTAGCGACAGTGTTTTATGAATTGCAGAGATTCCTGAAGAGAAATTTGATTAGGCTTTGGGAAACCAAAAATGTTTCTAAATTATTAGCACATGGTCCCTCAGTCCATTTTCCTATAAATTTGGTAGAAAAACATTGCTAGTGAGATAAAAAAATATATATGTATTATTCTTTAAAGTCAGGTCGCCGTTTCTCCCTCACATAGAATCATCACAGGATGGAGGAGAGGAGTAGAATTTTGAATGTTCTGTGACCCAGGCGGCCATACCGGTGGCGTCTAGGGTTAACTGAGTGGGATAGTCACCATCGCTTGCCATTTAAAGTTTTTTTGGGGGGTGGGGGTGGGGGAGAGGGGATGGGCAGCCTAAACTGGAACTTGTGTCACTTGTTGTTTTAATGAGACCTATTTATTCCGAGTTCCAAATTCTTGCCATCAAAAGAACCTTTTATACAAATGTTATTGAAGAACTATCTCCAACTGTCGTTTCCAACCCAAAATGGTAGACTAGTTTGCCTTCCACAGAATATCTTTGCTTTGTTTTATTTCTGAGTAACTTTGAACCCTGTTTCAGGAACAGTTTAAAAGGGTTGTACCTTTCAGTGTAGAAATACAAAACATCTTTGTTTGTTTGTTTTATATTCTTTTGGACACACATCTGCAAGCTAATTAAATCTCTCAGTTTTACTTGGTCACTAAGGCTCATAGATCCTCCTGCCGTGCTGAAACTCCTAAAGAACAGAACGGGATTTTGTTTCTTGTCACTACTTATTATTTGATGGTTTGAAGGGAAGTTCTTTAGGGACCTCCACAGAAAGAAGTAAGGCCATAAGGCTTTTATGTGGCATCAAAAAAATTGGCGTCTTCTGTGGTAGCTGTCAGAGTGCTTTCACATCGTCTGAGTTTTACAGTGGGCCCGTGAAGCAAGCAGAGCAGAAGATGGAGACCTACTTCTCAGATGGAGAAACTGAGGTTTAGAGAAGTACAGAGTTCACTGAGTCGGTCTGAATTCTGAGCTAAGAAGAGGATCGTTCTGGTTCTGGTTCTGGTTCTGGTTCTCCTGCTTTTTGTCGTTTGTCACACTGCTTTTCATACTGTATTTTCTGGTATTTTGACAGTGAAGTTTGGATATTAGCGTTTAGATTTTTATCAACTAACGTGTTGGCTTTCTTTTTAAACCATCTAGTTCTTCAGTTTCCCTGCTGTCGTAGCTCCGTTCAAATGTTCCGTCCTTCCCCTGAGCCAAAACCAGGAATTCATGCCATTTGTCAAGGAATTATGTAAGCAAATCCAGTTGAGTAATCTTCATGGGAACACTGTCAAGTAGACTAAATTTTAGGGAATGTTTTTTTGTCAATTGAAATATGTATTAAGTAAAGAATAAATCTAAGTGATTTTAGCTTCTGTTCTTACCTCTAAGAGCGAGATTATGCTTGCTGAGGATATTTTTTCCTAGCATTTCAGTGAGTCAGGGTAGGACCCAAGAGTCAGATTTAAAACACCTTCACTTCTCCTGTTGACCTTGGTGCTCACTTTGTCAGGGGAACCCCAGTGGACCGTAGCTCGAATGGATCTGTAGCCACTGGCCCTGCAGCCCATCTGGTGCAGCCCATCTGGTGCCACCCGCTTATTTCAGAGTTGGGAAGTGGGAGGAGCTGGGTGAGCTGCTCAGGGTCGTGCAGGCAGAGGCGGTGGAGTCAGGACTGGCCTCCCGGCCTTGGCTCCCAGTCTGGTGCTCACCCCCTGTAGCCTGAGGTGGAGGTGCGACGGAGGGCTTGGGCTCCAGCTGCGGTTTATTGAACTTTGGGGTTTTTTCTTTCTTGCAACAATAGCTTATTACTCTCTGTCTCAGTCCTACTTATAAGTTTCCTCAACTTGTAGGACAGCATTTGGGTGACATTGGGACTTTTTATTCTTTTATCTTGAATTTGCTTAATTTATTTGGACAGCGGAAGCCCTGACCAGGAACGGCGTCTCTCACAAAGTCGACGATTCCTCAGGCTCTATCGGGAGGCGCTACGCCAGGACCGACGAGATCGGCGTGGCTTTCGGCATCACCATTGATTTCGACACCGTGAACAAGACCCCGCACACGGCGACCCTGCGGGACCGAGACTCCATGCGGCAGATCCGGGCAGAGGTGGCTGGCCTTCTCCTTGGCCGTTTGTCTTAGAGCTGGGTGCTGGTTCCTTCTGAGTGGAGCGGGATTTTGACGTATTTATGGTCCCCTTCTCTTTTTTCTTTTTAATTTTAATCCTGGGCTTGCATCTGACAGCACACAGGTTCCCAAATTCCCTTGGTTTCATTATGAAAATATCCATTAACACTGCTCTAATGTTTTATAGCCATTCGGATCATTCTGGGCCCATTCTCCAGCAGTTTGGTTTTATAGTTGTTCGTTTATTTGGGCAAGAGAAATAGGATCCCCAGCGGTCGTTGCTGTAGTTTTATTGGCAGGCACTGCGGGCGTCAGCATTTTTATCTCTATGTTTCCGTGTGCATACATACAGGTGTATGTGTAAACTTTGCCATGTTAATCCATTCGAAGAAGTGACTAATGTTTCAGTAATTTTACTAAATGGGAAGGTAATAATGGAGATGGGAAAAATATAGAGGGAAAGGAAGAAGTTGCCACTCTGATTGATAGCCAACTGATTTATTAATTTTGAGCAGGTTTTTATTTAGAGTGCCTATTAAGTGCTCAGCTTGATATGGAGACTTAGTAATAGAGAGAACACAAGTAAAAGACTGCTTTTTCCTAAGGAGTAATTTATAGTCTAATTCAGAAGTCGCAGATTCCTGGCTTGTCTGCTTCCAAAACCAGCCCTGACTCCTCCGGACCTGTGGTCCCACCTAGCAGTGCTTCTCCAGGTGTGGTCCCTGGACCAACAGCATCCACGTCACCTGGGAACATGTTAGAAAGATAGCAGCTGCGCCCCAGACCTGCAGAACCAGGAGCTGGGGCGGGCTCATGGTTGGGGAAGGGGAGCAAGTCGGCAGCCCTGTCAATCTCAAGACCTCCAGCAGATTCCTATATACTCTCCATTTGCAGAACTGCTGTGTGGTGGGCAGTCTTCAGTTCTGGCTGAGGAACAAGCTGGCCCCTTAGGTGGGGCTCTAGCTTGCCAGTATCCCTGGCTCCCTTCACTCATGTTGCTTGACTGAGCCCTGTTCTAGGAGTTAAACTTAACACATATGAAGTAACTGCAGGTGAGGTGGAGAGTTGGAATAATTAGGAAAGGCTTTGTGGGAGAATTGAGTTATCCAGGGGGGCTCGGCAGGCATTCTGGCTGGAAGAAGGGCAGGAACCAGGTCTGGGAGGGAGGCGAGTGTAATTAAGGAGGCTTCAGTGGGCGGGACCGACCGGAAACATTGTGTGGGGACCAGTTCGTAGAGGGATCCCGTCATTCCCTCGGCTCCTCTGTAAGGCTTCCGGAGTTCGGGGTGAACCCTCTTTTGACGGTCTAATCAAGTTGGTTGATTCTGCTTCTCTTTCCTTTCACCCCAGATCTCTGAACTGCCCAGCATAGTTCGCGATCTGGCCAATGGCAGCGTCACGTGGGCCGACGTGGAGGCCAGGTATCCTCTCTTTGAAGGGCAAGAGACTGGTAAAAAAGAGACAGTCGAGGAATGAAGACAGTTTCGGCAACTTTTGACTACTTGTGCTAAAACAAACCAACCAACAAAAACTTGTGTCCACTTTACAAAAAAAACAGCATTGCAATTGCTCCCGGGGACTGCATTTTATCCTCAGTGGCTGCTTGATCTTACCCCACAATTAAAGTTGGAGGAATTCTGAACAAACTTGTAATCCATTTGCTGTTTCTGCATTTTTAGCAAAGCTGTTTCTCCCACCTTTGGATAGACACGCTCATAGATTGTCATTAAACACAGTTAATACATTTTTAATAGCTTTTTGGGGGTATAGTTTATATACTATTTTAAGTGTATAATTCAGTGATGTTTAACTATTTACAGAGTTGAGCAACCAGCACCACAATCCAATTTTAGAACATTTCCGTCACTCCAAAAAGAAGTTTCCTACGCATGTAGCTCACTCCCCATTCCAGCCTCAGCCCCAAGCAACCACTTATCTACTTTCCCTCTCTCTAGATTGTTTTTTCTGTTCTTTCTCTTTTCTTCTGAGAGTGTGATGCAGTGCGCTAGAGCAGTCTCTGAGCAGGCAGACCAGCCTGTGGGGAATCTGCGATGTGGACGGGGCAGCCTTCTGGTGTGGGGGGTGCAGGGCTGCTCCCAGGAGTCTTTGCTCTCCAAAGCCTCCAGGAGGGGGTGCGTGGGCAGAAGATGTGTTTGTATTTGGCTTCCCAGGAAGCCCTGGAAGTCATTGAACTGATGCTAGAGGAACCCGTCGGTCTTGTCTGACATAGCAATTCTCAACCATCAGTGTCTTGATTCTAGCCCAGTGGTTTTGGGGTCAGCTTTTGAAGGACTTTACTTCTATTGTATTTTTGTATGGAACACTCAGAACGCGTGTGCTCATTTGTTTGGAAAAACTTCGAGGATGTGTGGATTTGAACTGCTCTTTGCAGAGTTAAGACCTTGCCTAGTGGCCCAACTTCCTCACTGACAGCATAGGCGGGGGAGGGTCGACCTCCAGGATGTTTTCCTTTATCTTGGGTGTGAAGGGCAGTGGAAGGGGCGACTCCCCGGGGCTGCTCTTGTTTGTGTCATCTCCCAGGGTGCCCACCGCAGCACAGCACAGCACCGCGAGGGATTCAGTATGTAGACTTTGGATGAGTCTTGAATTTCTGAACAGATGTCTTGGGGAAGAAGGTCTTATGCTGAAACTTCTTTATCTTCTGTCTTGTTCTTTTTAAAGCATCATTATTAAATATGAAGGAACTAGATTTCAAATAAACTGAGTTTTAATTTTCTAGGAGTTCCTTTCACCTCAAATTCCGTACACTCTCTAACTTGGTGTACATTCTGGCCTTCTCACATTGAGGGCCGGGGGTGGAGTTGGGGGCATTGTCTTTACTTCCCATTTATATGCTTCCTTTTACAGCAAGTACCTCCCTAGTCAAACAGTCACAGCCAAGTCAGCCATCATTACGAGTTCACTAACAGGAAAGGATCCTTTAAGTACACAGTGGGGATTGTCCGCCTTGGATCGTAAAGGGATTGGAACCAAAGCTCTCTTCACTTTTCCTCAGCAAATACATTTATCATGAGTTAGATGCTGGAAGTGAAATCCGCAAGCCCGCCCTTCCCCTGGCTCTTCCCCAAGGCACAGCGCCCCGTTTCCCCTGTGGGATCAGCCGCTGTCTGGAAAGCGACCCATCACCTGAGCAGGGGAGGCGGAGGCGGCCGGACGCAGAGCCCTCTGGTTGTTTGTGCCATGTATGCTTGGTTCTGAGCACAAGCAGGTGAGGAGCTGTTTTCTACATGAAGAGGGTCTCCGCATGCAAGTCGTGTGTACACACACACACACACAAACACACACACACATAGCCCTCTTCTGTCCAAGCTAGTGTGTATTTAAAGCCAGGCTCTTTCTGGCTTGATGCTCAGTGAGTCCTTTTTTGATATGCGTGTATTTGTAGGTATCAAACTGAGCTAAGCTTAGCTAGATAAATACCACGGTTCTTCAGAGAAGTTGCTGCCCTTCATCACTCTCCCGAAAAACAATGATGAAGAAGGGTCAGATCGGAACTGGTTTCCATGGAACGGACATGAAGACGCAGTAGTTCCTTCAAGATTTATCTGGGGTTGGAACTCAGGGCATTCAGCCAGATACTGTGAGGAGTTATGTCTAGGGAGGGGGTCCGCGCCTGACTTCTGCAGGAGTTGAGAACCTCCATATTGCTCAACAGCTCATAATGGTAAAATACTGAATATAGATGGATGTTCCAGAAAAGGCATCCATTGCCAAGTCATATAAATACAGAAATGATCTTACTCGTTGCACGAGATGGTACCAGAGATGTCAGCTATCCAGAGTTCTCTGTGACGACAATTTGCAAGAGTATTTTGTTCTATAAATCACTTGAAGTGAGTGCATTCTAGACCGTTATTTACTGTTCCCTCAAGCAGTATAAACTTTGGGTAACGGTGGTGACTGTCTCAGCCAGTGGAATGTAGTCATGAGAGAACCAGATGCCCTGGAAATAATCCAAATGATCTCTGGATCTAGCTGGACTTAAGTTAACCTCCTCTTACGAGGGAAAACTGTTCATCTGTGTCTTGGGCGGGGCTGGGATGGAGAGGTTCTGACAGCCTGGCTGCTATCAAAGAGCTTTGCACTGGCATCTTTGCTGGTGGTCTGACTATGCTTAAGGTGGGGGATTTTTCGGGGGCCGGGGAGTCGTGTTTTTTTTTTTTCTTTTGGCATTTAGCCAAACCACAAAGCAATTTATTGGAAGATGCAATAAGCAAATAGATGAATAATTTTGCTGCGCCTCAAAATTCACCTCTTGTTGCTTCTTCAATAATTCTTGGTTATTGGGCCTCTAAGTAGTAATTGTGTTAAGACCACGCGGATGGAGTCCATGTCTCATCCGGATACTGGGACATAATGTGGGAGCGTCGGCTGGAATTGCCTGAGAAACAGCCTGTGGCCCTGGCTCCTTGCCCGGGAGCTCCCCCTGTGTGGATGACACGCTGCTGTCCCAGCTGGACGGTACATCTTCCCCGCCTGTTAAAGGACACACTTTTTAAACCTGTTGCAGCAGTGAAAGATGTCAGGGCAGTGGTCGTCAACCCTGGCTGCATGTTAGAATCGCTTGAGCTTTAAAAAATACCCATATCCATGCCCGCCTCCAACCAGCTGAAGCAGTTTCTCCAGGGTGGGGCCTGGGCATCAGTGTTATTTTGAAAACACCTTGGGATAACCACTGCCGTGACGAATGCCTCAGCTCAAGCCGTAAAGAGCCTGAACCCCCTGAGTGGGGAGGGGTCTGCCAAATGAGGGGTGTCTTCTGACGATAGTTATCAATACTGAAATGTCCAGAAAAGATGCATTCAGTGGGCATTGTTTGTGTGACGCCACTGAGGTGACTGTCATTATGCTCTCGCCGACCCCAAGCATCTCCGCAGCTATGTCCTGCTTCCTTTATGTAGCGTTGGGGGCTGAATTTCTCTCCTACTCCTTGAGCCCGGCCTGCTCGTAGCATAGCGTTTGCAGAGAGAAAGGCTCACCGTTTGGGTGCCGGCTGTGCGCCGGGCTGTGCGCTAAGGGAGTTCCTATGCGTTCAGCTCTCAACCCTTACAATAATTTAACTATCACTATTGCCCTTTTACATAAAGGGAAGGAAGCGGAACCTTCTCAGGTTCACTTTGCCAGCAGAGGTCAGAACCAGTTTGGAACCAAGTTCAAGGGCCAGGATTACATCACAGTGTGCTGCCATCTGCGTTTTGCTAGTGTCTGCTTTTTGTGACTAGGGATGACTTGAGATAGAATGCCTTGAGGGGTCTAAGAAAACCTTTCTTTTAAAAAGAGAAGTGCTCCGGGCTATTCAGCCTCCATGAATGAGGAAAGCCACAGGTTCTCTGGCGCCAGGGGACGCTCACCTCAGCGTAGCGAAAGCTTGAGCTCTTGCAGTCAAAATGGCTGACCTTGAGCCGAGATCCGGCTTGACCACTATCTTAGGGTCTCGGTGTTGGCTTTATGGCTAACCGGACAGGCTCCTTCCTAGGAGCTCCTGGACAAGCCTCCTAACTCACTCCCGGTCCTTGTCACTATCCTAACGGCACCGCAGCCACACCCAGACCCTTATTACAAACTTTAAACAGTTCGTCACTGTCGAGAAATGCTTGCTGGTACGTAGCTTGCCCCACAGCTCAGGACCGTCCCTTCTTGTCCTGCACTTTGCAGTTGGTAAAAGCAGGTCCTCAGCCAGGCCAGAAAGTCCAGTTCCATCAGCACGACCTACGTGAAGGGAAGCCGTGTCCATAGCCCTCCCCCGAGGGGGGTTGCCGACACTAGGGGCAGCGAGAAGACTATTCCTACGCCCCTGTTGGACTACAGAACGGGCCACGTCTGCTCCACGCACCCCGATTCCTGTCACTTGGCATCAGAAGGTCCTTTCAGAACATTCCTATTTGCCTTGGGACCTAGATTTCCCAGAACTACTTCGGCATCATTTGTGAAGCCATTTAAGATTCTCGTGGCCAGGTTAGGCGTGTGTCAGGGAGCCAAGTCAGCGGTCCAGGGAGTGAGGACATGAACCTTTAGAGAATGGACAGCACTGCTGTGAGCACTAAGCATTGTTCCAAAAGCAACTGTGAGGCAGGGCCCTTGCTTGGAGAGGGAAGGGCCGAGTTGTCACTTGAGTCACTCGATCCTTTTGCTACTCGAGAATTAATTTCATTTTCTGAAAGCTGGTTGAATAGCATGATTTCAGTGTTTAGAAAGTTCGTCCACAAGAAAGCTGAGTAATAGGTCTTTCCTCCTCACTCCTGGAGTTTCCATCAGAGCTGGTTGAGAGGGAGGCGCTGTCCTTGGCCTGACTTCTCTGTACTTGTTAATAGTTGCGTTCAGAATCTGCAATCGTTTTCACTTTCCTGACTGATGTCATTTCCGGCTGGTGTGGTCTCGTCACAGATAGAGGGTAGACGTTGGAGGCGGATGCGCACACCGGTGAACCGGGCTCTGACAGTACAGGTGGCGTTACCTCGGACAGTTTGAGTGACCTAAAGCAGACTCTCTTTTATCATTAAAGAAGCCCTATGTTCTCTTTTATAAAGAAAGAAGAAGAAAGCCCTCCATCAGCACAGCTTTACGCAGATGGACCTGTGTTGGGCCCGCGGGCTGGCTGGTTCGGGTGTTAAGTGAACGAGGCTGACTAGTGAGTGAGTCATTTCTGGCTTGATTTTGATTTTTTTTTTTTAAATCCAAGGCCACCTGAAGCTCGATAGGGAGAGCGTTGTAGAACCACAGCCCTAGCTGGACCCTGGATGGAGAGGCATCAGTCAGGGTCCCCTGCAATTTCAGAGAGAAAGGGGTCTGTTTGAATTCACAAATGTGCACTGGCTATTTACTCGGTGGAAGCCCCGTTCTATGTACTGTGTGCATTGGAGACGGGATGATGTCACCGTGAGCTGTTGGGATCCCTCAGAGGGGTCTTTGACCCTTTTAGTGTTTTCCCACTTTTGTGAACTTCCTTGCCATGTGCAGTGCTGGACCCACTGCCCTCCCTCTGAGACTATGAGTGTGTGAGCTGTTGGGGTGGGGATTTCAGTTTCCCTGGGTGATCTGGCTGGGTGGGGCTGAAGAGCAGAGCCGTTCAGTGAGCTCTGTGCTAGAAATAAAGCGGATTCCAGCCTGGACTCTTCTAGAAGCTAGCTGTAATAGCCCTGCCGTAACCCTTCAGGCCAGGGTTCCAAGCCACAGGATGGGATGGAAGATTCGCAAGCTTGAGGCCGGGACGAGAGCCTCTTCTCTTTGGGAGGCAAAGCTCTCTGCCCTCCTCTTTCCACATTCAGGACTTGGTGCCGAAACGAGCCCATGCAGAATTTTCCCAGCCATTGTCTGCGTTTGTTCGGTCTTAAAACTCAATCACCAACAATTAATGCAAAAGCAGTTGTACTAACTAAAACAACGTACTCCAATTAAAACCTTTTTTGGCTCATCAAAACCTACTGTTCTGCATCTGAGGGTGAGTTAATTGATAGTGAGATTAAGCAAAATGAGAGGTGGGAAAGAAAAAAAACACTGACCAACTTTAAAAAAATCTTTATTAAACATACTTTTTAAAACTGAGACCAGACCTTCCATTTTTCTGAAAAGAATTCTGGAGCAAGCTTGCAAGCTGGAACACTCCATTAAGCCATCCTCCTGGCTCGTTTCTACTCCTCGATGCTAGTCTTGATTTCTCTTTCTCTCACATGCGGCATCCAGGCCATCGACTCCAACTTCACTCAGTATTCATAATCAGGCGACCACTGTAGTCCAAGCCACCCCCATCTCCCACCTTGTCCCCTGGCCTCTTCACAGTCTATTTTCCACCTAGTAATCAAATGATCCCATTCACCCCAAACTCTCATGGCTTTTCTTCTCACCCAAGAATAACAGTGTGACTCCCCAGTCCTCCTTCCTGCCGGTCACGGGTACACAGGCCTCTTTCCTGTTGTCTCAGCACCCCCAGAAGCAGGACTGTTACCTGTTCGAAGTCTGCGTGCCCAATGCTTTGTGCGAAAGGCCAAAACTCACAACTTTAAAGTCTGGAGTAAGGAAAAGTTTCTTGATCAGAAAGGCGCCATACAAGAAGATGGGGCCCTCATCATTCCTCAGATCCGTCTCAAGAAGGTACGGAGATCGGACTTCTGTTAAGTCACGCGGAGGGAGAATGAGAGGGGCTGCGATTGTAAAAGCTCAAGCCCCGGGCAGAATTCCTCTAATGGTTCGCATGTCCAAAGCAGGAGCTATCATCAGCCTGAAAGCCGTGGGAAAAACGCAGGCTTGAACAAGATGGAGTCAGGGGCTGGGCGTTTCACTGTGTGAGGAGGTCCCTGCTGCTCGCTGCTCCATCGGTCTGCAGTGCTTCCCACCACTTGTCGGCACAGCAGCTCCCTCACTTCCTTCCGGGCTTTATTCGGGGTCACCTCAGGGAGCCCTCTTCCGGCCACTTAGACGTTTCAGGGGCGACCTTCTCCCCCTCACGCAGACATACACTTCCAATGCCACGCCGTGGTTTCTTTAGTGCTTAACACTTCACAGCATATTTTACTTCTTCATCTTGTTTAATTTTTGGTCTCCCCGTCAGAATGTGGGTCCGTTTCTTTCATGGCTGTGTCCTCTGTTATGCCCAGAGAGATGTCTAGGACTCAATAGATGCTCAACAAATATTCAAATGACTTACGAATGAATCTTCTCCTCCAGGGCAGTTCCCACATTGCGTATTTCGATGTAAAAATTGGCTTCTTTCGAAATGACTCCCCCCTGACCTATATATGTACCCGAGCTCTTGGCTCAAAACGTGTCCCCACTCTACCAAAGCCCTGTGACCCCCAGAGCAGGTTCTCACGCTGAGCATTGCAGTGGCCTTTGTGAAGGAAACGAAATCTCAGAACCCCCTGGAGTTCATCAGAGAATCCCCACTTTCAGAAACTTTAGCTGACGTTTTGTACTATTAAAACTGTCTTTCAACTGACACTATGAAAAAGGCGTTTTAAGGTAAAATATTTTATAAGATTATTACTAACATGGAAGTAGTAAGTTTTAAAGTTTCTGTAAAACTTGTAGACTCCGAGAAGAGGTGTCGGGCAGAGAACTCTAGACCTCAGGGCCTTGTAGGGACAAGAATTCCCGGGTCCTTGACAGGAACTGGCAGTTTATCATAGTTACCATTTCTTTTTTCTTTTTAAACCAGGTTGCCCAACCTTGCAGGATTTTTTAGAGGATTAAATGAGAAAGGACAGGGAAAGACTTTTAATCCAGTCTGCCTTTCGGAGGCGTGCCCTGTTCATTTCTGTCCCTTCTCCTCCAGACTCCATGGCCGAAGTGTCTGGCCCTCCCGCAAGCACGAACTGGGTACTGTCTCGTTTCATCCACGGAGCTTCAGCAGAGGCTCCCTCTAGCAGTCTCACTCACAGAGTGACTTCCTCCCCCAGGCACCGGGAGGGAAGGGCCCGAAGGACTAAGAGCGTGTGCATTCATTGCTCTTCAGATTCACACTTTCAAAATCCTTTGTTCAAGTGAAATCCGAAATCTCCCAGGTCCTAACCATGAGGGCTGGGGCGATCGATGCCCTACCTTCAAGCCATTCACGGACCCGACCTTAAGTACAGCAGGCGGGCATGGGCGCTGCGGAGTGGTGGGTTTGCGTGCTGTGGGGGATGGTGGGCGCTGTGGGGAAAACGGTGAGCAAGCAGCAGGCTTAGAGCCTTGTGTGCTGGCGGCTCCCGGGGACTTCCTAGGTGAGGACCACTCCCGGAGTGGTGAAAGAGCTTGTTCACACCTCCCGAGATTGTGTTTCAGGAGGTCTGGAGTGGGCTCAGGAACCAAAGAGGCTCAAAACACCCTGGTGCTTCTAACACGCAGGCGGGCTCGAGGACCGCCAATTAGGGAATTCTAGCTCGATTCGAGCGTTTTAATTTTAACCTGAGGTTAGGGGCTCTTAAACAAGCGTTCGTGTTTCCTTTGAGGACTTCTGTAGTGATTACATGCACCATTTAATACACTGTATTTTGATATTTTATACATTTACATTTTTCTACGGAAAAAACTCCATTGGCTGTGAAGATGTTAACGTTGAAGTTAGTGTGTGGGAGGCGGGTGGGGCGGGCAGCCCAGAATCTGTTTCAAGCCGAGAGATGAGCCGGCTTTGCAGACACAGGGCTGGGAGAGTCATTAGCTTTGCAACTAAAGGCACAGACTCCGCACCTCGCTCGCACTTAGGAGAGCCCCCCAAAGGACAAGGTGCTTAGGCTGAGCTGGAAGAGTGAGGAGGAACAGAGGCCGTGGCCGGGTGGCTTCCCCAGAGGACGCAGACACCGGGACTGCAGAAAGCAGAGAGAAATAACTTTTCTGAATTTCTCCACCTTCCTGGACAGAGGGACCTCCGTGAGGATCTGTGAGGCTGGATCGTTTGTCAGGGTTAGGCCTCGGAACCAGAGGGGGGGCCTTCCTGTTTGTCCTGCAGAGCTGATGAGAAGCACAATTAATTACTTTGTTCTATTCACAGCAGAGGCTGAGGGACGATTCTTCCCTTAGCTAGAGTCTGCTCTTCCCTGCCCGTCCCCGCTCGCTCGTTTGCCCGGCACTTATCAAGGCTGTGGTTGGGACTTGGCCTTGGAAGGGCCTTCTCCCCTGGTTCTCTGTCCAACGCGCTAATGTTTGGAACTTTCTACAGGTCCGGCTGTCATCATTCACCTATTCAGGCAACATCTGTGGTCTCTACTGTGTCCTCAGACAAATGTAGGGGTTTAAGTAGGGTGATCGTGCATTTGATCATCCAAACCAAGACACTTTGACACTTGTGGGCATGAGGGGTGCTGGTAATCACGCTAGGATGACAGGCATAAACCCAGACGGGCTGGGCCAGAGCTGGTCACCGTACCCGAGGACCCAGCGAACGTTAGGCTCATCCTCTGTCTAGTAGGAAGTCAGGAACCATCGAGGCACAAGGCCCCTGGGGCGAGATGAATCTGCACAGCCGCAGTGGCATATTGGAGGGGTGCAGAGGCTCCGCTCCAGTTCTCTGCCCATGTGGGTACAGTGGGTCAGAGGGTTGGCCCTCAGTGGGGGCCCAGCCTCCGCGATCCATTGGTGGCGGGGTGTCTAGCCCAGGGCGGATATTCTTTCTGCAAAGCCGAGGTCTGTGGGATTCTGCACCTTGGTCTGTTTTGCTAGCACTGGACTATAGCCTGGATGGCAGCCAGCTCTGCACGGAACAAATAGGAAAGGCTGATTTATTCGATGCCTGTTTCTAGAGCTTCTATTGGGTGCAGAGCCCTTGCTATGGTAGCAGCCCATGTCCCCGGCAATTCCCAGCCCAGCCCACAGAGCCTGGTGGGGACTGCTGTCAGCTCTCCCAGCGGGACATGCTGGCAGAGCGGCTTCCTGGAGCAGGCCCTTTGATATGGGCCCTGTAGGACAGACAGGATTTGCCCCATGGAGGCTGATGGGGTGGCTCTGTGGCTGGGGAGGCATGCTACAGCTCTGTGGGAGGGCCTTAAGCCCTCAGCAAAGAACTCTCTAACAAGAAGATCTGGAGGATGAAATGAAATGCTTAAAAAAAAAATGTCAAAACGCAGTCAACACAGGCAGCGACCTCAGCCCACCTCTGTTAACGTCTAAGCGGGGCGGCCCTGTCAAGAGGCTCGGGCACCTCGGGGCAGAGCCTGGCTGGAAACCATAGCAAGCACATTGATGAATAAGCTTACATGTTTTAAACGTGCTGCCTTCCCTTAGAGGTTTCCAGAAAGGCAGGTAACTCACTCATTTTCACTTTCTACAGTAAGAGTGTTGAAGGAGAGAGAGACTTATTTCCTTGTTTGGTGGTCCCCACACCAGACAGCAACAGAATCACCTGGGGGGCTTGTTAACAGTGCAGATTCCTAGATGCCGCCCAGTTGGGAAATAAAGCTTCCCGAAGTCTGCGCTCACCGTGCCGCCCCGTTGGTTCTGATGAGACGCCAGGTGTGTTCTCGGAGCCATGGCATATTTGTCTTTAACTGGCTCATATTCCAGAGGACACTTTATGGTCCCACTTTGATGATGGCCCCAGGGCTTGGATCCAAGCTGAGGTCAGAGCTCTGTGGTCTCTCAGTGGGAGGGGGCCAGCGGCTGGTGTGAGCTCAAGTCTCCCCAGCTTTATACATCATGGGGGTGGGGTGAAGGTATTAAACAGGAGAGCCTCAGTGCCTGAGGGGTCTTGGTGCTAGAACTCTGCCTGCTAACGAGGAGAGTCTGCTAATGAGGCCACTTTGCAGGAAGGCCACTTCAGCCAAGGGCGGCCTACACTGGAGCAGCCGCTAACAAGGACTGGCTTGGCTGCAAGGAACGGGTGCCTAATGAGGCTAACAAGTGGGGGACCCAGAGAGAGGGCCTAATGGCTCTGGTGGCATTTCAAGGCCAGCGCTCGGCATCGGCCGTGACCAGAGGCTCTAGTAACAAGGGGATGCAGGGGCTGCATGGAACCAAGGAAGAGCCTCCTGCAAGCTGGAGAGGGAGCAGGGCAAACTGCCTCCTGACAAAGGTTAGGGACGTTGATGCTCTCCAGGGCAGGCACTCCAGGAACTGGAGTTGCAGGGCACTGAGCTGGGTTCGTGAAGACAGGTGGCCTGGCTTTGGTGCTGAGGCTCTGCGGAGGCCGCGGCTTCTCTGACGAGCACGCAGTCTCTTCTCTGACAAGCACGCAGTCTCTGCCTGGCAGAGCTCTCCAGGTGGCTCTGGGGGCCGGGCCTTTTGCAGCTCCTTGCTCTCCAAGAGCCTCCGATGATGCCAATGGAGGCGGCCACCCCGCCAGCTCTTGTGGGCACAGGAAAACCTTCCCAGACCCACACGTGTTGCTGTGTGCGTCTCCACAGAAAGCTCTGAGTTCAGGGAAACACAAAGTCAGGGCGCCACCCACCCCGCCCGGCTCCTTCTGGACAGTGCGCTCAGTGCCCCTCTCCACCTGGATCAAGCACTGCCTGGCACCCAGGTGCCCACCGTGAGAAACAATGAGCACACGCCTGGGCAGCAAAGCCCTCGGCAAGTCTGATAATTCTCGATTCGTGTTTTTAGCCAGATTTAAAGAGGACTTCTTCACATGACCAGTGACAGACCGTTTGTGATGATAGATGACTATGTAAATTTTGGCACACATCTCAGAGAATCGAGTGACATCTACTTACTTATGTGAAAAGGCTTTTTGGCATTTAGAGCTACAAAAAACGGAGAAAGGAAAATGATGCTGAGCCCCGATTCATTCTAGCAATAAATATTCATTCATAGATTCACGAACAGTTAAGTTCTTATCGATTTCATTAAGTTGTGTTTTCAATAAAACTTGCTTTTTAGGCTTAAAAATTACTTATAAAAACCTTTAGTATCTATGTTGTTTTAATCAATTGTGTACTATGTTCTATATTGAAAATAGTTGCAATAATTATCCAGAAGACTTAAAAAAACCTTAGAATCCTTGGTCACAGGAAATTAAATATTTCATTTTCTAAATACATTGTGTCAGAGAAGTATGATAAAGTGAGCAATTTCGACCATAAAATACACTGCCATTAGTATAAAATTCTGTAGGGGGAATGGAATGGAGATACATCTTCAAAGAGAAAAGGAACAATGTAAAATTTCTGCTAAAACAGAGTGTATTGTTTTTTAAATAGACGTGGTTAGGTATTAAATCACTACTGTATTTGGAGTCTGTACGATGTTTTTTAAAGTGTTATGGCAGTTTTATTTTAAAACATAAATATTTACCAAATGCCAGGAATCACATCTCTCACAAGTTTTAAAACTTATGTAAAAAGATTAGATGTCAACTTAAAAATGTGCAAGATGGGATACATAATTTTAAAAACTTGGTGGGGGGCAGGGGATGCACATGCCTAGAGCAAGAGCCCTTTTGGGCCCTGGCCTGATGGCTCCTTCTGTCCCCGCACCCCCATCCTCCGCCGGAGTACAGCAGAGAGGGAGCCCCCATCTTGGCCCACGGCGCGTCTCCGGATGCCTGGCTGACCTGACCCGAAGGGGTTCCGCAGAGGCACGGTTTCTGTCAGAGGGCAGAGATATCGTCTCTAAAGGGGAGGCCGAAGCCCAGGCTCAGGCGGAGGCTGGGGCATTAGCTCCAGTCACTAAAGACGGGCTTAGAGATCTGCTGTTTCTCCTGGCTCGTCCGCCGTGCTTCTTCTCCTGTTTCGTCCTGGACTACGTGTCTGGTTGGCCTGAGAGGGTATCGCTGCCCAGACCATGTCCTCCGCCCCACCTGCCCTTCCCCAAGCCCCCGCATCTACTCACTAGGCTGGGAGGTCTCCCAGAAAGGAGCTCAGTGGCTGCAGAGGACGCGGCTGAGCGTGGGGGCAGCGGGCAGGGAGCAGGGCCGACCGCCCGCCTGCTGCGGGCATGCAGGCCTGCGTCGGGAGTGCGGCAGAGGAGCCTGGGTCTGCCACGAGCTAGCTGCGGGGCTCGGGCAGGTCCTTCCTGGCCCTGGGCTTCAGTGTCCCCATCTGTGGAGGGGGCCACAGCGAAGATCTCACGTGACAGGCTGCCGTGGACGAATGCCTGAAGACGTGTGCCCTGCTCTCCTCGGGGGTTCCTGTGACTTCTCCGTGCCGCTCCCTCTCGCTCCGGGACGTGGGCCCAGCTGGCCCCGGTTCCTCGCAGCCCCGCGCACTGCTGTACAGCCTCTCTCCTGCCAGGCTGGAGAGCTGGTCTCTGCCCTCTCTTCTGTCCCCACCAGGGCCTGCACGGCAAGGAGAGCCGGGCAGGAGGCTGGGGAAGCTGTCCCAAAGGTGGAGTGATGGGCGAGGCGAGGTGACCGGGGGGTCACACAGCGGCCGTCTGCTTGATGCTGTGGAAGCTGATCCGTGTGGGCGACGTGGGGATGGACATGGCTCGGGCCACAGGGACTCGGAGGGAGTGATGGTCCTGCCAACGGTGCCACCTCTTCTTCATGGCTGAGCGCACCTGGGGGGGAGGGGAGGCAGAGACCCAGCTGAGCCCTAAGGGGCTGATCTTGGGGTCCCACACAGTGCTCTTCCCTGCTCCTTGTCCCTCGCAGGGCCATTGAAGGAGGCTGGGGTGGCCCTCCTGACTGCCACCTTACACTCCAAAAGCGGGGTCCTTCCCCTGACGCTGTTGGCCCTTGGAGCTCCCCGCTGCCCTCTGAGGCTCTCCGGAGCCCTCCCTCCCCAGCCCCTCCCTGAGCACCTGCTGCACCCTTCCTGACTTGTTCTGCCACCTTGATGACAGGACCAGATGGCCACACCTTCCACTCGCCCAGCACCTGCTAACGTGTGCTCCACTCACACACCACGCTTGGCGGCCATCCTTCTCCCTCCTGAAAGGCCCCCTCACCTGCCCCGCAGCCCTGACCGCTCCGCCTCCTGATGGACCAGCCTCACCTTAGCACACGCTGCCAAGATAGAAAACTAACAGTTCTGTTCATGTCCAAGCCTGAGGGTCGCGGTGCCATCTTATTCCCATTTGTACTGCAACTGAAGAATTTTTCCGCAAAATGGATCGTGTCCCCAACATGCTAGGCCAGCAGGAGGTTGACGAGAACAGTCGCTGCACGAGCATTTATTGCTTGTTTGCTCTAATGGCTCCTTCTCTTCCTGCCCTCCAGCCTGGGGCCCCAGGCTCCACCGCTGGACTTTCCCACCTGGGGACTGCTGCTTTAGGTGACAGGCGCCCAGGCCCGCAGGGCCCCCCAGCATCACCCCGTGTGGCCTGAGGACCACACGGACAGTCTTCGTGAGTCTGGAAGCTCTCGGGCCCCGGGCACTGTGTCTGCTCTTTGCCCCAGAACCCACTGCGGGCCCGTCTGAGCATCTCTCCCAAGTCGGCCACTGGGACTCTGGACTGTGTGAGCTAACCTGGCTTCCCCATTGCCTGACGCCCCGGAGCCGGCCCGGAGCCGGCCCGGAGGTGCGCGGTCTGCTCTGCGGAGCAGGGAACGTGCCGGTGGCTTCTCTGTTCCCTGGGTGCGCAAAGGCTTGGATGCACGCCTCACGCCTGATGCGCTCCCGGAAGCTCCCTCCTGTCATGACGTCCATTCTGGCTCCTCTCTCCTGTGAGACCCTGAAACCCGGGCTCCCCGGCTGCCTCGCTGGGGTTGGGGCGCATCGTTCCCAGCCTGCATAGTTGACCTAAACTGGCTGGGGTCCCTCAGCAGGGATTCCTGCCCCCCCAAGGCTGAGTGGTTTCTCTGGCCTCCCCCCACTCCTTCTCCAGGGCAGAGCTGAGCAGAGCAGGGACCCCAGGGTGCTCCCACAAGGTGGGGCAGAGTGGAGATTGGAGAGTGAGGACCCCAGGCTGCCCCGGGCCAGGCTCATACCTCTCCATTTAAGAAGCAGTAGAAGACAGACACGAAGAAGCCCTGTAAAGGAAGGAGGGACCCGTCAGTGGTCTGTGGGGGAGCCGCTCTGCCTGGAGGGGTGGAGTAGGGACAGGATGTCGGGGGGGCACACTCTGACCCTCAGAGCTGGGTGGGCCCCATCCCTCACGGTGCAGGTGTGCTGGGGTCCACTCTGCGTGACAGGCTGCCATGAATCCTCAGAACAGGGGCTAGGCTAGCAGCAGATGCCAGCGAGGGTGCCCCAGACCCAGTCTGGGGTGGGCCCACCTGGGCTCTGGGGCAGGGGTGACAGGGTGTGTGCTCGCACTTATATTTGCGTGTGTACGCAAGTGAATCACGTGTGCACCTGTCCCGCGTGACTGTCTTTGTGAGGGCACAGGCACCTGAGCATGCAGGTCGGGAAGCTCACCGCGGCCCTGATCAGGTCATGCGCCTCACCTGGAATGACTGCAGGAAGGAGTTGAAGTAGATGAACACGATCTGTGACAGGTCGTCCTCCCCGGGGTTGACGAAGAAGAGCATGTAGGTGATGCCCAGGAGGGGCAGGAGGACGAGGGTGGCCTTCACCGCCTTCCTGGGGGAGAGAGGGCGATGCTGCAGCCGGGGCCTCACTCAGGGGCGTCTCTTCTGGGGGCCTAAGTGAGCTCCCTGGGGAGGAGGAAGAGGGCCCTGCCCAGAAACAGGGAGATGACCCGGATGGCCTCCCGTCTCCCTGTGTGTGGGGGGGGTGCAAGGGGCGGGGTGAAGGTGCCCATCACTTACCTGTACTGAATCGTCTCTGATGTGGTGGATGCTCGTAATTTTGTCATCAGGATCCTGACGATGTTGAACAGAAATACAAAATTGATCTGGAGAGAGGGAGGCGGACAGGGAGGAAGGAAAGCTCTTGAGGTGGGACGAGGTAGGAGGCAGCCAAATCCCCTGGGACCCGCTGAAAGCCTATGTCCCATGCACACGCCCGTCCCCTCCGTTCCCTCGGCACCTGCCTTCGATCCCTCTCTCACCATGACAGGCGCCCCCATTTGCTCAGTTCCCGGCCACCTGAGAGCTCTAGGGCCTGCTTCTCCACCCAGACCCGAAGGAAGAAAGCAGCCTCAGAGGTAGTTAACAAGGGCCCAGAGGCAGGAGTCCTGAGATGGTCCCCAGCCCCGCGCTGCTCAGGGACACGGCAGGAACTGGGCTCGGGGCTCCGCCCGGCCGCGTCCCCTCTCTGCTGCAGCGTCCCCATTTCTCAGTTAGGGTCTCCCCGAGGCCCTGGTGCAGCAGATCCAGCCGGAGGGAGTGATTAATAAGCTGGTCTCTGAAGTGATTAATCTCTCATCATCTGTCCCCCGTGCCAGCAAAACTCCAGAACCTTTGCAGACACCCCCAAGGCAATGAAGATGAATGGGCTGCTGGGCTGACTCCGAGGCTCCTGGAAGGGCCTCATTTATCTTTATTCTGAGTCTCTCTCAGCATCAGAGCCCACCGCACCCAGCCTCTCTGAGACCTGCCCGCTTGGGCGCTGTGCGGTCTCTGGGCTGCAGGCCTCCTGCTGACCCGTGCCGGCTTGTCTGTGTGGCTGTGCTGCCCTCAGCCGCTCCTGGGGGGGCCTGTGGGTCCATTCGCTGTGCCTGTGTGAGTGTCTTTGCCACAGGGAGTGTGTTCATGTGTGAGTGTGTATCTGGGGACCTGGGCATGCTCACGTCCCTCTCGTTTGTCTGAGAAAGTGCCCATGAGTCAGAAGGAGTTACATATTAGCCCAGAGGTGTCTGCTGGCTCACGTGTGAGCACAAGTGTGAGTACATGTGTGCACGTGCACACACACACACACACACACACACACACACACACACCCTTCCTGAGACTCCATCACTCCTTAAACTCTCCTGAGTTCCAGATCCCAGGCTGGGAGCAGGAGACACAGGCAGACATCTCAGGACAGATGGCCCTGTGGGCCTGCGTGACCCCTGAGCTTGAGGATGCGCTGAGGGCCTGGGGCTCTGACTCGTCAGCCACAGCCTGCAGCTCACGGCCCGGGGCACCCAGGGTCTGGGAAGCCTTCGGCCAGGGCTGCCCATGGCCTGCTGCGCCCTGCTTCCTCTTAAGGTTCAGCTAATTTCTAGCTTCTGGGTTTCTGGTATATTCCCTTCCACCACGAGGTCACCTTAACACATAGGTCGGTCCTGATTTTCTCATACAAGTGAGACAAAATATCTGACCTTTTCTGATTCTTTCCGACTTCTCTGGAAGTAGAAGCTGTTGGAATCGAGATATATTCTCATTTCTGTCACATTTCCCTGCATTAAATCTTACCCATTATCTATCAACCTACTGATCAGTTCATTCAATTATCCACACACTCTTATCCATCTACTCGCCTACCCATCCACCTGTCCACACATCCATCCACCCACCTGTCTGTCCGTCCGTCCGTCCATCCATCCATCCATCCATCCATCCATCCATCCATCCATCCATCCAAGTATTCATCAATCTACCTACTCACCCACTTATTTAATGGGTAATATACATATGTCCACCCACCCATTCATCCAGTCAATAAGCAGTTGATGAGCGCCTCCGGGCTACGGGGCGCTGTTCCATGTACTGAGGCAAGGACAGGCTTATCCCCTCTTCTCCCACAAAGCAGGCCAAGTCAGTGACGCTGTCTCACCTCACCCCACCCCCCGCCCCACAGGTACCTCCTTCCCTCCTCCAGGGAGGCTGTGACCACCCAGCCCAGCTCTCCATCCTCAAACTCCACCTTTCCCCCAGCTAAACCCCAGCTCTTCAGTCAGCACTGGCTACTGCACCCTAATTTCGTCCGGCCCTGTTTCTGGCTTGACTCATTCACTCATTCATTCATTCACTCACTGCCACGTGCTGGGCTCTGAGCTGGACACCAGCAACAAGATGCGGACTTGGCTTGTGGCTTGGAGTGGGGAGCACATTGCATCTTTCCCAAGGGGCCAGAAAGCTCTGGAGAAACGGCATGTATCTGGGAACTGCAGGAAAGTGGGGAAGGGTATTCCAGGCAGAGAGAAGGCAAGGGCAGAAAGCCCTGGGGTGGAGGAGATGGGCCTGTGTGGTCAGTGTGCTTGAGGGGAGGCGGAAGGAGTCAGGAGGGAGGTAGAGCCAGCTGGGAGCCCAAAGAGCGAGGCTCCCTCCTGCTGCCACAGCCCCGCAGGGCCCTCCCAGACTGGGGAGTCCTTAGGGCAGCGTGCAAGAGGGGAACGCTGGGGGGAAGGGGGAGAGGGCGTGCCGCGTGGGGCCGGGGCCCCTGGACAGGCTTCCTGAGGAGTCCAGCCTTGCATGGCCCTGCCCTGTCTTTTCCTGGAGCATCTATGCTGGGGGACTGGTTCTCACTGGACGCTCTGGTTTTTCACTCCTGGTGGCATTTTCTAGGCAGGTGAAGTCTCAAAGGCCGAAGTCCTAGTGTGTGCAGGGCCCCGGCGAGGCCACCGAGAAAGCCCACATCCCTGCCCGCAGGGCCCTCTGGACACCGTGGTCCTCCAACTAGAGCGTGTATATCAAAGGCACCAAATGCAGATCCCGGGCCCACTCCAGAAATGCCCAGTGGCGGGTGGGGGCCCCGGAACCAGCATTTGGAACAAGAGCAGCTGGGCTGTTACTGGGAGGAGCACTGAGCAAGGAGACACCATCTGTGGAAAGAGGAGCCAAGCGTCTAGCCAGACGGACCAGATGTGCTGCGCACTGCAGGCCGCCAGCCTGGGGCCCCAGGCCCCTGTATCCACGGGCAGCTGCAACGGACAGTTCCCAGCCTGGGGCTTTTCTGGTGCCAGGGGAGCTAGCTCAGCCTGAAAACAGGAGGGCCTGGAAATGTGGGGATGTACTGTCCCCAGGGCCATCTCCGCTGATGCCGCAGGGCGCGGAGTGTGTGGATAACGAGCCTGACTTCCAGACCCTGGGGGGCGGGAGGGGCAGAGCTGAGCCCCTCGTGGGCGGTTGTTCCCATGCAGTGCTCACCGCCACGTTCTTTGCTGGTTTCGTCTTTTCTTTGTCTTCCGCCCCCGGCCCGCACTGCGCTTCCCGAGATCACCTCCCAAATGAACGCCTGGCCCCAAGTCCTCATTGAATGGCATTTGTGTGGCCTCGGGCAGGTGGCTTAATTAGCCTCCCTGAGCTGCTGTTTCCTCGCCTGCCCAACCAGGGTAACCACAGAGCCTGCAACAGGCTGCAACACTCACGCAGGGCACCGAGCCCGTGCCCGGCCCGGAGAGTGGCCCAGTTAATGCCGCGTGCCTTTCCCAGCACAACCACCATGAGAAGAACCTCCTGCAAACTCAACCGCTTCCCAGAACCCAGAAATAAGTGCTGTCTCTCAGCAGCAGAAATGCAGCTGGGAACCCCAGGGGAGGACAATGGGGGCAGGGGGCGGGGTGCGGCAAGGCGCCAGGCACATATCAAACTGAGGGGACAGCAGGCGGGTGGTGGGTGGCCTGTCGCTGAGTCTTGGCCGAGCTAGCTATTAGCGGTGATGTTGGGCAGGATGTTTCGTCCCTCAGTTTCTTCATCTGTGAAATGGGAAGCATGCTCCCTACTTCTGCCAGGCACTGGGGACGTGAGGATTGGAAGCAATGAGGACAGAGCTTCCGGAAGGGCTCAGTGTGGAACCTGCAAGACCTGTCAGTGCAAAAAGCTGGGTGTGGGCTGGGCCCAAAGGGAGAGACAAGCAAAGGTGAGGGGGGCACCAGGAAGGGCACACAGAGAGGAGGCTGGGGGTCGGGTCTGGACAGGGAGCCCCCTACGCCTTTGTCCACTCCTTTCCCTCCCACTGTCCCATCCCCTTGCAATGGGGGCTTGCTCCCCACTATTGCTGGTTCCCCATCCAGGCCAGCCTTCCCTGGTCGGGCCCTAAGCTCATTCAAAGCCCTGTCCTCCAGCATGTCCTCCTCAACAGCTGGCCAGGAGGGGCTGGGTCTCGTGGGGTTTCCATTCCCACTGGGGGTGACTGAGTCATTGCAGCTGGGCCTCCAAGGACAATCCCTCCCGGCCACTGACTGCTGACAGGGACTGGCTTCTGCCTCTGAAGAAAACAGAGCCCTGATGGTGGAATTTCAGGCAGTGGGTAATAAGTCTTAGTCATCTCTGGTTCACATATATCAAGGACACTTCAAAGATAGGGGTCAAATGAATCCCAGAAGAATTCACAAAAAGGAGAGTAAGAAACTAAAAGAGATAAATAGTAACTGTCTGCAAGGGAAACCAAAGGAACCTCCATTAGGCACCTGCTGTGTACAAGAGGAGGCTGGCTCTCTCTGGGTTCCCACAGGCACGGGTAGCCCTTTAAGGAAGCTGGTACATACAGGAACTTGAAATTACCAAGCCTGAAATAAGTCTTACGTAAATGGCAGTTTCTTCTGGGGCTTTTTTGAATGCTTCTCTCTCTTTTTTTTTTTTAATGTATGATGTATAATGGGCTCATTTTTGCAGAATGCAGCCTTTACTTAAACTCTACCTTAATTAAAGCTCGTTGTGGATTAAAGATGGGTGGCAATTATACCTTAGATGTGAATACATTTGGCAAAGGGCGGGGAGCTGGACTGGGAACAATTGCTCATTACGCTTCATTCTGGTCCCACTGCTCCGGGCTGGGGGTGGTGGGCTGCGGCTGGTGAGCTGGGCCCGGGAGGAGGCCACCGGGGGAGGAGGGCGATGTAGGTCTGGGCTGAACAGAAGCCTGCACACCCTTCTCTTGCCACCAGCTGCCCCCTCGCCTGGCTGTCTCAGCATCGTACCTGGCAAGGGGACATCAGATGCGGGAACGCACTAGAAATCAGGAAGGCGTGAGAGCCAGGAAGGGACGAGCAAGGAAGCAGGTGCGTGTGTGCAGAGCGTGTGCAGGGGGCTACTCCAGACCACGTCCTTCCCCCGAATCTCTGATGGGTGGGTCCTCGCCGTTGGCCCGGTGCCCAGCCCATCGCAGCCCCACCTACCAGCAGCACGAGGATGATGGGGCCTTGGTAGACGTAGTCCACGAGGTCTCCAGGCTCCTTCCCAAACCAGCACCTGCAAAGATGGGTGGCTGTGAGTGGCCTGCTGGGCCGGAGCTGGGAGACCGCTGCAGACTTGGGTCCAGGGTCCTCCAGCTTGACCCATCCTGAGACCTGATCTCCAGGGCTGCAGCTTACCCAGAAGCCTGGGTAGATGGTCGGTCCCAGCCCCACTGACCACCCTGCTCACCCCTGGGCTGCCTTTGGCCCTGCGTGGAGGGTCTGGTCTCCCAGCCAGTCCGAGGCAGCATGGTCTCCTCCTCCTTCTCTTCACTCCCCCACCCCACTCGGACTGCTGGGCCCAGGGCTGGGTGTGCAGGAGGCTCGTGAATGAACGGAGAGCTGGGCTGCCCTGGGCTGGCCCTGCATCCAGCCACCCCGTGCCACCTGCTTCTGCACTGCTCGGCACCCACTGCTCCATGTGCCAGGCACTCAGCCACATGAAGCGGCTTCTCCTGCCCCGAGCCCCGCCTTTCTCCAAGCTGAGGAGCACGGTGGGTGGAGAAGCTTCGGGGTCGAGGTTCGGGGGGAAGTGTGGGGCCAGGACCCAGTCTGGCTCTGCCAGCAACTCCCACTGGACCTCGGGGAGGGACCATGGACTTCAGGAAACTCTGTGTCCAGCGGTCATCCAGTGCACACTGCCAGAGACAGGAATGTCCCCTGCGGCCTCCCAACACCAGGGGTTCTGGTCTCTGCTTGAACACCTCCTTTGACGGGAAGCTCACTATCATTCTGAATAATGAGAAAAGCTCCTTCTCTTATTCTTGGGCAGCTTTTATCATTATGAGCACTTCCTAATGTTCCTGCCCTCACCCCCAAGTCCCATCTGCTCTCTCCAGCCTCACCCACAGCCCTGGCCCAGGGGCCTGTGAAGGGCTCACTGACACAGCCTTGGATATGCTTTGGGTTAAAAGCCAGAAGCCCCGGTTACCTCCATGTACTCCAGCTCTGAGGGGGAATTAGGAAGGCTCCCAAAGGCCAAAGGGGTCATGCATTTGGGATTCAGAGGAACCAGAAATCCTAATTCAACAAACAAAGGTGACCTGCCACCTGCCACATGAGTACTTCTGAGCGTGGGAATATTTTTTAAAATTTAAGGACTACGGAAAGCCAATCTGTCCCAGCAGGCTGATGTTCCTGGCCCAGAGCCGTAGATGGCGCATCCTACTCACTGTTCATTCTCATAGTAGAGTTTGCCAATGGCCCAGGCGATGATGATCGGGCAGGGGATGCCTGAAAGAAGGACAGGCACGGGCTGCAGTGGACAGACAGATGGACAGGGGGGCCTCTCATAGAACACAGGGTGAGGGGACCACAAGAGCCCTGGGATCATGTTTCCAACCACCCCACTGCAGACCGCCCATGACCCCAAGGGCCCTGTCCCTGGACCCCTGCCCTCCCCCTCCCCCACTCCCGGCCATCTGCTCCAAGCAGGTCAGAGAGAGGAAGGGACAGAGTGATCTTTCAGAGCCAGGGACAAAGGTCCTTGGGTCTGCCATTCCGTGAGGAAGGCTATTTGTGGAAGGTTCTTTTGGTGGGACTGTTTGCTTCTTCCTCGCCAGCATGGAGGGGAGCGACTGCATCCTCTGACTGTTCTGGGGATGGCGGGTGGGGCTGTGGTCCCGTCCTTCCACAAGGAGGTGACCTTGTCAGCGGTCCCTCCTCCCCAGCTTGGCTCAGACGGTGCCCCCGGGACTCTCACACCATCCGATGAAGAGGAAGAGCCACTTCCGCAGGCGCTCGGTGGAGTAGGTCATGACGATGGCCGTGTGCAGGTAGCAGCCCTCTACGAACATCCAGAAGAAGTTAGTCACCACGAAGTAGTTGAAGACGGCGGTGATGCAGCGGCACCAGACCTGCACGGGCGGGCGGTGGTCAGGGGCTGCCCGGGCCAGGGCCCCCGTGTGGGCCTGGGCGCCGGTGGAGGGCTGCCGATTTCAGTGGTTCAGACACATGGCATTAAATACCCTCAAATCTCATTCTGGGAAGGTTCGTCCTCTGTCATTTCTCTCTGTTTCAGACTGAGTTAAGGCACCGGTCTCCACCGGTACCAGTGTGTCTGTGACTTCCCCCCAACGCTTTCTCATTTTCCATTTTTAATCAAGAAGGAAGGAGTCTGGCTCCAAGTGTTCTGCCGGCAGAGGCTAGAATGGATAACGCTGCTGTGCTTTCACGGTCATACTTTTTTGAGGGTCACCTTTAATCCATAACAGTCAGACTGGTTTCCAATTAAGGATGGAACATGAAATTCCATGTAGTTTGAAAAAGCAAAGTGATTCAATGGAAAGAAAACCGTTGCATACGCAACAGAGCAGCGTTTGTGAAGGTAAGCGGCAGCCCGTGAGGCGGCCTCCAGCATCCAGGGTCAGCAGAGTGAATGTTGCTGCTGTCAGCCTCCCCGGGAGAGAGGGATTTGTCCCTGTCCCTCTGAGCAGGATACCCCCTCCCCAGTCACCTCGCAGAGGAGAGATGGGGGTCCGGGCCGAGGAAGACCTGTCCAGAGCAGCAGCGAGCCACGGCCAGGTCCTGGGTCCTCAGACCTTTTCTCTACGGACCCTGCCTGGCCTCTTTCCCCACGGGTGCATCCGCAGGACACACTCAGCGCTGAGGTGGGGACATGGGGACGTGGAGTCAGAGAAGCCCAGCAGTGGGGGGCTCTCTGCCCTCGTGGGCAGCTTGTCCCCTGGCTCACAGATAAGTCTCCTGAGTTGACCGCTGCCTCCATGGCTATCTCCCGTGGTGCTGGCCCTGACTTTGGCCACATGTGGCTGTGTGTCTATTCTGTCCCGAGAAAGTCATGCTGAAATGGGAAGCTAAAGATCCCTCTCTCCAACCCTGCCTTTCCTTCAAGTTAAGTAAGTGACATCTTATCAGTACAAATCATTACGGGGCTGCAGGGTGCCCCAAACTGGTTTGAACTTGGTTGGGGCTGAGGCAGCACTCAGTGTGGAGCCAAGTTAAGGGTCGAACCAGGCTGGGTGGGCGCCTGCTCAGGTCCAGACATCCAAACAAAATGTACTGAGAAGTCTAATGCCGTGACAATGAACTCTGCGGTTGGCCCCGCTCTAGCCTCTGGTGTCTTAAAGACGTGGGCATAGTGCAGTAGCAGCTGACACCAATCCAGGGTAGTTGACACAAATCCCAACACGTGGGATGGCCCCCTCAAGATCCTGCTGGCTCGGATGTGGAGGCATCACTGCAGGGCCACCTAACTCCTCTGAGCCTCAGTTCCCATGTCTGCGTAATGGGCATATAATCTCTACGGGTCTCTCGTTGGGATTTAGCGAGACAAAGCTCAACACAGGTTAATTCCAGCCTCCTCTTCTCTAAGGAGACCTTAGAAGGTCCTGAAGTCGCAAGATGGGGAATGGGACAGGAGATCTCAAAGTCTGGTGTCGGGTTTGTGCTGCTCCCAAGACCCCGACCTGGCAGCTCCCCTCCTCCCTCCCGCTCTGGGGGTACAATGATTGGAGTGGTGGTGAGCTGAGGACTGGGTGAGAGAGGTGGGTGCCCCCAGAGCCCGGAGCCCCCCAGGCCCAGCCCCAAGACTCTGCCCAGTAACCTCATTGCTTTCGTGGACTTCGTGGTCGATGAGCTGTAGCAGGAACCACATGACATTTCTCAGGATAAACGTGGTGATGAGGTTCCAGTGAATCACATTCCGCAGACAGCGAATGCTCCTGTGGGAGGTCCAGGCCAGGGTTCAGCTGGGACTGGAAGGGGTGTGGGGGGAAGAGGGACAGGGAGCAATCAGATGTGGGGGAGACTCACCGAAGGGCCAGGAAAAGCAGGAAGGCGGCCACAAGGGCGACCACCGAAACGCAGTGGCCCAGGTAGTTGATGATGAGGGCGACGTGGTAGTGCAGGTCGTACTTCCTCTGCCGGACACACAGACAGACACACAAAGGGCAGAGCTGAGCACTCTAGCCATGGCTGCCCTGTGCGTCCCGACCTTGGGGCAGAAGTGGCTCCACGTGTCATCAGCATTCAGCTCACTCCTGTTGGCTCCGGGTATAAACGGCTGCGGTCAGGCCTCCCGGCGTGCAGCTTTGGAGCAGATCTGGACATAATGTATTCTGAGATATGCCAGAGGTGTGGGTAGATCTTATTTTCTTTTTAATTCTGGACTGAGAGTTGCCACATCTGTGTTCAGTCTCAGCTCAGACCCCAGTTGACTGAGCAACTGCAGGTGAGTTCATTCAAATCTCTGGACCTTGGTTTTAATACCTGCACAATCGGTCCAGCCTACCCTCCTGCTTCAGAAGCAGTGACCCATGGAGGCCTGGTGGGGGGCGCCTTGGGATCGGTCTGGCCCAGGTGCGGGAATGACAGGGCTGCATTGTCTGTGGGGAACTTAAGAACAATAACGAAACCAAATAAAAGCCAGTCTCCTTTATTATTATTGCCACGTGCTGGCAGTTTCAAGCAGAGGCCATCATAAAGCACTCCCTCCTGCCAAGGCAGACCGTACCGCCACCCCACTGTGGCTGCCTCTGCTCAGCTGGGGAAACAGGCCCAGAAGAGGAAGGAATGCACACAGCCTGTGAGATGCCAGGGCACCGGTTACACAGTCACCCCCTTCTTGTGTCCAGTGTCACCTTGGTTGCGCTTTTCCACCAGCCCAAGCTCTCCTGAAGTTGAGGTTCCAGGTCCCCCTTCTCTGCTCCACTACAGTGTCACTGGGCACAGGGCAGGCCATGGGGCAGGGGCAAGAGGTGCAAAATAGAGTGGTTGGGAGGCACAGGACGGGTGCTGCCACCCTGAGGCTCTGCGCTTGGCCTGAGCCCCGATCCCTGACAGGGACCGGGCTGCTCACCTTGTCATCCAGAATGGGCACGCACTGTGAGTAGTTGATCCGGGAGGCCCACGTGCCGTTCTCCAAGCACTCACGGTAGGCGCTTCCTACAAAAGATGGCAGCCACCAGGAGGCAGGTCGCTCCCCAACTCGAGATCACCCCGGCTCCCTGGCCCGCCCCCCTCGGGGTAAGGCCCATACTTCTCGGCTTCCCTAGGTCAGGAAGCACAACACGTATCTGAAAGTTCACGTGAAAGTCGCTTGTATGAAAACGGCACAAAAGCGTTATCACACACGGTAGCTGAAAGGCAAGAAAAAACCCATTTCCAAAACAATCTTTGACTAGTAAGTAGTTCATACGCTCACTTTAATTTTGTTCTAAGCTGAACCCCAATTGTAGGCTCTGGGTTGTAGGTAAAGATTCACTGCTGATTTCAGCATGCCCAATCATTTCCATCTTTATCTCCATCATTTTATGCTTGTGAGATCCACACTTTTCCTACCTGGCATCAGCACTTCCATTTTAATAATAGCTACCACTGATACAGCAGGTGTCTACCCCGTACTAGATCCTCTTCCAGCTGTGTTATATGCGCTGTCCGTTCAATCCTCACGGCGACCCCAGGAAGTAGGTACTGATGTTACCCCATTTACACAGAGGAAACTGAGACACAAAGAAATTAGGCTGCCTGCCAAGGACACAAAGATGAGAAGAAGGTTCAGGTTTTATGTTAATCCCTAGGCTACTGAGCACATAGAAATGAGGGACACTGTGCTGCTGACCTTGAACCACGGCCGCCTGGGCGACATCACCATGTGATGCCTCTAAATGTTTGAGAACCAGCCTCTGTACTTAGGTTGGAATGTGATGTGTGAAAAGACATTTCAGAGCCTCAATGTCTAATGTACAAGAGTGCAGGTTTTATCAAAGGAGCATGTACGAAGATCAAAGAATGCTCATCTTTACCTTTCTGTAAGTCTTAGCTTGACTGTCCATGTCTTGCTGCTAAGCCACTCCGCTCCAGGAACCCCACCCTCAACCTCTAACCGGGAGGAAACCCTCAGGCCTGAGAACTCCCACAGCCATTTGGTGGCCTCTGCTCGGCATTGCATGATTAGTATGAATCTTACCTCCCCCACTTGGTTACAAATTCTAAGTGATCCGTTGTTGGGTGATTTCTGAGCAGAATTCTGCTCTCTGGCTAATAGACAGTTGTTTGTAGATTTTTCTTTTGGCTTATGTTAGATATACAATATAATACTAATTAAAATAAATAGCACAGAGCAGAGTCATAGAGCTAGAGGGGGAACCTTAGATTGTTTTTGGAAGCAGTGAGTTCTGAAATAATTAAGTTACTTAAAAAACCCACTTCCGCTGAGCTGACAGTGAGTTAAAAGCAATGGAATTATTAAGGAGCACGTGCTGAAGCGCAGAAACATTGGGGAGATTCTATTAGTGTAATTGTTTTTTAATTTGGTGCTCTGAGCTCGTAGATTTTTCAAATTCAGGATTGTTACTGGACTTTTCCTGCCTCTGGGGCCTGTCAGTCCGAGGCTGCTTCTGGCAGGGCTCTGGCCCCAATGTGAGTTAACCAGGCCAATACTGGTCTGATACCGATTCTGGCCCCAACGTGAGGACACTGGCTCCTTGCCCCTGACTATGAATTCCCCATTTGAGTTTTCTCCTTCCTCGGGGTTGAGTGTTAAGAGAATCCGACGGACGGGGTCGGTGACATTGCTGCACTGAAAAACAGATGTGGGATGAAGCTAAAAGGACCCACGTAATGGTATCTTGGGAGGGTGGCTCTTTCTGAAAAAAGAACAATCTTTTCCTGACGGGGGTTTAGAGTCTCTCTCAACAGGCCCATGTGAGGTGAGACAGACCCTGATCATGGCTGTGGCTCAAAGGGTAGACATATTTATCTTCTGGGGATGTTCATAAATGTGATCCAGTTTTTCTGAAGTTCAGTGCTAAACCCCTTCCTACAGGAAGGACTCCTTGATTGTTCCCTCTTATAGACTCCCCTCCCCCGCCTCTCTCCCCTCCCTCTCCTCCCTTCTTCCCTTTCTCTTGCTTCCATGCCCCCCAATTCTGACAGCATGAGCCCCACATTTCCAGCCCTTGCTCACGACCTGGCCTGAGTTGTTCAGGTGTGTGAGTCGGTCTCTCTGACCAGTATGGGGCTCCCTGAGGACAGGGCCTCAGAGTACTCATTTCCTAAGTATAATATCCTGTGGTGGTACTGGCCATGGGGTAGGCTTGTGGACAGGAGGGCGTCAAGAGATAGATGCTGCAAATTGAGACCTTGCCGGCTCCTTACTTCGGTGCCCCTATGGTACCCAGTTCCATGGATTCTGTCTCCTTTTTCTTCTTCCAGAATCCAAGCCCCCTCCTGCCCATCTCTCCACCCTCTCTTCAGTCATCTCACTCGCTTGCCTGGATTGGCAAACAGCCTGTATCTTGCCCTCCTGTCTTTTCTCTTGCTCCCTCGACTCTCTCCAT
The DNA here is from genome assembly GCF_000325575.1 of Pteropus alecto. NCBI lineage: Eukaryota > Metazoa > Chordata > Mammalia > Chiroptera > Pteropodidae > Pteropus > Pteropus alecto. The sequence goes on from NW_006436282.1 coordinate 22,021,986, forward strand.
CCTTTACCCTGCCAGGTGGTCATGTTGATTTCTGCTTAAAAGCCATCAGCAGATTTTTATTGCTGCAAGGAATAAAGTCCAACTTTCTTGGTGTGATATTCAAGGCCCTGGACACTTGGGCATCAGCCTAACTTTACTGACCCATCTCCACCAGTCTTCATGGCCGTTGACATTTGCACTAGCAGGCAGGGCGCACACCCAGCTCTCTGCTGAGCGACCCCTAGAAACACCCTCTGCTCACTGGTGAACTCCTATCTATTTTTTTAACCTCAGCTCAAATGCCACCTCCTCCTGGAGGCTTCCTCAATACCCAAGATATTAAGGATCTATTCTTTTTTTCTAAACACTTCCTCTATGTCTTCCTATCCTTGGGAAATAGGCCTTCACATTCTATTGCCCTTGAACCACAGCACACATCCATTTCATATCACAATCCAGTACACACACACACACTCACACACACACACACACAACATACATCCCTCACATTACTGAATCCACTTTCACAAAGCAAAATTTATCTTGACCACAGTTATAATATTTTTCTTCCTATTCTATTCTAATGAATTCTATTTATTTTACATACAAATGCTGGTCATGACCACTAAATTGACTTCAGAATCCACTATTGTGCTACTATCTGTAGTTTGAAAAACAAAAATCTCTTTTAGAGCATTTGCCATAATTCACTATGGACTTCACCTCCTATTCTTTACTATCAAGTTGAACTCCCTGGGGACAGATATGTAGGCAGAGACCATGTTGG
>NW_006436282.1:22022791-22032989 GCF_000325575.1 Pteropus alecto
GTGGGCTGCATTGAACTGACTCAAGTCTGCCAAAACCTTGGAAAGCAAGGTCTGCGATGTGGGATGTGGTGGTGGGCGGGGGCGTCCCTCTGAGGATGCAGCCATGCCTGGGAATGAGGTTCTGGCTACAGACACCGGGGACTGGAAGGCAGATGTTACCAGCTCTTCAGGAGAGCTGGCTAATGAGGACACGGAGCCCTCAGGCACAGCCTTGGACAGGAGAGAGTAAGACAGGAAGAGTCTCCCCTGCGAACCACAGGAAGATGGGTATAAAAAGTCTGAGGACAGGTGGCCAGGCCAGCATCAAGGGTATGGATGCAGTGAGGTGGGTGCCTGTTACCACAGCAACACAGGTAGCCTTGCCAAAGATCAATGCTGATGGTGTGCAGTGTGGCCTGCAAGGGACATTACGGTCTTGATGATGTAGGCAGAGTCTTCTCTTCCAGGGTTCTGTGTCCTGCGAAGCCTGGGCTTTATCCCCAGCCATGACTCTGCCCCCAGAGTGGCTCTGGCCTGTTGAAAGCCCCCATTACAATGGTCTCTCCCCCTTTCACATGCTGACGCTTTGATAAGAGTTCCTGGTTCAGGCAGTTACCTGAGGGTCCAGAAGCCTGGCTGGGACAAGATTGGAGCTACTTTTTTAGCTGTAACTTTGTTTCTGGCTGGCTAAGTGACCTTGGCTAAATCTTTTCCTTCTTGGCCTGTTTCACCTCAGAAAAATCGATATAAACTGGTTCTTAAAGATGGTACTGCCATGTCAGGTGGGTCAAGAATCTGTCATGTGCGCCTTCTCAATTTGCTAAATGCCATTGGCAACCTCGAGCCATGGTGACAACCTCAAATATCCTTACACCGCTTTCCAGTGTTCCCTAGGTTGGCACTTCTACTTCTGATATGCTAACTGGCGAGGCATGGGAGACAGCCATTGGAGACGGGGACCACAAGGGACCATTTTGGTGGTAGTTATGTGGGACAGAGTGGAAGAGACAGGTTGGGCATAGGTAGTGAATGGGACTCTGGTGGAGGGGCCGCAATATGGTCATTGACTATCTAGAAAGTGACAAGAAGTGAGAGTGGGAACTTGCTGGCGAGCGCCGGTAGAATGGTGGTAAAGGCCAGAAGCAAGCATTTTCTGAAGGAACGAGGTCACTGTGTGGGACAGGAACTTTCAGCACCATGGATAGCAGAACGAGGCCCCTCCCCACTCCCCGCTATCTACGTAGGTGCCCCACCTTGGAGAGCTCCTAAGCCCCAGTCCTCTCGCCCTGCCTTCAGCGCACTGCCCTGGGCCCAGCCCAAGAAGGTCGCACTAATTTATGACCCTCTTCAAGGCCCAGCATCAGCCTTAGATCCTCCAGGTGCTTTCACTGCTCCAGCCCCTGAGGGTTCTACCGCTGACCTCCCCTACTTCACGCTAGGTCAGGATTGTTCTCTCACTGACCCCTGTAAAGGGGTCACACTTTCCCAGCTGGCCTAAGGGGGCAAAGCCCCTCTGGTCCTTTCTGAAGGGCTACACAGAGCTGAGTACACAGGGGCTTGGGAGGCACCGAGGTGATGCTGTTGTCTAGGTGACTGGGGAACTCTGAATGAGGAGGAGAACCTCAGAGTGAGCCAAGAGGACAGCTGCCCCCTGGAGTGCCCAGGTCCCACCAAGCTGCACGGCAAATGCAAACGGGCACACATGCGGGAGACGTCTAGCGTCTCACACTCATGCCACAGGTAGGCTGAGTCCCGCCGCCAGAACCGCTGACACTGTAAGTCCAACCCCACCTGGGAGAGGGTGTCTATCTAAAGTAGCAAGCCTGTGGTCAGCATCCTCCAGGTTCCAGGCAAGGAAGCCTCGACTGTCCCCAGAAAAGAGCACTGGAAAAGAAACTGAGTCGGCAGGCATCGCCTTGGGAATTGAACAGCTCAGGGAGGCAACTTCTCCCTCGTTTGGTCTGAAGGGGCCCAGAGAAGGAGAATGACATGGTTGTGGTCACCGGAAATGAAGAGGCAGAACCAGATCCCTCTCCCCTGGGACACACTTTCCCAGGGGAGACCCTGGGGTCAGTGTTTCTGAGAGAGGCTCCCTCTGCTACGCCGTGTTCTAGGAGATGCTGTCAGCTGTGCCACTTCTGCAGTGTCTTAGCTGCTTAGTGTCTGGATACCCAGAGTGGAAAACACCTGAGGGACCAGATATCACCCCCTCAGTCCCCGTACTGTCTTCCTCTGGAGCTGGATTGCTCCAGACCCAGCCATCTCCTTCCTGTTTGGCTTGAGGCCTTGCTGGCAAATCTCTGACCTTCACCTTGGGTCACCATTTTTACCTCTTTGGGAAAAAATCCTCACTACCTGGTCTGGGCAATGATTCTGTGGGGCACGACAAATTGCTCTTCACCCCCAATTAAGAGGCCATTTGGAGAAGTGTGGCATAGTCACATGGCCGACAACATAGTTCCCTTGAGCTTCCCCAACAATGAGCATCTCCCCGAGTTAACACTCCAGCATTGCTTAGATGCTGCTGCAGCCAACTAAGGCCGGGCAGCTCTGGGGCCCAGCTGGGACACGCTTCCTGTCTTGATCTGATCACAGCACACTGGTGGGAGTGTGGCACAGTTGGTGATGCTCACCCAAGCTCAGAACCAACCTGGCCTAGAAGGAGGGCTGGCTTGACAGACTGGGAATCTGCTATTGTCAACCCAGTCATCAGGTCGGGAAGAGCCTCCCCAGGGCCATCAGCTTGTGAGACTGGGATGAGAGATCGCGAACCTCTATCCCATTCTTCAGTGTTCTGTGGACACTGCTCGCCAAGCTCCAAGTGTCCATTCCGAAAACCCACAGCACCAAAGGACTTTCCACTCATGATGCCCTTCCATCCTTGAGCTGGCATGGCAGGCATGAATGCCCATATTTACAGTAGACAGTGGGGAAACTGAGTCAGGGAGGCACAGAGTGGTTTAATAGAGGTCACACTGGGCCAATGAAAAGGGAAGGTGTGTGACTGGGACCCAGCTCATTGTATGAGATCACCGTCCTCCCTGGAAGGTACGAGAGGGAGGAGGTGCCTACCCCAGCTCCAGCCTCGACTGCACAGGGCTCCCTCCATGGCAACGCTCGATGGGCTTGTCGCCATGACACCAGCCTGCAGAGAGAGGTGGGGAGGAGAAGGCTAACAGAGACCCCCGAGGCAGAGGCTGCTCTGGAATGGAGGAATGTCAGGGGAAGAAGGACATAAGAACTCATCAAGCTCAACCCCTAACCTAGTAAAGAGAAACTGATTGCCAAAGAGGAGGAAAGCCTGCTCACGGGTGAGACAAGCAGTCGGTGGCCTGGCCAGAATTAGAACTAGCTCTCAACCACAGTAATGTGGGGGTAAAGGCATCTGGTTGGCAGAATCTTATGTCCTCTCTTTGACGTGGGGGCCTCTGAGGAGGTGGGGAATGGGGCAACCTCTCCCAGAGGCCTTTGGGTATCAGACCCTCTTTGTGTATGTGCTGAAAATCAAGCAGCACCCTTCCAGAGTATTCCAGTCCTGCACCATGGGGCGGTAGACAAGCAGCCAGGGCTCTAAAGCCAGCAGAATTGAGGCCCATGGCCTGGTCTGGCATTCAAGGCCTCCATGATCTGGCCTCTGTTCTCTCTACCCACCTCTCTTCTCCACCTCTGCTCCCATTCTCTCTTCCCTGTGACATATCCCCGGCCCAATTTTTCAAGGCCCTGTTCGACGACACTTCTTCCTTCACAACGTCTCCCCAACTTTCTCTCCTCTTCTTTGGGAATCGGCCTCCTCCAGGTGTTCCTACAGCCTGGGCTGTGCTGTCTCACTTGAAAGCAAATATCAAAAAGTTCTCTTAAGAGAAGTCTCTCTCTCTCTCTCTCTCTCTCTTTCTCTCTCTCGCTCCTGGAAGGTAGGCTCAGCTCTTCTGCATCTTTGAAGAGATTCTTTTGAGTAGAGAGAGGACAGCACACCTGCCTACCCAATGAGAGGTGAGCCTGGGTGGGAAAAGGGCCGATAAGTGTCTAGAGGATTCCTGGCAGGAAGGGAAGGTCAGGGGTGGCTGCACCTTTGGTCCTCCTTGAGATAAAGGGTCCTGAGGCAGGGGGCCGGCCAAGCCTCCACCTAATATTACAGTGCTCAGCCCCCTGGGCTGCACGCCCCGCAGAGGTCGAATATGCTAGAGCACTGGCCGAGAGCTCCTGGAGCCAGCAGAGGCCAACGCGGCTGTTTTCCTGTGGGGCCCTGGGCAACTGTCCTTCCCTTCCTGGGCATTTCCCACCCTTAAGCATCAGGGGAGGGGACTGGACCCAGCACAGAAGGCCCTGCAGCTGGGACACTCCAGGCGTCTGCGTGGTCAGAGGGGCACGCAGGTCTGCTTACCCTCCCTGCCTCTTTCTCTCAGCCAAACCCCCAGTGTCGGCCATGCTTTCCCACTTGCCATCGCTCACAGCAGGGACACGGTTCTCACACCCACTGTCACTTCTGGCCCTTGAGACTCAGGGGTCTGGCTGTGTGGTCAGGTCTCACTGGGGCCTGCGAAAGTGGACCTGAGATTTTTGGATTCACAGCTTCTACTTCCTCAACCCAGAGGGCAGGGTCTATCTCTCTGGGACCCTCCCTGAGGCTCCATCCGTGCGCCAGCCTATCCTTGACAAAATGAGACAGCCCCTCTGCTTCAAGTCCCACTCCCACCCTTTCCAGGAAGCCTTCCAGGAATGCTTCAGTGCCCACCAAGCTCCTCTTCCCAATCCCTGACAGCTCATTTGTGTGAGTCTGATCTGTAAGCAGCCTGGGGCACCCTGAGGGCAGGACTTGGCCTTTCCTGTCACCCCCACCCCTTCAGGGCTGAAGAGGAGATTTTTGCACAAGTGGGCAGACGCAATGGCCAGACCCCTCTGGCTGGAGACCACTCAGCTTATGCCCTTGCATTTTAACACCACCTATGGGGTTCTGGGAAGGGGGACCCCTGTCCTCTCCACAGAGTTGGGTTAAGTAGGGGGTCCCTTCTTCTCCCATCCCAGACAATGCCTCAGCACAGATGGGACCAGCTGTTCCCAGCAGAACATGGCGGGGGTCTGAGATCAGGGAGGCAGAGGCCGGGCTGGGCTTAGCGATTCTGCAGGAGGAAAATGGACCTCGTCCAGGAAGAGGCAGCAGCCGAGAGGACCACGGGGACCGGCAAGAGGAGGTGCCAGAGTAGGGCAGATAGAAAGAGGGACGGGAAGAGGGAGAGACAGGATTTGGGGAACAGGGAGGGAGGGAGGGAGAGATAGAGAGGAAGAGAGCTGGAGAGGGAAGATGGGAAGGAGGGGGAGAGCAACATAGACAGAAAAAAGGGAGACACTGAGAAAGACAGACACGTAGAAACGGCGAGAAAATCTGCCCAGAGCCAGAGCCATACATGGAGAGAAATGGAAGCCGACACAGAGGCAGGGAGACAGAGAGACAGGGACGCACAGAGATGGGCTCAGAGGCTCGGAGTAGAATGGCGGGCGGAGGAGGAAAGGGAAAGCCAGTCCCCCTTCTGGCCAGACCCCTGCTGGGCTAATCCACTTCCCATCTCCCTACAGACAGGGACCGAGGCCCGGGAAAGGGATGAGACTTGCCCTGGGTTGGGCTGTGTATGAACATTATGACAGCTTTGGGTGGCCCAGGATTTGAACCTGCTTTCCATACAGGCTCGGGGAACCCTGGAAGGGAGGTGGAGGCCACCTTCGGCCATTAAGCTGAAATGCCAGGTCCTCGCCTTCCAGGCTGCCTTGTAGCTAGAACTGGAGTGTGTGGTCCAAGCTCCACACATTCCACTCGCCCTATTACATGTATTTCCCTTGAGAAAATTGGTGAGTTGGGGGCCCAAAAATGGAGATGGGGAGAAAGCCTCCTAGGGACCACTGCGGGAAGCTGGAGACCCCAGGATAGTGGTGGCATGGGCTGGTAGCATTGTCCATTCACGGAAAGGGGAGGTTCCCTCACTGGGCCAGCTCTGCCCTGAGTTCTTGGCTAGAGGCCCCCAGTCTGGTTCTCTAGCCCACCCAGTGATTCTACTAGCTCCCTGATATTTCTTCAGCAAATCCCTCTGATTCACCCAGCAGAGTTGCTTTCTGAGAGGCAGCAGAGCCTGGGTTAGAATCCTTGTTCTGCTACCAGCTGTGTGACTTTGGGAAAGTCACTTAACTTCTCTGTGCCTTATTTTCCCCACGTGGATAATACGAAGATAATATTACGTCTCTATCATTGGGTGAGTGGAAGGATTAATGAGTTAACACAGGTTAAATGATAGTATAGACACGTGGAACCTGGGCCACTGAAACAGCAGCAGAGATGGTAGGGAGGACCCTGGAGGGGACTTGGGCACATGGACGCTTGACTTGGTTCTGCTACGGAGCAGCATATGTGACCATGGATAAGTCCCCTCCCTTCCTCTGGTCATTGCTGCATTTGGCAATAGTCCCTGGTTGAAAATAATCAAGGCTCTGACCTGGCCTCCCCAGCTTGCTAGATGGAACTGGTGGCTAAGCACACATCTGAGAATTCTCGAGTACTTTGTCTCCAGCCCTCAGTGCTCTCCTGGGCTTTTTCCCATCCAGCCAACTGAGTTCTAGACATCTCTACTCAGATGTCCCTCCGGCTCCTCAGAGTCAGCACATCCCCAACTGTGTCCAGCATGTTCCTGTATTCCTGGTGTCCTCCCTGATCCCCATCCCCACCCCACCCCAGTCTTGTCAATTTTATCCAACCCTCTTCTGACCCCCTGCAGGCTCCACTTCACCTGGGCGAGCTGAGGTAGCCTCCTGACCCTCCTCTTGCCTCCAGAGACTCTGTGCCCCACAGCTGAGCTCCTCTGCTCACGAGCCCCTGCCGGCGCTCCCCGACTCCCACACCCCAGTGAAGTCCCCTGCAGTGCCCGCACCATCTGATCAGCATCCACCCACATGTCTCATCTGTTTCTTTCTCCTGCAACCTGTGCTCCATACAACACTCACCAGTCCCGAGGCACAAAGCACGGTCCCATCTCCTCCCTTGTACCTATTATACTTCAACCTGCCAAACTCCCGTCTGTCTCTAGAAGTCCATCTCGGAGGGCTAAGCCTTCCTTGATCCTGTAGGGTGGAGGCAGGAGTCTTTTTCTGTACCTCTTGACTCTCTTGACAAACTGTCTCTCATGGAGGAAGTACCGCCCGTGGTTGAAAGTGAGGGCTGTGGAGTCCCCTGCCTGTACCAGTGCACGGGAGCTGACCATAACCTTGAAAAATTAGATCATGTCTCTGAGCCTCAGTTTTCCTCATCTGCAACATGGGCATCGAAGCAGTACATATCGCAGGGGCCTTAGGGAGGTAGGGATGAGTGGGATCATGTGTGCAGAGTTCTCTCCGTGGCGGCTGGCACATGGAAAATGACCCCCATTTGGAGCTTTATGGAAGATTCTCTATGCTCAGCTGAGTGGATGAAAGTCTGCGGGGACTAATGTCTAAGCCGTTATCCCACCTGGCCAACGACCACGCGTTGAAGAATGAAGCTTCAGGGGGAGGGGGATTGGCTGTAGCATCACAAAATTGGGCATGAAGGGGAGGCAAGACCCTTCTTCCTCTTTCCCCAGGCTTTCTCATAGGGGCTGTTTTCCTGCCTGTGTCTTTTCTAAAGAAAGGATCCCACTGAAAAGGCAAACATAACAGGAGGAAGCAGCAGCCAGGAGGCAGAGGAGGAAGAAACGCAATCACAGCACTTCCATTGCTATTAGCTGGCGCACTAGCTAATGGCAATGTTCTTGTCCCCTACGCTCCTCCCGGTCACCAGCAGTTACAGTGCGGGCAGCACTTTGGTCCAAATGAAGAAAACTGTTCATCAGAGACCAGGGACACTGCAGTCGCTAACCTCAGTGGCTCCTTGGTCTTTTTTGGCTTCTCGTTTGATGTGATCAGAGTGGTCCGGCGCCTCCTTTGGGAAGTGTCCCCCGCTTCCCTTCTCCTCGTATCCCACGGCCTCTGCTTCTCCATCACGGCATACGTCACTCTGAATTCCTTTCGTCTGTTGCAGTTGTGAGCGAGAGCTCAGTGCCAGTGCAGCGACCGGCTAGTAGGTGTTTAATAAACTGACTGAATAAATACTGTGCTCAGTGCTGCCATGAAGAAGAGACCCGGCCCTGCCCTCAGGGAGCTCCAGGCTGGTTGGGGAAAATAGGGAACAGCCCGGGCTGGGACAGGAACCAGAGCAGAGCTCCCTTAGGTCCACAGGCTAGGGCTGAGATGCCTCATCACCTCACTCAGTCCTTAGTCTCTGGCAGTCCGAATCAGGAACCCTGAGCTCCACTGCTCCACACCACACAGCTCACAGGATCCTAAAAATAGTTTTGTAATCTCAGGATGGGGAAGGAGCATGGAAGCCGTTCCTTCTGCTTGCATACCTCCCAGCACCTTGCTTCCAAGCACGGAGGTCTGTTTTAATCACAGACAGGAAGCATGTCCTCAGATGATGCAGAAATCTTCCCAAGCGGCCTTACTACCTCTACCACGCCTTTCACTGGGAGCGCCTCTGCTGTTGGACTCTCGGGAGCCCAGCTGCTCCCTGGGCCCACCAGACCCGCCGCTGGTGCAGACAGTGGAGTGTCACTTAGCATCCGATGCAGGCACCGCTGTCTTGCCTTCTAACATCTCTCTAGGTGGAGGCCTTAGGCTCTGAGAGCTTGGACAGGTGTGTGTGTGTGTGTGTGTGTGTGTGTGTGTGTGTGTGTGTGTAGGGGGCACGTGAGCAGGGGACTGAGGAGCTGTGCCACTGTTCAGACACGGATGTTCAGAGGGAGTTTGCTATCATGTTTCCAGGATGCTTTGGATACCCTGCCTCTCAGGAGACTCTGCTGGTGGGCTGGGGCTGGAGGCCAGAGCGGCCCTTCAGGGAGGGCCAGTGATTGCTGCCCTGCAGCCTCACAAGACACTCCCACCTGGCTCCCATCAGACCCTCCACAGGGCATTGACTCAGGCACCCCCCACTCCCAGAGGCTGTACTGAAGAACCCCACCTGGAGGCTGGGTGGCTCCAGCTGCCATCTTCCCCAGAGTGTCTAGCCAGCCAGTGCTTTGCCGGGAGAAAGAAGGGCACCATGGGAGGTGAGGGGTGGTCCTGATTCAGACTCTATGGATTATCCGGGCGCTGGAGTAATGCTACCCAAGGCCCCCGGCTCGCAGCCCAGAGGGCCAGTCCAAAGACATCTTGAGAGGGAGAGGCGACACCCCACACTCTGGCCCAGAAGCATCTGCGCACTGCACGCTTCCCCAGCACCAGCGCTCACCCCATCTTTCCTGCCTCCCGCCCTCCTCCTTTCCGGTAGTCAAGAGCCTGATCATCGCAGTCGCCCCGGGGGTTGGGAACCTCGCATAAGCGTCCCCTGTCCCCTGGAGGCGGGGGAGGTGGAACTGGCTAAACAAAGAGAAGCCCTAACGAGGGAACTTCAGGCGCCCAGGGCACACAACGCAGAAGAGAAGCGTGCCCTCAAAAGGAGTGAGCATTTCGTACTCCCCTTCTGGGTCCTCACTGCACGGATCACGGGAGTCGTGGGCAAATCACTACCTCCCTGAGGTCTGATGCCGCAGTGGGTAGGGGCAGAGGGAGCGCCCCCCGACATGACAAGGGGTCCTCACGCGGGTCGGACGGTGGCGCGGCCCTCAGAACCTCTCCGACGCTGAGTCCGGGGCCCTCCCCACGCCCTAAATCGCCCTTCCAGGAGGCGGGCTCAAAGCCCGCGGCGGAGGGTCCCGGGCACTCACTGCTGCTGTTGTACTTGACGCCGTTGAAGTACTCGGGGCACGGCCTCTCCACCAGGGCTCCGGCCGCGCTCCGGGGCCAGCACGTCCCGATCTGGTCCAAGGTCACGTTGCAGTAGGAGTAGGGACCTGGCGACGGGAGAGAGAGGAGCGGGACTCAGAGGGCGTGCAGGGGGTGCGGGACGCCGCGGGGCGCCGGGCGCCGAGCGCTCGGAGCGGGGGGCCCTGGGCGCACCCAGCGCCCAGGGAAGGAGCCGGAGCCGCCTGGGTCCGCGCGTCTCCTGCCTACCCTCGGGGTCCAGGGCCAGCGCCCAGCCGTCCGAGAGCAGCTCTTCGGCCAGCGCCAGGCTGCAGTTGGCCTCCAGCAGGCTGTGGAGCAGCGCCGCGTCCATCGCGCCCCGCAGCCACGCACCCAGAGGGAGAGTGAGCGCGCGCCCGGCGTGGCTGCCAGGGGCCAGGTGGGA
>NW_006436282.1:22033006-22057472 GCF_000325575.1 Pteropus alecto
AGCCCGAGGCCCTGGCCCTTGCCCGCCCAGCCCGACCTGCCGGGCAGCCTGCAGGTGCTGCGCCCAATCGCCCGCAGCCGCCAACTCCGGACCTTCGCGGAGAGAAGCTGGGAGCGCACCGCGCGGCCGGTCCACCCGCGCGATCGCGGCCAATGGCGGCGTCAGGGGGCGGGGCCGGGCGGCTCCTCCAGCCCCCAGCCCGGGGCCTGGCCCGGAGTCCGCCTGCTCAGGCCCCCGCGCGGTCCCGAAGAAGGCGATGGGGACAGAGAGCGTGAAACTGGGGAGCCGGGATGCCCCGTCCGAGGGTCCCAGACACCCGACTGCAGGGGTAGCAAAGCAAAGCAAAGCAAAGCAAAGCAAAGCAAAGCACTCCCACCGCTCGAGGAACGCACGCCGCTTCCCTAACAGAGAGCCAGAGTCTGCAGCTTTGCCGCCTGAGTGTTTTTTCCCTGACCGCGGACACTGGAGGGGGCCGGCAGTGGGGACGGAGAGTCCACGGAAGCAACATTGTGGCTGAAGGGGCTTCGACGGAAACAGAGAGGCCACGGAAATGTCTAGTGAGATCAAGTGGCCTGGATGGGCGGAAACCCGGACCAGGCTGTGGGGGCTGGGTCGGAGGGAGATCTCGGAGGGGAACCAGCCCTGGTGAGGAGGGTCTGGAGAGAAGGGTTCCTGGGTGGCGAAGTCCCGCGGAGAAGTTGTCTGAAATTATCTGGAGGACTTCAAACACCCGGGTCGTATCGCCCTGGGCTCCCGAGAGCATGAAGTCTTTCTTCCTCGTGGCTTGGGCAGGGCCACCGGCCTGTGCGCGCGCCCGGGCGAGCGGAGGCGCTAAACACCTTGACGTGGAATTGCCTGCTTCATAATTTGTTGTGGCTTCATTGCCCAGGGTGGTCCTGCGGCTCCTGCCTGCTGTGTGGGGGAATCTGGGTTCAGGAGACAGGGCCTGGGGTGTGGGACGCCCCAACTCAGGCTGGCTGCCGGTCCTGTTTGTCTCACCCCAGTTCGTACCCTCTCTTCTGGAGCTGTTTCTCCATCAGTGAAATGTTCTCTGAGGCCCCTCCCAGCCCTGAGAGTCTCTAGTTCTGAGTTTTGAGATGCAAATGATGAGGAGGATGTCCCTGTGTGAGTGTGTGAGTGTGTGTGAGTATGTGTGCACACATGTGTTATGTTTTATCCTTAGAGGGCAGGGGGAGCTGGAACCGTTCGTGTGTTCCAGTCTCACCAGCCTCCATGTTAATGCTGCCGTCATGCCCAGGCAGAGCCAGAGCACTGAGACCAGGGCTCAGCACTGGATTCTCTCCAGGGCTGGCTGACTGGCAGGTGCAAGGTGCAGGCCAGCCAGCCAGGTCTGTCCTCTGCCTCCTGAATGGACCGTTAGAACCCTTGGCTCAGTTCCGGGCAGCTGCATAGGCCAAGGTCTCTTGGTGTCCATAATAACCAATGCCAGGAGCAGGGGAGGAAAGGCTGAGTCCCAACCCCAGCCTCAGACCTGAGTCCCAACCCCAACCTTAAGCAGAGCCTTGTCCCCAGTCCCAGACTGAGCCCTGCCCCACAGGGTCGCACATAGGCTACAGTGTGGCTGGCAGGGTCAGCCCAGGTCTTCACTGGGAGGTAGTGTCCTTCATGCACAAAGTAGAGCCTGACACACACCGATCACAGCACAGAGAGAAAGGGGCAAGTCGAGCTAAGTTATTGACTCGCTCGGCACCAGAGCCGCCATGCGGGGAAGCAGCTCTCTCAGCGGGTGGTGAGGGCCCAATGGCCAGAGGCCCAAGGTCTTCTTGTCTCGCATGCAGCTTTCTGCGTAGGGAAGGCTGGCCCGAGTGACCTGGATTGCTTTTAACTAGGAAAGCACATGTCATAAAGGTTCCTCTAGGAAGTGACCATTTCAGCGGCAGAGCCAAAAACCATTCTGCACCTTAACTGGCCAGTCAGGGCCTGATCACAGACCCACAGACCCCACTCCTCCTAAGAGCGGCTCCCCACGCCCCTCAGGAAGGAGCCCAGCTCCTTTCACTGCAAAGAATATTCTTCACGATCATCTATCTGCCGTCCTCTCTCTCCTGCTCAACTTGAGATGCCCTTCGGAACAGCATGTCATTTCCTGGAACCATCTGGACCTCCGCACCTTTGCACGTGCTGCTCCCTCTGCCAGGAAGGCCCTTAAGGTTCTCTACTCCCATCAGCCCAGCCAGCGCCCATTCTTCCTTCCACGGTCCGTGCAGCTCTCACCTCCTTCGTCTTGTCTGTGTCTGAGTTGGGTGGCCGTCCTCGGTGCCTCCATCTGCTAGAAGCTGCTCTATGTCACACCAAGGTTGTTGGTTTTTCTGCTGTCTCCTCTACCAGCCTGTGACTCCCCAAGGGCGGGGCTGATCGTGTTCACCAACCTGGCTCAGCACCCAACAGAATGCTCCAGGCCTGTGCTCAGAGAGTCACCACTGAAAGCACAAATGCCTGGGAGGCGGCCTTGTCTGCGGGGCCACGGCTTTCTTCCTATTCGATCAGCCCTGATGTGTGTACCTGTGCGCGCGCGCATGTGTGTGTGTGTGGGTGTGGGTGTGGGTGTGTGTGTGTTGGATTGGGGAGTTATTTCAAGAGATCCTTGAATGTATTGGACCCTTATATTGCCTAAGGATCAAATGAATAATATGCCTTACAATGCATGCCCTATTAGATGCCTCTGTGATGAGTAAAACAGAAATCCATTTCAAGCCTGCTTGAAGTATACTGTGATTATGTGTGTTTTTCCTTTATTTGGACCTCAGGGGCATACAGTTTAATCGATCATAGCCTTAGATTCATGGCCCCTTGTCATCATTGGCCTAACTTTATTTTATTCTTATCTTTTCTTTCATGGAAGTTTGTATATAGCAGTATAAATATGGTTCTATCACCCAATCCAAAACTAGATCATCGCCGACACTTAGGTATTTATCTCTATACTCCTTCCCCAGAGGGAACCTTCTCTTCAATATAGTGTGATCATTTCCTTGCGCTTAGTTTTTTCAGTTCTATCACATAACTGTCTAAACAATAGATTGCTTCGTTTTACTTGTTTTCAAACTTTGTGTTAGTCGGTACGCATCTTCACAGCTAGTGGGCACTGAAAAGGGGGTCACTACCATGCCAGGGCCTGAGCAACCTAGTCCAAGGACACCCTCGCCATCCACACGTCCCTCTCAGGGGCATGGTTAATGAAGGGTGATGTGTCCCCACAGTGGCTTCTAGGCAGCATCGTGTGGTAGATGAATATTTAATGGCACGGAGAAATGTTCATTCTGAGTTTTAAGAGGAAAAAGCTGGTTACAAAACTACAAGACTGTGGACGAGGGATTGTTCAGTTTTATAAAAAAACAAAAATATGAAAACATGAGGCTCTATGGATTGATAACCTCCTGGGAGATAGAAATATTATAAAAATTCCTTGGTTGTGAGATAAGGAGTACTTACTGTCTTCTTTGGTTTTTAAAATTATTTTTTCCAAATTTTACATATATATATGTGTGTGTGTGTGCGTGTGTGTGTGTGTGTGTGTGTGCGCGCGCCAGTGTGTATAAAACGCATCCTGTTTGTACACAGATGAGTAATATGACAAGTTAAGCAGGGGAGGCCTTGTGCTTGGAGAAGTTGAGATCCTCCCCAGCAGACCCAGAGGAGGGGAGGCTGGGCCATTCTCCAGAGGTCACAGGGAAAGCGACGGTCTGTGCCACCGTTGGAGGGGAGTGGGTGGCAGGGAGAGGTGGCGGGTCTGCTGACAAACCGGCGTTGCCTCTGAGGGCGGAGCGCTCCGGTGAGGGGACATTTGGGGTCCTCCTGATACCAGGTGGCCTCCATTTACTGCCTGATGGCCACTTGCTGTGCCCACGCTGGGCATCTCCACAGTCTCTCATTCAGCCTTCTCAGTTGAAGAAACTGAGGCTCAGAAGGACTCGTGTCCTTCAAAACACATATGTGGAAGTCCTAATCCCCACTACCTCAGAAGGTGATCTCACCTGGAGATAGGTAATTAAGTTGAAATTACGTCATACGGATGGGCCCCCATCCGAAATGACGGCTCTTTTTGAGAAGCAGAGATTAGGACACAGACATGCGCAGAGGGGAGACCAGGTGACGACGCAGAGGACAGCCATTCGCAAGCCAAGCAGAGAGGCCTCGGAAGGAACCAGCTCTGCCGACATTTTGATCTTGGGCTTCTAGCCTCCAGAATCATGAGGAAAAAATTCTGTTGCTTGAACTCCCCAATCCGTGGTATTTTATGGCAGCCCTAGCAAAATTATGTGGATGGATTAGGTGATTTGTCCAGGGTCGCAAAGCTGATGGGCGGAGGAGCTAGGATCCAGACTCGGGTCTGTCTGACCTCAACACCCGAGCCCTTGACCCGTCCACTATAAGGAGGGCAGACAACGAGGCTTTCCTTTCCTTTCCATTTTATGTTTCTTTAAATTAAATTTATTGGAGTGACATTGGTTAACAAAATTATATAGGTTTCAAGTGCACAATTCTATACCATCTGTATATTGCATGGTATGTTCACCACCCAAAGTCGAATCTCCTTCCGTCACCATATTGTTGACCCCCAGACTTTCCTGTTCAGTGCCCGACTCAGGCTGCGCTGGTGCTGGATCTCAGTGCTAATCATCACACTTGCCTCCTTGTGCCCTGTTAACTGCTCCAGGTCCCAGGGGCACCCTGCAGCTTTTGTGGATGGTGATCTGGGAAGGCCGGGACACTGGGCGGGGGCTGGGGACATCCCTCCTGACCCCATGAGAACCCAGGGCTGTTCCGAGCTCTGCAGTGGGCTGACCCACACTCCGAATCAGCCGCTGGAAAACTCTCGGGGGTCAGAGCTCAGAGGCCCGGCTGCTGCTTCGAAGGTCCTTACTAGAAGATGACACTTGTAGCCACGGCAACCAGAGAATGTATTTTACGCCTGATGCGGGTCTTGCTGGAGTTTGAAAGCAGAGGGGGGGTTCCCTCCTCGGGCTCCCGAATGCCTCCCAAGCAGCCTCCTTTGGGTGCAGATGCAAGGAGCTGGGCGCAGGAGGAGTCTCAGCCAAGCCTCGCATCATCGGGAAGAGCCCGAACCCCAGTGGGGACAGGTCCTGCCCAAAGACAGCGACAAGAGCCAGGCCTGGAAGCCCGTCATTGTCCACAGCCCCACCGAACTTGGGGTGCCCAGGCGAGCCTCTTCCTCCTATAGGCAGGAGAGGCCCACCCTCATCCCCTGGGGTCTGCTGCAGGGTGCTGGCAGGCGGCTTGCATACCTGAGAGGTTGGTGAGGATAGTGACTGTATGGCAGTACTGTTCCAGCTGTGCCCATGGGGACTGGTCTCTGGGAGCCTGGCTTGGCCCGGCTGCCTAGGAAATAGGAGGCACAGGGTCAGAGGTCAGGCCACGGCTAGCCATCGACAGCGCGTGTCCGTCTCCCTGCCCTGTTTCGTTGCTCATCCTTTACTTCTCTTATCTCTATTGAACAGAGAGGGAAACTGAGGAGGGACATGCCCAAGGCCACACGGCAGAAGAGAAGCCCAGCCAGGCCCGGAACTCTGCTAACGCCTCAGAGGTTGTCGTGCAGCTTGACCACGAGGCAGGACTCTGCTCTGTCCATCCCTCAGCCTCCAAAGTCTCCTCCTCTGCATGGGACATACCCCTGTGCTGGGGCCCATGTCCTTCTGTCAGCAAAGCCAGGTGGGGGTCCACCAGCAGTTCATTCACCCAGTAAATGTTTGCCAAATGCCTACTGTGCATCTCGCCCCGGCTGGGGGACCCGGTGGGTACACTCGAGTAGCCCCAGGCTAGAAAGGGATCCCTCAGACTTAGAAGGTACAGAGGGAGCAGAGGAGAGTGGGTGATTCCACATTGTTTCCCTGTCACACTGATAAGCAGGCAGTTACAATGGGTATTAGGTTCGCACATGGGCGAGACGCCTAACCTGGACTTGAGAAGACAAGGGAGGCTTCCTGGAAGAGGTGGTACTTTGGGGACAACCAGATAGACGAACAGGGAAAAAGGAAGGACCACTGTGCCAGCGCGAGCACTCACCAGGGAACAGGTGTGTTTGCTGCAACAATGGTAATCCCACCCAGAAGATAAACACCATCCAGGGTCCCATCTCCTGAAAAAGTCATGAGAGTGGGTGCAGGGCATGTGGGACCAAGTGGATGTGGTCGGTTGGGTGAATTTGGCTCAGCTCAAGCCCTTCTCCAAAAATCTTCCTAGAAACCCTGTGCTTTTCTTTCTCTGACTCTCCAGCCAGCGTGGGTTAGGCCCCAGCACCCCTCCCCTGGACACAGGGCCCCTGGAGACGCAGCCTGCACCTCCTTCCCTGGGCTCACCATTCAGCTTCGCTCCGTGAACACGGAGCTGAGGAACTGAAGGCTCCGTGGAGGACTGGGCGTTGGAGCTGATCCAAAAGGATGGAAGGGCTTGGTCCAGGGGCAGGGCGAGGGGCGAGAAGAGCAGAGGGGGATTCTGGGGGCAGGAGCTGGGCAAGCAAAGCCTGGGACTCCGGAAAGCACAGGGCCTCCTCGCAAAGCATCAGGCCTCTGGTTTGGGGGCGCCATGACAAGGGCGGAGGGAGACAGGTGGGAAGGAGAGGTTTGTTCGACGTGAAGTTGGCACTAACGATGGCCAGACACGCTCTAAATGGTTTACGACAGTTCATTTAATCCTCACAATAACCTCTGAGGTAGCTGCGAATAACCCTGTTTTACAGATGAGGCGACAGGCCCAGAGAGGCAATCACCTCCCAAGGCCACAGGTGGGTAAGGGGCAGACGCAGGACTGGACAGAAAGTCTGATAGTTTATGCCTTGGTCAGGTACACACAGATGAGCTGCTCCGGGGTGAGGAACTGAAGGCCTGTGGCCCACGAATGTTGGGAGGACCCCAGGCCCTAGCAGGGCCACGGGGCTTGGGAGCCAGCTCAAGTTAGAGGGTACTCTCACCACAGTACGCGGTGCTTAGGCAGGCACAGAGCTAGGAGGAGTGGCGACCGTAGGAGGAATGGCAGCCGGCCAGCCAGCCAGGGCCTTGTGCAAGGGAGACGAGAAGTTTGGGTTCTGTAGCCTCTGAATCCCCTACAGATCCCATCATTCTCTCGTCTGCAAGGGGCACCTCGGGCTTCTGTACTGATCAGCGCTCACTGTCTCAGGGGCAGAAAGCTGCTCCCATCCCTCGCCCCAGCCGCCTGAGACTACCTGCTGCTGGAGTTTAGAGCTCACTTCTGTCTGGTTCACACCTGTGTCCCCACTTCCTCATCCAGAGCCTGGCACATAGCAGGTGGCCAATAAATGTTTGTTGGCTGACTGGATGGATGCATGGACGGATAAGACCATGGTTCTGGGCTTTCCGTGCTTGTCAGATTTACTTCTTTCTGAATTTTCACTTTGCAGCCAGCCCAGGTCCTGGTTCCAGTCTCTGTGTGCCTGGAACTGGAAGCCTTTACCTCAGCAGAGGGTGGGGGAGAGGCTCTGCTGGGGGAGGGGGGCAGCAGGTCAGAGCCAAGACGCCAGCTGCTCTTCCTCCACCTTGGGCCCTGTCCAAGGCAGAACCTGTGCCCCAGGGGCCAGGCAGGCCCCAAAGGTGCCCCCTCCCTGGAGCCAGGGGGTCTGGCCCAGCCTAATGCTCCCTCCTGGACTGCTGACAAAACTTCGTCTAAACTTAGCCCCTGGTTTAAGCCTGGGAGATTTACAGGACCACAAGTCCAGAAGCCAGGCTGCCAGGAACCAGAGGGGAATGGAGTAAGCCCCTCCCCGCCTCCTCCCTGCTGCCCAAGGTCAGAGAGGACTCCTTTGGGAGGGAGGCACATCCTCCCCAGGTTTTCTTCCGTTCACTGGTCTCACCGAGCCTGGAGGAGGAGATGGGGTGCTGTGTGTGTTGGGGGGGGGGGGGGGGGTGAATCTGTGCCCAGAGAAGACAGGGGGCAGCAATAGGCAGCATTGGACTGAGGCAGAGTGTGAGGGGTTAGAAATCATATGAAGGAAGCAGGTAATTATTTCCGGAGGGTCTGGGCAGACTTCCTGGAAGGGGAAATTTTAGATACTTGTTTCTAACTTACAAGGTGCTGGACCCTGAGAGCCCTCGGCAGCTTCCAGTGGGCCCTCCCGTCTCCGAGGTCTGTTCTCACGGCCCCTTTTTCTAAGATGGCCCATTCTCCCTTCCATCCTCATTCAGCCTCCAACTCACCTGGAGACACTTCCAGGCCTCCTCATTATGTGCTCTGTCATCTCTGAAAGCCTGTGGCTCCCCGCTCTCCTCTGCCCCTCTCCCCTTACTTATGCCAAACCCTGGGCCCTGCACACGGGTGTCTCAGGAGGGGAGGGGCAGGGGGCAGCAGGGGGAAGGTGGGAGGGAGGGAGGGAGGGAATACCTTGGCCCAATAAAGAGTGAGGTTGCTGGCCGGCAGGAGGCCTTATAACAGGACACCAAGGCCTAAAATTATCTCCTTAATTATTTAATAACAACAACTCTTCTAATGTCTAGTTTGCCTAAAAGTCACCTTTTTCAGTATTGTTTTGACATTCGAATGTCCTAGAAGTAACCTGACATTAATTTTTTTGTTGTTAAGCAAAGGGAATCAGGAGTCGGGCTGCCTGGTTCGAATCCTGGCCCTGCCACTTACCGACTGACCGTGGGCACGTGACCTCACCTCCACTTCCCCACCTGTACAATGGGGATAATGACAGCTTCCTTTTCATCCTCTAGGGGTGTTGTGAAGCTTAAAATAGATGATGGATGTCAGAGCTGAGAGCAGCGCTGGCATACATCTATTTAGCTGCTAAATAGAATAAACAAAATAAGCTTATCGAATAATTTGTCATTCCTTCTGGTAGCTTCAAAATGACTTCTTAAAAAATTCTAATTTTGAATAAATTGACTTCAGACAAACAGGCTGAAGATTCGTAAGAATGGTTAAAATTAGATAAAGTAGAAAATGACAGCTAAGAGGATACAGAACAGTTCTACAATTCGTAAAGTGCTCAAATTTAAGGCTTACTAGGAATACAAAATTAGGTAAGCAGTGCCCTCAAATTGTTTTTTAAAAAAATTTAAAACATCAACAAAATGGCAACAACAGAGAGGAAAATTAGCTGATCAGGTTAGAAAAGTAGTGGAATTTTTGGGAAGTCATTAGATGAATTAGCTTCTGGCAAATGGACCTTGAGACTGTTCTGCCCACCCCGCCCCCCACCACTCCCCAGCAGACCTTGACCTTGGGGTGGGCTATGCAGGTTAGGGAGGGTCCAGGCTCCTGGAGCTTAGGCCCCTGAGGGGAGTTCTCTCTCGGCTGAGCTTTCTCAGGACAGGTAGCTCCCACAGAAGTCGGGACCTGGGGAGACAGGACGGGAAGCTCCCACAGAAGTTGGGATCTGGGGAGGGAGGCCACAGAGTGCTGTCCTGAGACCCTGAAAGGGGGAAGCATCTTGCCCCCCAAAGGTCTGAGGGCCTGGACTCAGCCAAGATGGGCTGGTAGACTCCTGGGGTCTTCAGAGAATCCAGGGCTTTGGAACCAGCAGCCATATTCCTTAGCCTCACTCAACCTCCGTTTCTGGCTGTAAATAACCATCCCACCTTCCTGGTGTTTTAGTAAAGCATGGAGCTCCATCTCGGTGGAATGATTATAGCACTGCCTCTCAAAAGAGCTTCCCAAAAGCCTCAGAGGGCAACCTGAGAGCTCCTTGCCAGGGTGTCCTCCCCACTCAGACACCTGCTGAAACTTTCCCCATTGCAAATCGGTTCAGGCCCCTCTTATGCTTAGCGAGCTCCCTACCCTGGGGATAAAAATCAGATCCTACCCGGACACACCATGCCCCACTGCAGCATCACGTCATCTCTTCTCAGGGTTGGGGATCTGGGGGCAGCCCTGCTCCTTGCTTTCCTCCAGGACCCCCCATCTCCGCCCCTGCCATCCTGCCCATCGCACCTCCCTCCTGTCAGAAGCTCTCACGCTCGCACGCACTTGCTCACAGTTCCGGTGTCCAGAGCTCGGAAATGACACGCAATTCTTCGCCCCCACTTTCTTTTTGCCAGCGTCTCCTGCTAGGCTCTCACCTCCACAGGGTGGGAGGCAGGGACAGGGGGGCGTTTTCACCCCGTGTCCTCTCCATGCGAGGCCCTGCTTAAATACTGGTTGAACGAGTGAGGATGGAAAGCCAGGCCCCTCCTCAGTTGCCTCCCCACAGCAAACAGAAATCTCTGAATGCTGGATGAGGACCCAGAAATAAACTCCACTACCATGAAGGTTCAGGGCAAGGGAGCCTACGTTTGGGGGCCAGAGAGACCACGGTTCAGTTCCTCTTCAGCTGGTTACATCCTGAGTGACTCTGGGCAAGGACTTAGTCTCTAGTCTCTGGCTGGGGTTTTCTAGGGGGTTCAGGGGACAGGGCTTCGGTGACTGTAAGGGGACCACAGACTATTGCCTCTTAAGTTTTGGTTCTGACACCCCTAGAGCCCAGGGTGCCCTCCTAAAGACTCCTCCACCTGTCCTGGCTCTAGAACAGCAACTGGAACCTTCTCCATCTAACCAGCTTGGTCACCTGGCATCATACCCCGCAGAGGGGAGGGCTGAGCAGCACCCCAGACCCCAACACTGGCTCCCTCAGAAGGCACCTAACTCAAGAACAAGTGGGAGGGGGCAAAAAGATCTCAAAGCCCAGGACATGAGAGTTGTCACGGTGGTAGTGGACCCACTCCACACCTCCGCCCACCCCAAATGCAGCCTGCGATGTCATTGAAAGGGCCTGGCAGGTTGAGAGGCCGTCTGCCCACGGGGCACGGAGTGCATCTCGGCATACGCCCAGCGTCTCCTCTCCCTGACCAGACCCCCTGGGTGGGCAGGGCTCCCGCTGTCTTTATGCCGGATCTCTAGTGCCTGACACGAAACCATGGCTGAACTTGCTGAGTGCTTGCTCTGTGCCAGGCACGGTGCTCAGAGTTCTACTGTACCTTCCCAACTATTCCACATCGATCTCATTCTGATTTTACCCATGAGGAAACTGAGGCTCGGAAAATTTGAGTCACGTGTCCAAGGTCACACACTAAGCATCAAAGCAGGGATTTGAATCAGATCTGTCAGCCAAGCTGCTTTGCCACACGCGGTGGATGCTCATTAATCTGTTGAATGAGTGTTGAGTGAAGGAGTCCCCTGTGTACATATGGGGACATCGAGGCCCAGGAAATAGTCCCCGAGGCTGGTCTGTGGCGGAGTCTGGACAGGACCAGGCCTCCTGACTTTCAGCCTGACTCTGGCCCCCACAGCGTGTGATCTCTAGGTCTCTCTGTGCCCTTTGCATCCCTTTAATGTGGCTCTTCACGAAAAGTGTGGCCTAGGACGGGTTGCCCGCCTTCTTTGAGCCTCAGTTTCCTTATCTGTAAAAGGGGCATGGATTAGAAGGGGGCTCCTCCTGCACCTGAGAATCTATTTTGGGGAGTCACGCCCTCCTGGCCTCACCTGCTCCTTCTTTAGAGCTCCTCTCCACCCCCACACCCCAGCTCCCACCTGCAGACCCTGCCTGGCCAAAGGGCACCCACAGCTCTGAGAGGCCCTTGGGGAGGGTAGCTCTCCCTGGGAACCCTCTGCCCTGTTGCACGTTTTGTCCTGGGGGCTGCTTGGTTTCAGACGGGGCCGCAGGAGACGGGGCAGCTCTCCTGTGGTCTGTTAGGGGAAAGGCCAGAAATGGGGGGGGGGTGAGGAAGGGACTTGAGGCTCCTGCAAGAGGAGATGGAGGGGCATCCACGTGGGGAAGGGACAGAATGGGCAGGGATGGGAAGCTGAGGTGGGGCTCGTCCCAGACACTAGCAGCACAGCCACACCGCCTCATCATCCACAAGGCCTCCCTGTCCTGTTCCAGCGGCTGTTGGAATTGCATGTCTCCTTCACCGCCCCCTCCAGGCAGACCTCCATCCTATCCATCCACACGGGGATCCCGGACCCCAACCCGGCCATAAAACCCAGAGACTCCTTCCACCCAACTCACAGCAGGCCGAGTGAAACCAGGCCTAGGAACTGCGCAGAGATCCCCTAATCTCGCAGTCAGGTCAGCACAGAGCTTTCGCTCTGGGGACCCCGCCTGAGACCCCACCCCCACTGCCCACACTTACTTTCAGTAGCCGAGGGAAGAGGCAGAGCAGGCAGAGGAGGGTGTATGGAGAGTGGAAGAGGCGAGGGGCCTCCGCGGGAGCCCCCATGCCCTCAGCGGTTAGGGACCGGAGTGCACCTCCGCGGCCAGAGAGCGTCGCCCCGGCCCTCCCCACCAGGCGCGGCGGCCAAGGTGAGGCCCTGGGCGCGGGGCATTCTCCCTCGCTTCTCCTCCTGCCCCACCCCCCACCAACCACCCCACCGCCACCCGGGAGGCGGTGACACCGCCCCGCAGCCCGCCCCCTCCAGGTTATTTATAGCGGGTGCTGGGCAGCCGTTTCTTCCCTGGCAGCTAGGGACCAACTCTGCCTGCAGACTGCAGAGAAAGGGTTAATGGCTCTTAACTGCCGCTGCCTTTGCCTGGGCTGTAGCCACCCAGGGTGGGAAGACGGGAATTGAGAGAGGAAGGAGGGGTCCTGGGCGGTGGCTGTGGCCCAGGCGCAGAGCGGCGGGTGGGTCTCACCCCCCGCCAGGCTTTCCAGCCTGCGGGCATCTTCTAATTGTCTGGGAGTTTACCAGGCGCCAGTGCCTGTTGGGACATTTGGAAGTTGAATGTGGATGCAGATTAAATAACAGTACTACTGGATCAATGTTCAACGTCCTGATTTGATAACTTGCACGGTTCCTATTCTTAGGAAATACACATTCTGGGCTAAAGGGTTACCGTGTTTCCAGTATTTTAAAATGGTTCAGAAATACAGACACACACATGCATGTATATATATTAAAATTTAAAAAACAAACAAACTCCTAAACACTGAGGACAACCGATGCGGCAAGCCAGGCCGCATGCAGGGTTAGGCTGGGCCCAGGCATTAGTTTGCTTCAGTAAATTGCCCAGGGGCCCTAAAGTCAAGCGGGGCTGAGCGAGCAGGTCTCCGGTGGGGAAAGGTCCAGCTGGGTCAGGGCTCGGGGAGGAGAGGCCTGTTCACTGGGAGCCGCTGAAGCAGCCTCCAGACCTGTTCCGACAGGTGGGCCTGGTGCAGGGAGTTTAAAGGCTTTAGCAGCAGTTCCAAGTCTCCGGACCAGAGGGGAAAGCATTTGAGGAATGTGATTAGTGGGGCACAGAGCTTTTCCTGGGGGGTGCAGACAAGCCGGGCACAGGCCCTGGAGAACTCAACCCGAGTTTGAGAAACTCAGACACTGCGTTCACTCTGGTCACCCTACCAGGGACGTTTTTCTGTCCCTCAGATCCTCCTCTCCTCCACCCTTTCCTCCAGGCAGCATCTCCTGATTGCTCCCACATCACCCTGCCCTGAATCTCCCAGGCCTGAGCCCATGGCTTTTCTCTGGTGCGGACTGTTCTCTGAGGAGCCCTTGGAGGAGGCTGGTCTCAGGTCCGCTTGGGCAGAGCCCGGGGCTCCGCCTCCTCTTTTTCTTTCTTTCCCTCTCCCTCTATTGCACAGAGCCTCGCCCAGGCGGTGCAGGGGAATCTATGGGAAAAGCTGAGGAAGAGTTGACCGGATCTTCCGATTCATTTGAAAGTGACAGAGTGGACCCCCTACCCAATGCTGGAACAGAATACGGCTGGTTAGAGAACAGTCCACACCTGCTCAGATGGTCTTGGTCAGATAGGGCTCCTGGCAGGAGGTGACCACTCTGCAGGACTCTGACGATGGGGAGATTCAGAGAGAGAGTTAATGGGTCGGAACGAGGTCCCTCCTTCTCTTCAGCAGATGGTCTTGGAGCCTCTCCGTGGTCAGCCTCTCGATGTTAAGCAGAGAGCAGAGGCTCTGACCTCACGGTCAACCTACGTGAAGGGATGTGGAGATCTGGGCATAAGTAACTGCACTGGGAGGTGAGAGGAAGTATAAGGCACTGGGGCAGCTCAGGGCAGGGAGGGAGGGGACTTGGGGGCGAGGAAGCACCACAGGATTTAAACAGAGGGAGAAGGGGAGCCCTTTACTCCATGTGGAGGAGTCAGGGTGGGCAGAAACAGGAGTTGGGCAAGAGAAGGCTGGCTCGGCCGGCGGCCTGGCTAGGGAGCGGACGGTGTTGAGCCAGGGTGTGGGGGACGGGCTAGGAGGAAGGTAGATTTGCTAGGCTTCCAGGAGGGTCTAAGGTGCAGACACGTAGATGACTGGGCGGGGCTTTCCTTGTGCTTCCAAATCAGTTTCCTTGCTCCAAGCACCTGGCACACCCTTAAGAAGACTGTCTTTGGACAACTAGGCTCCCCAGGTACCCCAGCCCCAACTCTCAAAGGTGAGCTTAGCCACCGACTGGAGGAAGAAAAACTCTGGGTGTCATCAACACCCCAGGGACCCTGCGGGGGCCAAGAGGCCAGCGCTTTGCCTGCATCTCACTGCTAGGGACCCCGTTCCCCTCTCTGTCCTGCTGTGCCTCTCTTACCAGTTCTGGGAACACTTCCTTTACAAATCACAGCAGGCGATGCCTCCTATTCCCCCGGAGAACTTGACCTAAGGGAGCCTGGAAGGTCAGGGAAGTCCGGACTTGATCCCTCGAAATGGAATGGGTTAAAAACCACCCCCACCAACAATAAAAGTATACAAAACCCTTGAACCCCTGGGGTACCTTTGAGGGACTGCTGGTGGTAGAAGAAACCCTGCCAACAACTGCAATCTGGCAGGCTAATAAAAATGATCATTTATAAGCTTTCTGTTCCTGAGAGCAGACGAGGGACTGATGGGAGCCTACTTATTTTTGAAAATGCCTCGTGGCCATTGCGATGATGAAAGATGAACTCAGGGTGGTCTAGGAGGGAGGTGGGTGGTTTGCTTTGTAAAGACGGGAAAACTTGCAGATTTAGTTTGGCATTCGAGATGGAGAAAGGATGGGAGGGCTTGGGCGTGGGCTGGGGGATGTCTCTGGGACTCGGGGAAAAAAAAGACTACAGGGCACCCAGATGCCAGGTCCGAGGAGGGGCTGGCCGGACGAGCTTCCCTGAGGTTTGGCTGGTCAGTGAGCATTAGCAAGGGGCCTGTGATAGTCTCAACTCTCCCCACCTTCATAACAAGTCCCCTGTTTATTTATGGTGCTCAGGGAATGAAGACTAGTTGTGCCATATGTGGACAGAGGTTTGGGGAAGGGTCGGCAGCTGCAGGAGGCAGGAGGGGTTACCGAACACGTCTCGGTTTTGTCCAGGACGGTCCCGTCCCTCTGAGAAATGCTCCATCCTCTACTCCAGCGTTTCTCAGTGTGTTTTCATTATCACCTCCTCCCTCCTTAAGGAGCCTTTTTAGAGCTTTTCCTATTTTCTTCTCCCGCTATGAAATTTCAATACTGTGGATGTACTTACTGTATGTGCAGTGGTTCTCTGGAGGGCCACAAACATTGGTAATATCCAATATTGTTATGCCCCCCAAGACCCACTTTTTGCCTCCTTGGGGACACTATTGTCCGCTTGAAAGTGCATGCTTTACTCCAAACATATGATTTGATTGGCAGCAGGCTGCAGTGGTGGGGAAGCTGAGCGGAGGGAATGAGCTGCCACAGTCCAGAGGGAAACCAGGAAGAGACGGGAAGAGAAGGTCCAGGTGGCTTCCAGGCTCAGGTGAAACCTGTTTCGCCTCTGCCCCAGAAAGGGGGCTCTCCAGTAAATCTCCCCCGATCCCTGAGCTAGTTTGAAATGCGTTTCTGTTGCTTACTGCCCCAGGAATTCTGAGCAACATAGAAGGGGGCGGGAATTGAACAGGAGTAGACTTCAGAGTAAAAGATGACCAGGAAAATGGAAGGCGCTCCATCCCCATGTCTGGGAACCAGAACTATTGAGGAGAGCCCAGACTTTCTGTACATCTGCTGGCTGGGGCAGTCAGGCCATTGTAAGTAGCCATGAAAGGAGGTGACTTTGGAGGACCGAGTTTCTCAGAGATACTTGGGTTGCATGTGTCTCTGAGCAAGGGAGGGACAGGGCTGGGTCTATGTTCCAGAAGGCTCGCTCGAGCAGCAGAGTGGTTTGGGGTTGAAGATGTCAAGTCTGGAGTTCAGGAGAGAGCGAAGTGGCTAGTACAGCAGCCCAGGCAAGAGATAAGATGATATCTCAGTGCAGAGCGGGGTCTGTCCTGCCTTGCAAGGCCACCACGCTGACCCCGTCTCTCGTCTGTGGCTGAGACTGCTCAGACTTGGCGCTGTAGCAAATGAGGTTGCTTGGGGTCTCTTACCCTCTCGCTCGAGCTTATGGCCAGGTGACAGCTTGTTCCCTAGGTGTATGGGGCTATCTCCTTATTTTAGCTGTGGTCACACCAATTTAGTCTCAGAGAGCAGATTACGCGATTGCTTTTTTTTTTTTTTTTTTTTTTTAAAGCCTACAGCACCCAGTTTTCCCAGGCCGTCTCCCATCCAAGTACTAACCAGGCTCGACCCTGCTTAGCTTCCGAGATCAGACGGGATCGGGCGTGTTCAGCGGGGCGTGGCCGAAGGCGCAGAGTGCGCTTTTGCAATGCCATTTCAGAACAGTTTTATAGCATCATTGGAAGAACAGTCATTGATTTTGCTCCTTTTTTATTTTTGTTTTGTTTTGCGGGTCCTGTGGGATTTTACTTTGATCCCTCTCTTTTTCTCCTTCCCTCTCTCTCTCTCCCTCTCCCCCTCTCCTCCAAAATCCTGGTTCAGGGGGGCCAAGTCCAAATATGAGTTATGATGAGTTCTGTTGTTACTCGTCTCTAAAGAAAAACAAGTCATCATGTTTGATTAATAGGGATTAAGTCAGCTCTGGCAGAGTTTTTACCTGCTCATGAAGGAGCCTGGAACTTTGTGCCTGGAGAACAGCTGCAGGGCTTGTATTTTCGGGAACAGACTCCAAAGGCTGAGTGGCACTTGGGCCTGGCTCCAGGTTGTCATGTCTGTGGTTTCACAGCTGTCTCCCTGTCCCTCCGGGAGCAGGCGCCATGGGCCAGGCTGGCAGAAACCAGGCCTCTGTCCCTCCCCCGGGAAGGTATCCCAACCATGGGCCTCCACCCCTGCTCCAGTGTCTGCCCGGGCCCACGAGATGCCTCTCCTCCTCCCTCCATCTTTTCCCTAGTTCCCTTAACCGTAAAACGAAATAACACCCACCATGGAGGAACATGGTGAGGACTGAGTGAGAGCAGGTGTAGACGACCACTTCCTAGAAATGTGAGGAAATGCCATTATTGTCATTTATGTTCTTCTAGTTCAAAGTCAACAAACATGGAAGAGCCGCCATGTGCAAGACCCTGCGCAAAGCATGACCATGGGTGCTTAGAGCAGAGTAGGTTCTTAACAAATGTCTGTTGAGTGAGTGAATGAATGGATGACTCATTTGGGGTGCTCAGGGACAGAGAAGTCCCTGGCACGCAGGGCAGATTCTGGATGTTTCCTGAACTCCTACTGAGCACTGAGCTGCAAGGGAAAAGACGGTCCTTAGTATGAATTAAACATGCATTTATTGAGCACCGATTAAGCGCAGGGTGCCGGAGAGAAAACACAGCAGCCGTCCCAGGGTGGTGGGGGAGACAGACGAGTGAGCACGCAGGGCTATGAGGGCGAGTGAGTATGGGGTTGCAATACCACCCCATCGAGGCCGGGGAGGATGAGCAGAGCTTGGCCAGGCTAGGCGAAGGCGAAGGTGTTCAGGTCAGTGGAGGGGCATTCAAGGTGGAAGAAAGGCCTCCCAGAGGTGAGCCAGACGAGACAGGCTTGGGAACCTGCAGGGAGTTTGTGGGCGTGGAGCTGATCACGGATGGACAGGGAGCACTAGGGTATAAGCAGAGCCCTGGCCAGGGGGCTTGTGGGCCGAGTAAGACAGCCATGGGAGGAACCAGTCATGGGGACAGCATGGTCACTTTGGCATTGTAGAAAGAATAGGGTGGAGAATGGCTTGGCTGGGACCTACGCAGAGGCAGGAGACCCGTCAGGAGGCCCAGTCGATGAGAGGCGGTAGTGGCCTGCATTCTGGTCTTAATGCTGCTCCCCAGAGGACATTAGAGCAGGAAGAGACCTAACAGTCACTCAATTCACACTCCCGCTTTACAGGTAAAAAACTAAGGCCCAGTGAGGCCTGGTGTGAGTTCAGGAAGGCCACCTGGCCTTCTCCCCATCCCCTTCTGCCTGCAGAGTGAGATGAGCCAAGGACATCTGTCCCTTTCTCCTCGTCTGGACCAGGCTGCCTCTGCTGTGGGGTGACTTTTGGGACTCCCGGAAGATAGGAGCCTGAGATATACGTTAATAAAAGGTGCGTGATCTGTGAGGCTGGCAGGGCCCGATTTCAGCCCTTTGCTGGGTAAAGTCAGGGCTCGTGGCTGGGCAGCTTGGGGAGCCTCTGACTGAACCTGGGAATGTGAGCGAATGTGGGGCCAAGGCCAAGGCCACTGGTGCCAGATGGGCAAGGCAGGGAGGTGGCCTTTTCTAATGGAGTTCCCTTGAGACATGGGAGGACAAAGGAGAGAGCCAGAGGAAGCCACATCTACATCATTCTCTCCCCATGGCTGGCAGGACTGGGTGCAGGAGTGTGATGTGAAGCCAGAGGCCTGGAAAATTTGTCCTCTGCTATGCTCTCTTGTCTCTGAGCCTGGACCAGGATGGAGGATTCTAGTCCTGCTGTGTGACTCACCAGTGTCAGCCCTCATAAAAATCTTCATCGTCTGGTCCTTCTCACCTGTCAAGCGGGAATAAGGGACGTCTCTGTGACTGGGTGACGTTACATAACACCTAGGTCCTAGAAGAGGCTGGAGAAGTTCAGATTCCCAGGGGTCTGGCCTCCCCTGCCCGGGGCTGATGGCCTCTGGGGCAGACGCTCCGCTAACCCTCCTTGGTCGGTGGCAGCTCCGCTTTGCTCCCTCAGCCTGAGCCAGCCTGTCAGTGACATGGGGTGGAATCTACTTCCTTCCACTTGGTATCCTTTCTTTGATGGCCTCAGCTGTTCCTGGAGCAAGATGAAGCCCTGAAAAGTACAAATTAAGGGACATGGAGGTTATGAGAACTGAAACCCTACATCCCTGATTCACCCCCTCCCACTTGCCCAAGATATACAAAAATCATCAACAGTGTTGAAGGCCTTAAAAAAGCCAGAAGCAAGGAGACATTGAACCCTTGAAGGCTCAGAGGAAGGCCTGAAGCGGGGTCGTGGGCCCTTCCGGTCAGCGAGCCCTGACCTCTGGAGAGGAGAAAAATTGTGTCCCAGCTCCTTGCGGGCTGCTTCCTCCGCGACCTCCCCATCCGTATGTCTTCCCCTGTGAGGACGGCTCTCCTCTGAGAGTTCATTCAAGTTGGTGTAAGCACGCTATCCCGCATCCCAGGGGAGGCTCTGTGACCTCCCAGGCGGTGATGTGTGTGACGCAGTGACTCATGTTCTCATGGTCACCGCCGGGCAGAGGCCCGGCTTCCGCTGGCCCCTTGATCTCACTCTTGCGTCTTCCCTTGGGCTTGCGCGGACCCACACGTGGATTCTCCCAGTCCTTGACCATGGAGCAGGGTGCAACCACCTCTGCTGCGGGGAAGCTCTGTGGCCAGGCCCTCCTCCACCTCCCCAGCCAAGACCCCAGCCAAGACCCCGCTGCTCGGTGCTGGCTGCTCCAGCATCTACCGCCTCTGACCTCTCCTCTTCTAGGCCCCACTTGCCCTTGCCTGGTGAGCGGAGACCATGCCGGTGCCAGCACCCTGCCGACGGTGCTGGCCACAGAAGTCTCTGCGATTGGCTGGGAAATGGGAGGTGCAGGGAGGGTCTCCTCTCTCCTGGTTTTCCTCTGCGAGAAGCCCCACAGCAAGGCACTACTGGGTCAATTTAATGGGACAGTTCCCGCGATGGAGAAGCATGGCCACAGGCCTCCAGAAGGCGATACAGCCTCCGGTGGCGCGTGCAGGCCACTCCTTTCCTCCAGCCCCTGGCTTGCTGTGACTCCCCCGAGGGGCTCAGAGCAGTCCTGCCATTTCCGTTTCGCCTCTGTTAGGGTTCTCCAGAGAAACAAGATCAGTAGGATATGTATCTATAGCGTGAGATTTATTTTAAGGAATTGGCTCACGCCGTAGCGGGGGCTGTCAAGTTCAAAATCCATACGAAAAAAGGCAGGTTGGAAGTTCAGGTAAGAGTTGATGCTGTAGTCTTTTTTTTTTTTTAAGATTTGTTCTTATTTATTTCTTTACTATTTTTTATTTTTTAGGTGAGGCAACCCTTGGTTGACCACACAGATTGCAAGGACCTTGTCAGCTTACGATCCCTTATTTTTAATTTATTTTTATTTTTTTTTACACCTATAGCACCTGGTCTTCCTAGGTAGTCTCCCATCCAAGCACTAACCAGGCCCGACCCTGCTTAGCTTGCGAGATCAGACGGGATCGGGCACGTTCAGGGTGGCGTGGCCGTAGACTCTCTCTGTATCTTAATGATAAACTTATCTCAGCACTATTTACTAAGTAGTCTAACAAACGTTGACAGGAAATGCTGCACCCCTGAGCTTTTGGGGGGGCTTTGTACTTTGTGATTGGATGAGGCCCACCCACACTGCGGAGGGTAATCTGTTTCACTCAAAATCTACTGACTTCAGTGTTAATCTTATCTAAAAAAATACCTTCACAGCAACATCTGGATGAGTGTTTGACCAAACAACTGGGCACCATAGCCTAGGCAATTGACATGTAATAGTACCCATGTGGCCCTACACCTGTTTATCTCATAGGCCTGTGTGTCTGAACCCCATGGGCGGGCTTGGTTTGAGGTTTTCTGAGAATCTCCTAGCCCACATGTAAACAGCCAATGCTCCTGGCTGGGGGTGGGGCTGGGGGTGGGGGTGCCCACCTCCTTTACTGGGCATCGCTGAAGCTCATGCGTATAATATCTCTATCATGAGAGAAGAGAAGCACACTGTTAGACACAGCAAACCTTCGGTTAAGGGAGTATGAGAATTTTATAAGGGTCTATATTACTTTTCAACAGTAAGAAAGATTATATTTAGGAATGTAAGACTTGGCTTTTAGCAGGGGAGGTTGGTTGTGGCTTGTTCTGGGAGACCCAGGCTGGGTGGCTTAGGCTGGGCCTGTAAGCAAGGCCACCGGGGAGGAGAATGCAGGCCCCCTGACCCGGGCCTGGGCCTCATCCCACCTCACTGCACAGCTCCATGGTCTCTGGTTTCAGTTAGAGACTTGGAGGCCGAAGCCGCAGGGAGAGTGAGGCCTCTGAGTTAATTCAGGGCCTGCAGCCTGGAGTACCTGGCTCACTATCACATACAAGGCCCCAAGGGGCAGTGGGAGAGGGATCGCTGGGAGATCTGCTTCCAGGTCCGATCAGGACAAAGCGCAGAAATCAAACCCCAGTCAGCCTTCTGCAGCATCCTGGCAGGTGTCAGAGAAGAGAGGCCAGCCCCTCAAGGGCTGCTGGAGACGGCGCTCTGTGGACAGACCAGCGAGCCACACCAGCTTGTCTTCTCAGCAACCTCGTCCCCTGTGGTCGCTGATACGATCTGGTCCCAGCCCTGGATCAGCTCTCCTTGGGGAAGACAGGAAGAGGAAACCCAGGCTGATCTAGGGGGAGGAGAAGGGATGAGCAGAGAAGCAGAGGGAAACTCCAGACCCCCTTCTCAGGGAGGCTGCCTCCCCCACAGTCGGGGACAGCCCAGGCTGGGTGTGACGAGGAGGGGTAGGCAGTCATGGGGGCTGAGACCATCAGTGACGGAGAAGGGAAGGGACCCAACGATGGAGACAATTGGGTGGTGGAAGGAAGAAGTCGATGAAAGTCATTGTTGCTTTGTGTTCAGGGAAGGTGATCATGTTATTCTTAGAAGGAAGCATATTTAATGAGGATGTGGAATCCCACACCAAAACCCTTGAGTTCTTCATTTCCAAATAGTGGGCTTGGTAAGTTTACCTGAAATCGTGATGGTGACAGCTGATGTATATGTAGCCTTGCTCTCCGTGAGGCAGGATTCCAATCCCTTTACATATACTGTATGAATTTATATAATGCTCATAACCCCTTACTGTTGTCTGTGTTTTAGGGATGAAGAAACTGAAGCACAGAGAGATTAGGTTACAGGCCCAAGTCCCAGAGGCAGTAAGTGGCAGAGCAGGAGTTGAACCCGCGCAGTCTAGGTCTTAACCGCATGCCAGGGTGTCGTTTTGCAGGAAAGGCCACCAAAGGTCTACAGGTCCTTTTTATCCCGATGTTTGCTACAAGACGAGGACATCAGCTCTCCTCCAACCCCTGGCACTTTGGCTGGTCTTACTGGGAGGCTTTTTGTGAAGGGAAAGTAGAATTTCACTCAAAAGCTTTTTCTTTTCTTAAGGAAGATAGTGCTCTCAAATTGAGCACTGGAACCATTGATTCAGGGATAACAGGAAGTATTTGTACAAAGAAACGCATTGCCTTGCACAATTTGCTATTGCTTTCTTTGGCAGATTTATAGAATCTGAACAAAGGAAATTCAAATGGTCCTGTATTTATTTCCCTTGGCTGCTCAGGAAAAGGGGAAATGGATTTTTTTTTTTTTTAACATAAATACCATCACAGGCAATCACAAATATTGATTCTGTGCAGGGTTTTTTTTTCTAATATACGCACATAGTAGGGGCTCAGTAGAAATTGACTAAAGCTGGACTGCGTGGTAAGAATTGTGTCTGCTGCGTTCTGGCTGCATGACCCTGGGTGAGCTACTTCCGTTCTCTGGGTCACAGTTCATTTTGTAAAGTAGAGTTCAGAATATTATAGTCCCTACCTCCTTGAGTTGCTCTGAGGATGGCATGGGTTAATCAAGGCAGAGAGCGCAGTTGGATGCCGGGCCTCTGCCTTCACATGGCTTTATGCGGGAAAGTGAGAGGAAAATGTGGCCAGGCCAGAGGAGGTCCCCCTGGGCCCCTGCTCCTGATGGTCTGGCCCAGAAGTGACATTGATCTTTTACAGATGTTTGCATTGTAATGAAAGTCTAGCAATAATTTGCAAATTTATTAATTTGCAAGCTTTGCAAGTTCCTTTAGAGAACACTAGTTTAATCACCCTCATTGTAGATATGGAAACCAAGGCCCAGAGAGGGGAAGGGCTCGCTCGGCCCTCACAGTGACGCCCTGTCACCTCTGCGACTTAAGTCCCTCTAGGTGGGAGGCTGTATTGCTTCTCCAGATTTGTTTCTCTATCTAAGACTGTGACCTGATCGCAGGTTCGAATGTCGAAGAATGAAGAGATCACCTTTGGGAAAATGCAAACACAACTCAAGGTAGTAAGTTTGGCATTGAGGTGGTGCCAGGATTCACCTGGGAAGGGATAGCGGCCATCAGTTTAATAATCAGACCTCTTAGCCACGGGACTAGTTAACCTGGGAATTCTTTCCCAGAGGATCTCACCATGATTTCTGTCCTGGCTGTTGACGGCTGAAACTATGGAGCAGTACGCATGTTCTAGATCATTGGAACCACAGTGATGACCGTGTAGAGTCCAGAACCCTTATGTCCACGTCACAGCGAGGGAAAGTGACACCCAGAGAAACGTTATCTGTCTGTTATCTAGTTCGAGATGGATTTCACACCGGAACCGAGACTTGCTGACTTCCCAAGCAGGAATCCGACTGTAAGAAAACAGCACTTCCCTCAGCAAGCCTCTTTGTGATTTTCCCAGTAGCAATGTTTTAAAAAATATTTCACAAAACCCCCCAACTCCAGCTCTTATAAAGGCGGACCCTGTAGACATGGGAAAGAGAGTTTGTTGCTCATGCAGATTTGAAGACTGTAGGCCTACAGAGGGCAGAGAGCTGATTCCCAGGAGAAGGCAGAGTTAGGTCGTTGGACATCTTTGGCTGTGACTAGCCTTGAGAGTTAGTTTGAGGGTCTAGCCTAGGGCTACTCAAAGGAGGTGTCTGTGACACTGTCAGTTGGTAAACTTTTGGCTACCGGTCTGCAATAAATATAGAAATTGAGAGTAAACATATGGAAATTTATGGCAATTGGCAGAATAGTTTTATGCTCACTGAATCTAATAATAAAAATGTATTTTGTGTATCTTTATGGTTTAGTTCATCTTTTCTGGAAGTAAGTCTCAAAAATGTTGCATGTCCCTGATTATTCATGAGGCTGAGCACGTTTCCATGTGGTTATTGACCATTTGTAAAGAAATGCTGATTGAATGGATTAGGTGTTTAGAGAAGGTTCGCTGAAGGAGAAGAGTATTGTAGCTGAGCAGCAGTAAGGGGCGGAGCCAGGTTCCCAGCCCTGGAGCCTCCGGACTCCAAGCCAAGGCTCACTGCAGGCTGCCCCTGAGCAGCACCGCTCCCCATTCCTCCCACGAGCAGCACCGCCCCCCATTTCTCCCGCAGCACCCCCGGGCAGGCTCAGATCTGTGGGTGCCCTGTGGGGCTGGGCCTGACAGCCAGGCTCTCCTCATCAGCAGCCTCCTCTGGTCCCTGCTAGGAGAGGGGGCATCCTGCCATGTGGC
>NW_006436282.1:22057532-22063785 GCF_000325575.1 Pteropus alecto
TCAATCCCGCCTGCAGGCCTTCTGCCTTCCCACTCTAGCTCCTGTGTGGGCTGAGAACTCAGAGTTTCTGAGAAGCACAGAGGGGGCGGAGCCTCCGCGGTGAAAGCAATTCATCTCTCCTGCTGCTCTGATGAGAAGGCTCCTTATATCTGCCTGGGGTCTGACTGCCCAGCTGGCATGGGACCCCCCAGGGCTGCCACTTACCTCCCACCTCCCCAATACTCTGTGCAAAAACCTGGTTTGTGTCTACGGCCATGCCACCCTGAACAAGCCTGATCCCGTCTGATCTCGGAAGCTAAGCAGGATGCGGCCTGGTTAGTACTTGGATGGGAGACCACCTAGGAAGACCAGGTGCTGTGGGTGTAAAAAAATAAAAAAAAATCATGGATTGTAAGCTGACAAGGTCCTTGCAATCTGTGAGGTCAACCAAAGATTACCTCGCCTAAAAACAAAAACAAACAAACAAAAAACCAAACCTGATTTGTGGCTCCACGGTCACTTGGACCGTTTTCCCAAGAATGGTACTCAAAGCAGGCTGGCTTGCTTTTGGGGACTCCTGTACTTCAGGTCCATAGGCCCTTCCTCTCCTCTGCAGGGCCTTGGCTGAGACCCCATGAGCTGAGGAGGCCTGGGGCTCCGCTCCCAGCCCTGTCTCTGGTTGACTTGCCCCACAGCCTGCGATGCCCCTTTCCCAGCTCTGCCTAAGCACATCCTCCCCAGGGGCAAAGGCCACCTTTCCCATGATGTCTTCTTCAGGTTCCCATGAGAACTGTTTCTACCTCCATTTGGACATCTGTCTCCTTTCAACTTGGATCACTGAGATTTTGGACATAGGCAGTAAGGCCTGGCACATCCTCAATGTTATGAGGATATTATTTATTCATTCAACCACCATTTATTGAGGGCCTGCGATGTGCCAGGCACCGTTACAGCACTGGGAACAGAGAATGAAAATCACTGCTCTCATGGATCTGAGATTCTGGGAGGCAGGCTATAAACACGACGATTAAGTCAAAGGCATAGCACGTCACATGCAGATAGGTGCTATGGGTGAAATGAAGCATTGGAGTGCCAGGGGTGGGACAGGATGGTGAAATGTTAAAGGGAGTGAGGGAAGGCTTCGCTGAGAAGGGGACATGTGAGCAAAGACTTGAAGGAGATGCGGGAGTGAGCCCTGAGGCTCCCTGAGGAAGGAGCCAGGCAAGGAGCAGGTGCCAAGGGCCTGGGGCAGGATCGTGCTTGGCATGTCTGAGGCACAGGGTGGCGAGAGCAGAGTGAGCAAGGGGGAGACAGGTAGCATATGGAGAAGGAACAAAGCAAGGTCATGCAAGGCCCTGTGGGTCATTACGAGGCCACTGGCTTTTAGGCTGCATGAGCTGGAGCTACTGGAGGGTTGTCACTCTTATCCTACTATTATTAATATAGAGAAGTGCATAAGTGACCATGAAATTAATATTTTGTAATGAGTTATATTATGTTTAGTTCTTTTTACATGCCAAGAACTGGGTTAAGCACGTTACATAAATAATCTGATTTAATCCTCACGACCACTCTGTGAATTGGTACTTTTATTATCCCCATTTTACAAAGGAAGAAATCGAGACTCAGGGAGGTTTAGTAACTTTCCCAAGGTCACACAGTGAGCAAGTCCTGGAGTAGGAATTTCAACCCAGGTTGACTCCAGAGGCCACACTCTAGACCAGCGGGCCCCAACTTTTTTGGCACCAGGGACCTGTGCTCCTATGAGAATCTAACGCCTGATGGTCTGAGGTGGAGCTGAGGCAGTGCCCTGTGGGGCTGGGCCTAACAGCCAGGCTCGCTCCTCCCAGTGCTGGGGAGCGGCTGCAAATACAGATGAAGCTTTGCTGCCTGCCCGCTGCTCACCTCCTGCTGTGCGACCGGTTCTTAACAAACCACAGACCGGTACCAGTCCACGGCCCAAGGGTTGGGGACCCTTGCTGTAGACCACAACTTACACTGCTTTGAATTAATGAACAGGTATTCATGGAATCATGTCCAGCTCTCACGCTGTTCTGTCAGTTCCAAGATGAGAGAATGTAGTGCATGCCTGAGCTTACTCAGAATCTTCTAGATGAGTGTCCGTCCATCCATCCATCCATCCATCCATCCATTCTTCCCTGCCTTCTTTCCTCCCTCTCTCCCTCCCTCTCTCCCATCTCTATTCATCTACCCACTCATTCACCCATTCGGCATTCACTGAGGCTTCTCATGTGCCTGGACCATGCTGGACCTGGAGTCCTCAGCTGTCTCCTGTCACCATGTTCTCATTCAGTAAGGAAGGGCTCCAAGAACCAGAGAGGAGCCTCCACTTCTACCCAGCATCCTCTTAACCAGGTCTGCGACCTCTTTGGGCCTCAGTTTCTGTGCCTGTCCACAGAGGGGCTCAGGCCTATAGTCGCCAGCCCACTCTGACGTTCCTTGGCTGTAGGACATCTGTGGCAGGGAGCTCTGTCCCCATACTGCGTTTGCTGCCTATCTGGGGGTTATGGGGAGGAGCCCCTCTGCATGTGTAGCTCAGGCTCCTTTTGGAGGCCAGGGAAGGGAAGGGACTTTGCTGTGTACAACAGAGCTCTCCGTCTTCCCTTTGCGTGGGGAACCATGAACCTGCTCCCGTCCACCTTCCCTTTGCGTGAATCCTGAGTGGGGGCACTCAGCCCAATGCCACAGAAACCAGGCCCAGTGTGGAGAGAAACCTCGTTTCCACGCCTCCCCCTCTCTGTCTGGGGAGCTCAGCCCTGCCCAAGAGCCTGTGTAGGCTTGAGGCTGCCCACCTGGGCAGAGATGGGACCGGGGAGCAGCGAAGGGCTGCCACTAGCCAAAGTGGGGGTCCTGCCTACTAGGACCGGAATGATGGATTTGTGGAGAAGAAGGAGATATCACTCTGACCTCACAGCCCAGCTCACGGCCCTGCCCAGCCCTTCAAA
The DNA here is from genome assembly GCF_000325575.1 of Pteropus alecto. Taxonomy (NCBI): domain Eukaryota; kingdom Metazoa; phylum Chordata; class Mammalia; order Chiroptera; family Pteropodidae; genus Pteropus; species Pteropus alecto. The sequence goes on from NW_006436282.1 coordinate 22,060,478, forward strand.
GTCCTGCTCACACTTCAGCTCCTTGGAGAAGTCCAATGAGACCGCCTGAGAGGAAAAGCAGATTGCACGCACACTGTTATGGACTGATTGTGTCCCCCGCCCCACAATTCATATGTTGAAGCCTTTGAAGCCCTACCCCCTGATGTGGTGGTGTTAGGAGCTGGGGCCTAGGAAGGTGATTAGATTGAGTTCGTGAGGATGGAGCCCCCATCAAGGGATGAATGAATATCTTATGTGTCCACTTGCTTCTACTCCAAGCATTGCAATGCTGGAATGAGATACGCACATAGATGCCCAACAACAGGGCCGAACACACAGGGAGGCCTCAGTAAAGGTTATTCTGTTTGTCTTCCAGTTGGTGGTCATCAGTGACTCATGGAGCTTTTCCTTAGAAAGGCTCTCTCGGTGCAGTTTATTGCCTTGGAGCCCACACCATGGCCACTCAGCAAAAGTCGACTGGGAAAGACCGTGTGCTTTTCATGAAAGCTCCCCTTCCCAAGGCTCACCTTCCAGGAGAAAGGGCCTGGGCCAAGCAAGCAGACACCTTGGGCCAGAGTCAGCCGGGCACCCCCTGTCCAGGATCGTCAGTGGCTCCCAGCTGCAGGGAGTCTAAACCCAAACTCCTTCTCTGTGCACGCAAGGGGGCCAGGCTGGCACAGAGGGAAGTCCCTCTCGGCAGACAGCACAGCACGTGCAAAAGCCTGGCTGTGTGACCTGGTGTGGCTGACTGGAGTTACTGAATGAGGACCGTGAGGATAAGGGAACATATCTTCCCAAGTCATTCGAGACTTTCTGCATCTCCTGCCCTGACCGCAAAAATGCCAGTAGCACTCCCTGGGCATTTTGATCATAGGCTGACTGGAGTTACGGAATGAGGACCGTGAGGATAAGGGAACAGATCTTCCCAAGTCATTCGAGACTTTCTGCATCGCCTGCCCTGACCGCAAAATGCCAGTAGCACTCCCTGGGCATTTTGATCATGAAAAATACCCCCTTGGAGGGGCCGGAGTGCCCTCCCAAGCTGAGGACCAGTGATGGGGAATGGAATTGGCATGCCAGGTGGGGGCTGCATGCCTGGAGGGCAGTGGCTGAAGGAGTGGGCAGGACAGGAACAGGGCCCGTGAGCCAGGTGAGGAGCCGTGCCTGTGTCCCACGTCCTGCCCAGGTGCTCCTTCGACTCCCAGAACAAAAGCAGCAGCCTGCTCAGCTTCCGCGGGGGTAGGCATCAGGCCTTCTCCTCTTTCCTGCAGGAGCTGCTCTCCCCGCCTAGCTCCCCTCCCCCCCACTACTGCGGACAGGGGGCGTCAGAGTGATGTGGGACAGAAGGGAGACGAGGGAGTGCAAGGGCACCCCAGGGGCTGGCCATGGTGGCCGCCTTTGGGCACCTGGGAACCCTTTCTACCTTTTGAGTTTCGTGACATATTCGCATGTGACCGATTTAAATTTAATGTTGTTTTTAAAAATAATTTCAAATGACAGAGGAGTTGCGAGAAAAGGACAAAGAACTCTCTGATCCTCAGATTCATCAGTTGTTAACATTTCATCTTCATTCATTCAATTTACACGAGTGTGCACGGCCAGGCATTCACATGTGTACATTACATGTGACATACGTACATACATATCGATGTACACGATGCCTCAGATACGTCCGCGTGCATTTCCTAAAAACAAGGACATTCTTTTACATAACCGCAGTGCAATGACTAAAATTAGGAAATGTAAGTGTACTGTTAGCTCATCTGTGTGTTCCATATTCAGATTTCGCCGGTTGTCCCGATAATGTCCTTTACAGCTGCTCTTCCCTGCCTGGGACCAGTCCAGGGTTACGCTCTGCATTTACCAGTCACATGTCTTTATTCTCCTTAATCCAAGGCATTTCCTCAACCTTTCCAAGTCCTTCACGACCTTGACGTTTATGTAGAGCCCAGGCGGGTTGTTTCGTAGGATATGTCCCCTTTCGGACTGTCTGACATCTCCTCATGATCGGATTTGGAAAAGAAGTCATGTTCAAAAGTAGAAATGGTGAGGCGTCGAGGCCTCAGAGCCTAAGGAGTCGAGCGAGCCTCAGGTGGGAGCCGGCAGCGTCCAGCAGGCCAAGTGTTGATCCTCAGCTTTGTTGCTTTATTTATTCACGTGCTCATTCGTTCCTTGCAGAAGTATTTACGGAGCACCTGCTATGAGTCGGTCCCGTTCTAGTCTCCTGGAGCAGACCCGCGAACAAAAGACAAGCTCCTTGCCCGTGTAGGGTGCAGTGAGTTGAATAGTGGCCCCTGGAAACCCTGAATGTAACCTTAGATGAAAACGGGAGTCTTTGTAGGTGTAATTAAGACACAGACCTCAAGGTGAGATCATCCCGGATTACCAGGACAGGCCCTCAGTCCAAATGCGAGTGTCTGTAAGGGACAGACAAGGAGACACAGACACACAGGGGCGAAGGCCACGTGAAGGCAGAGGCAGGGGCTGGAATTACATTGCGCTCAGCACCTGGAGGAGGCAAGGGAGGAGCTGAGAGGGAGCCTGGCTCTGCCGGCGCCTGATTTTGAATTTTGCCCTCCACAACTGTTAGGGAATGCCTTTCTGTTGTTTTAAGCCACCAAGTTTGTGGGCACCTGTCACCAGGAAATGAATACCTGGAGGCTCCATTGTAGTAATGATGACGTGAGGGGAGAGGTACCCTCTAATGCAGACAGGTCACTTGACTGCTGTGTGAGTTTCAGCAAATTTCTCGACTTCACCAATTTTTAGTTGCCTTGTCTACAAAACCCGAATAATGGCACCTAGCTGAAGTGGAAATTAATAGGTAATGGAAATTCAGTGCCTGGCACATGATAGGTGCTGGCACATAGTAGGTGCTTCATAATTGCCAGCTGTTTCTACTACAGCCCTCTATTACCTGCCAACATGAACTTGAAAGCAATGTTTGCCCAGATAATCCTCCCTGGTACTGGGGAGCAATTCCATCTGATCAGATTCCAGCTCCTTGGCAGGGCACAGTGTTCTAGAAAGTTCTGTCCCTTTAAGTAGATGAGAAGGGGGATAAATCCGCCTCTGCGGCCCCCTAGCTCAGAACACATAACCAGCTCCTTCTTGTGCTTCCAGGCAGGCCGGAGGGCTCCTGTGCTCTGTCTGGGAGCCCAATGTCCAGGAAGGGTTTATTAGTTGGGTGCCACTAATTGGCTTTGGTGGCTGGACTGGGGAAGTCACAGCCCCAGGGGGACAGAGTGCTCTGTGTGTAGGACACAGGAGGCAAAGTGGCTGGAGCCCTGAGCTGGGATGGAGGTATGGGTCTTCTTTCCCGTGTGTGC
>NW_006436282.1:22063821-22075310 GCF_000325575.1 Pteropus alecto
GAGAGAGGTGGAGAGAGAGAGAGAGAGAGAGAGAGAGAGAGAGAGAGAGAGAGGTGGGGGTTGGGAGAGAAGAGAGAGAGATCCAACTCCTTCTCCTCCCTGGGCCTTTGCCAGGACAATATGGGGTCCTTGGTTCTCAGTGTGGCGAGGCCACCACCTGGAAAGCCTGTATGTGGGTGGGCAGGACACAAACCCCTGGAAGGCAGGACACATCCCCCCTTCTGGACCCCAAGAGTCCCCCTGGCTTTCATGTACGAGGTGTCTTGGCCATGCGGTAGCCAGTAGTTGGGCCAGAGCCACTGCCACCAGCTAGCCTAGGGCAGAGGCCACTGGGTCCTGTCCGAGGTGGGGGCCTGGCCCCATGGCCTGTCACAGGCCCTTCTGGTTAGGGCTCCTCTTCGTGCTTACCAAGACGGCCCCTTCTCCTGGGGAGACCCGGCTGCCCAGGGACGATAAACTTGGGACCTCGGGTGGTTTCTCTCTGGAAGCGGGGCTCAGACTGGCTTCTGCTGATAATTTTAGGTTGCATAATGTATTTCCACCTTGAATTTGCATAGCCTTTTTTTCATTTTGAAGTCTGTTACATCAGCTCATCTAATGCCAGCACATTTCCCCGCAGTGTAGATCAGCCAAAGCCTTCTCGCTAGTCCCCAAATGTAAATGGAAGCTTCCAGAGGCCACATGGAGCCAGGGGAGCTTGAGACCCAAGGAGTGAACAGTCCACATAGACAGCCTCCTATCCCCAACAGAAACATGACTCAGAGATGAATGGGGGCCTCATTAACCCCACAGTCCCCTTCGCCTCATCTGTGGGGACAGTGCAGAGAGGAGACAGCTCTCAGGGCTGCCCCTGGAGCAGCTCATTAGCATAACTACATCGCCGTCCACAAGCATCTTGAAGAGACCTGGCAGCTTCGTACAGCTTGAGTGCTGAAGTCATGCAAATTGCTGGGTTTGGTTTTCATTTATTTGCAGATGAATATTTCTCTCTGGAGGCAGGAGGAGGGGGAGCAAGCAGCTTCTTTTTAATTATTCGGGGCATTATTTACAAAGCCCTCTAAGCCGAGGCTCAGGCCTGAGGGTGGTTCTGATCTCCAGCGAGCCCTTCTTCTCGACTGCTCTTCCACAGTGACACGCACAGGAAGTCGCCCAGGGCCCGGGCTGAGGCCGTCGGCCTCCCGCCCCCATGCTCTGCAGCTCTCCCCTTCTCTTTTTGTCCCCCTGCCTCGTGCACACACACATGCCTACACAAACAACACACTCGCTGCTCACACGTACACCTGCAGGCACACATGTCCACTGTGTGCACCTAGACACTTACGCAAACAGCAACTATGCCCGCAGGCATGCACATCCTGTGCGCACGTGTGTGCACGCGCACACACGCACACACGCACACACACAGTCCCCGTAACATACCAGCCACTCTGCCATCTCAGGGCGTTAGCTCTGCCGTTTAGACGCTCACCCAGATACCCAGATACCTGCTAGGCTCACTCTCTTAACCCTTGCCTCAGATGTCACCTCACAGAGGCCCCCCTGGCCACACTGCAGTCGATGCTGGTGTGCCCCACCCAGGCCCTACCCTGGCCCCACCTGTTACACCATCACCTATAGCTGCCCCCTCCTGCAGACCTTGCCTTTGCAGAAGGAGAGCTTCCTGGCCTAGAACATTCCTCTGCCCTTTGACTCCGGCTGAGGCCACGGCCTCGCCCCCTCCCGCCTGAGCTGGCCCACTCCCCTCAATTTGCTGCACGCACGAACCCTCGCCCGGGCTCTGCTGTATTGTTCCTAACGTAATTGTCTTTTCATATAGAATTTTACTTATTCCTTTTGTTTTCTGTTTTTTTTTTCCCCTCCCAATTTAGAAGGCAAAGTTCTACTTAGAAGGCAGGGGTTTTATCAATTTTGTTCTCTCTGTTCGCTGCCTATACATAGTAGGTGCTCAGTAAACAGGGAATGAATGCATGGATTAAATACCACTCTAGCTGTGGGGGCTGTGGGCAGTCAGAGGAAGGTGTCCCCAACAAGGGCCGGGCCCAGGGAAGGCTTCCTGGGGCGTGGGGAAGGGGGTGGGGGACAGGACAGGGACAAGTGCTGAAGGACTATTGCTTAAGAGAGAGAGAGGGAAGCCCTGGTGAGGTTTGAGGTGGGGGTGCACACAGAGCTTTCGGGGAACCAGGTGACCCCTCGGAGGGATGGTGAGGGGAGAGCCGCAGAGGCACGCTGGGCCTGCAGCTCTGTCCTGCAACCAAGTCCTCTGCCTGGACGCTGCGTGGGATGCTTCTGGAAGGTCACCTCTCCCACTATAGCAGCAGAGGGAGTTCTCAGAAGTGGCAGAGAATTTTCCTAGAAGGAAGACAAGCTGTTCTGCCAATGGCACTTCCGCGGACGGAGGACAATCCCCGGAAAGAGAGCCACCTGTCACTGAGTGCCCCGTGCCTGTGCACGAGGACCCAGGCTGCACACGTCCATGCAGCCTCTCATTTAATCCTCACACAAGCCCAGGGGGAAGCGACCTGATGGTCACTCACACTTTACAGATGCAGAATCTGAAAGCTCAGTCATGATGCTGGCTTGCACAGCAGAACCAGGATTCGAATCTGGGTTTGTTTGTCTGTCTGTTTGTCTGTCTATGGAGTTATGCAGACTCCACAAGCTGCCTTCCTGGCCCCTCTACTCGGGTGTAAAAGCAATAGTCACCTGCATTCACCACCCCATCCTGCTTTGATGGCACATGCAAAGTAGAATACTAGCCTGCCACTTTTTATTTTGTGGCTCTAGGTAGGTTCCTTAACCTCTCTGAGTCTCGGCTCCCACATCTGTGCAATGAGGATACTTTGAATCACTCGGTAATTATTTATCAAGCACCTAGTATGGGCCAGACACTGTGCTAGGTGCTGGGAATAGACACAGTCTTGCCCTCATGGTCTAGTGGGAAAGGCCGACGTTGAAAAACGCTTCCAAATAATCAAAGAATTACCAGAGCTTAATAAAACAGACTGCCACACAGCCCTGTCTGTGAATCACATGGCTTAGGGGAGATGTGAGCTCCGCTCCGCCCAGGGACCTCAGTGCGAGTTAAGCGCCTTCTCTTTCCTAAACCTGCCCCATCGAGACAGAGCGATGCTAAGAGGTGAGCAAGAGAAGGAGCAGAGATCCAGTCCCAGAACGGGGACCCAGAAGGAGCAATACGAGGGCCAGGAGGACTCCTGGGGAGCGGCTGCTCCAGCCCCTCCAGAGCCCGGACAGCCTGCCTCCGAGCAAGCCCAGACTCCTGGTGCTCTTGCCTCGAGCCTGTCCTTGCCATCTTGATGTGGGTGGAGGAGCCGAGGCCAGGAACGAACCCGGCAGTTGGTGGCCACACCGCTCCGGCCCTCGGTAACGGGCCCTCCTGTCGTCCTTTGCATTTACCTCTCCTGCCCAGAGCGAAGACTTCCTCTGTGTGGGGAACATGCTCACGTGGAGAGAAGGCCTCGCACCCTTTTCGCTCACTGCCTGCGTATGGGCAGCCATGGCCAACTCGCATGACACACCCTGGCCACGTAGCCGATGAGAGGTCCAGCTGCGCCCGGAGTCCAGGGCTGCTAGCCGCTGGCTGCGACCCCACCGCACATGGTTACCCCGAGCTTCGAGCCCCCAGCTGCTCCCCGTCGCGGAGCCTCAGCCTTCCCACCCACGGACTGGGCACTTGACTCCACGGTCTTGGGGGGCGGCCTGCACTGAGACCCCCTCCAGCCGGCTCTCGGGGAGGGTGGACAGTGGGCGGGCTCCAGGCATGGCGCCCTTCCCTCGATGGCTTTGCAGATTCCGTCACACCTTCTCTCTCCCCACCACCCGGCAATGCAAGAGCGAGGGGGTGTATTTGGCTGTCTGAACACCGAACGTCGGGCTCCCTTAATGGATTTCCAGAAGCTTTCTGTCTCTGCTGCCACTGTAGAAAAAAATTTCCTCCGTTGTGGTCTTGAAGGAAAACTAAGCAGTTATGCCTTTGGATGCCCAAAATGAGCACTCTAACTCCGGGGGACAGGCCGAGAGGATATTTTGCTGGCCAGCAGAATTGACGGCCAACATCTTTCTCAGATCCAGAAGTTGTTATCATTACAAAGAAAAACACAGTGCTTTCTTCTCAGCGTATCGGGTAGTCTAACAACAGCGGGAAATGGATTTCTCACTTAATTACGGATGTTCGCTCGCTCTGTCTGTGGCCACGTGGGCCCCCGTTGGGTCCCAGCTGGGCTGGCCTCAGCAGGAGCAGCAGCATCTGTACAGTAGGTATTTTCAGACCATGTTTCCTCTGGGAACCCCGGTGCCTCCTCCTCCCGAGGCACACGCGGCTGCCTGCCCACCCAGGTGGAGGCCCATCACTGCTGCCTCCGCCAGATAGTCTTCCATGTTCCCACGAACGTGCTCCACAGCCACAGAGAAGCACTGTGGCCTCCTCTGCTCCTGGCCCTCCCCTTCCCAAGGAGGAGGCATCAGGAGTCCTGGCACTTGACGCCCTGTTTATGGGGACCCACCCTGCTTCTCCAATCTCTTGTCCCCTGAGCTGGGCCCCACCAGCTGCCCAGCCTGCCGGATCTGGCACATCGCTCCCGCCCCCTTCCCACTGCCTTCAATCACACCAGTCCCTCTGCCACGACTATCGGCCCACCCCCCCCATCGCCCCGGCCCCCAGCCAGACACAGCGCTGAGTACTTAACTCATACGAGCTCGTTTAATCTCCACCATCACCCTCATTTTGTGTATGATGAAGCGAAGGCAGAGAGAATGAGTTAAGCAACTTGCCCAGTGTCAGGATTGAAACCCAGGCAGCAATGCCTTTGACCTCTACGCTCCACTGTCCCCTGTGCTAGAGGGCTGGGGTCCCCAAGGACCCTTCGGAAGCCGGGGCCCTGCGACCAGTGACAACGAGCTGATCGGACAACGGTTAAATGAGCGGTGTGTTCACTCGTGTGGATTTTTGTGTTGACATTGCCATGTTCCAGCCCTTTGTGTACAGAAGTAATTAAGACGTGTCCCCAACCTGGAGCTCGCAGGCTCATGGAAGCAAGATGACGTGTCAGCAGAGCCTTGCAAAGCCATGTGGCTCCATATGGGTGGTGAAAGGGGAAGGGAAGATGGCTCTAGGTGGAGCTATAAACTACGTAGCTTTGGAGAGAAGAGGAGGATCTACCAAGTATGGCCATAGCCAAGGCCAAGGGCGTGCACGGCAGCGCAAACAGCACGTGCAAAGGTCCTGAGGCAGGGAGGGCTGAGTAAAGTCAGTGTGGCTAGAGTGTTGGGGTATACACACGGGGTGACCCCAGAAAAAGTCAGAGGAGGCCTTGTTATGGGCCTATCTGGGGTGGGGGGGATGGGGGTGCAGGTCCCTTCCCTTCCTGAATTCTAGCCTCCTCAGCTGAAGCTTGCATTTTTCTTCCCTGGATCTCCACATTATTTTAAGCTTTGATTTGGCTCCAGCGGGACAGAACCTATCCCTTGTGGATGCCAGGGCCAAGGAGAAGGCAGCCACATCCAGGGAAGGGCCTGAGGCCCCTCGGGATGGGCGGGCTGGCTGCCCGTTGATGAGGCAGCTTACGGCCCAACATGCAGATCACTTGTCTGGAGCCAGGAGGGTGAGCGACAGAGCAGCGGTCAGGCAGCTGAGCCCAGCCTGGGAAAGGCGTCCGCAGGGAATGAAGTCCTTAAAGTTCTGGATCCAGCCCAGGGAGGGATTAGTCCCTAAAATGGAGGGGACAGGGCTTGGGGTGGGGAGCAGAGATGGAGGACCAAGGCAATGAGTCACTGGATGGGGGCGGGGGGCGGAGAGAGAGAGATGTGCGGACCAAGCGTGAGAGAGGAGGGAGGCTGGAATGGGTGAGGGCATGGACGGAAGTGTCCTCGCTGGGGTGGGGACACGGCGGGGGAAGCAAGTTGGGGGCGGAGGGCGGAGAGCTTGCTTTTGGACCTGCTAAGTTAGAGAAGCCGCGGGCCAGGCCAGTCGAGGAGCTGGGCACTGCGGCAGTGAGTAGGGCTGAAATACAGACAGCTGCTTTATGGGTGGACTTCTAGAAGGAACACGTGATTCTTGGATGCTCCTAATGACATCAGTAGAGGCGGCCAAGAGGCAGAAGAGCCTGCTGTGCCCGGGACGGGAGAAGAATAGGGGACATTTTTCTGGGCAGAATGCTGGGCCCTCACCCCTCTCTCACCTGGAGAAAAGAGCCAGAGAAGCCAGGTGTGCCAAGTCCAAACTGTGCTCAGGAACCCTGTTATTCCAGGAAAAGTCAGAATTCAAGATGGACTCCTTACCGCTTTGCTACTTAAAGTGTGGTCCCTGGATCAGCAGCATCGGCAGAATCTCAGGTCCTACTGGCTCAGCCGTACTGGATCAGAATCCATAGTTTAACACACTCCCAGGAGACCCACAGGCATACTAGTTTGGAAAGCCCCAGTCTCCTGGGTCCTAGCTGAAATTCAGTGTCCAGGACCCACAAAGATAGGAGGGTTCTGGCTTTGTAGAGGCCCTGCCTGTCCACAGGCTCCTCTGCGTGCTCCAGAGCATGACTTCTCTGCTGGGTGAGGCCAGGCAGAACCTCAATGGGCCAGAAGGTCATCTGAGCAGGCAGTTTTCTCTCCTAAGGAGGCCTCTGACTCTGTTCTCCCAGTACCTCTGCGGGCAGCTTTCTGCCCTGCACTGCCCTCTCGTGGCCATGAGGAGCCATTGCCATCTCATATGGCCCCATCTCTGCAGCTAATATCCCAAGACCCAGTGATGGTGGAGGAAGGACTTGCCTGTCACTGACATTTGACATGAGGTGCTGGGACTACCAAGAGCACAATGCGAGCAGTTTGGAAAACAGTGGCTTTAGCAGCTGAATAGTGAATGAAAGCTGACCTTTTCCCTGGGCGAGGGGTCCTGACTCAACCCTTCTCCCCATCACTGCCCTTTCGTGCACACCTCGTTGGAAGCTGTTTAGAGCAAGAACATGGGCTGTGTAGCAAGGACATACGGGTAGGAGATCGCTGGACTGACTGGGGGCGAGAAGCAGCCTCCAGGTTGTGCAGGGCGTCTTGCTGTGTCGGGACATCCTTTTGTAGGCTCAGGTCTCAGCGGAGTAGAGGCATGACTGCGTTTGTTTTGGAAGGCTGCTTGGTGGAGGATGGACTGGGATTGGGACACTGGGAGCTGAAAGCTCAGCGAGGGGCCCATGCCACAGCTCAGAGAGCCTCAGGGGTTTCATGCGGGCCAGGCTTGTGTGGAACAAGGCTGATGCTCCCCCTACATCCCAGAGATACCGTGTCATCCATGCAGGAGCCAACTGAAGTGTGAGTTGACTGGCTATGTGGGCAAGGAAGGTCTCGAGAGACATATGAGCTCGTAAGCGTTCTTCTGAGGGAGTGATTCTGGGCCTTCCCAAAGGTCCAAGGTCCAGGTGTTGGCCATAGGGATGGAGCAGACTGACTCCCTGCCCTGTGGCCTGGCTCAGCTGACCTCTCCCTGACACTCCATCATCCACAAAGTCCGTAGTACCTGGACTTATGGGGACTCTGGGGCAGGTGTCTCAGAACTTCTGTTTCCTCTCTGCTGAGGACCAAATGGTAGGACTTTTCCTTCCTCCCCTCCCTCCCTCCCTCCTTCCCTCCCTCTTACCCTTCCTCCCTCCTTTCTTTTTTTTTCTTTCTTTCCTTCTTTCTTTCTCTTTCCTTTTCCCTCTGTTGTGTATACTTGTGATTTTTATCTATTTATCTGTCATCCATCCATCCATCCATCCATCCATCCCTATACTTGTGATTTTTATCTATTTATCCGTCATCCATCCATCCATCTTTCCTCTTCCCTCTATCATCTGTACCTGTTAGGATTATATCACATGCAGTGGCATGAACCCACCACTCAACTCAAGTACTCTGACATGATGAAGACTTATGTGTGCTTCTCCCCTGTTCCTTGGCCCCTTGCCTTCTGCCACCTCATATAATCACTAATATTAATTTTACAGTTACTGTTCCTTTGCTTTTAAAAATAATTTTAATCACATATTTATGTATGTCTAGACAGCACATCATTTAGTTTTAGTCACCTTAAACTTTATAGCAGAGTAATTTGCTCTATGTTATCTTCTAGGATTTGCTTTTCATTGGTTAATATTATATTTTTAAGATAGTTAAATCCATGAATTATCTGTGACTAATTAGTTAACTCATCTATCTTTCCTATAACATTTGTCGAATGTTATTGGGGCTTCTGTTCGCTTGGGGCTCCTGTCCCTCCTGGGAATCAAGAGGAGGGGACCTCCATGAAATTAGAGGAACTTTTCTACAATTGATTTGGTCCAGTCTCCTCGACCATTTTCCTCCAGGGGAAGCTAAGGCAGCAATCTTTTGCAGTTCAGAGATCACCACCATCTGCTGGTTACAGTGGCTGAAGTTCTGTGTGGGACCTTGATGTGCCTTTCTTGAGCCCATCCCTCTCTCTGCAGTGACTAGTGGCAGAAGGAGAAGCTGTGGGCTATGGTAAAAAGCAGGTGCTCAAGTGCGATGCCAGCCTGGGCGACGTGCTGGCTCTGGTGACGCTTCCCCTGCAGACTGCATGCTCGCCCTGCTGGCCATGGAGTGTGCCTGCTGTAGCCTGGATGCACCATGTCGCGCCATGCAATCCCCCCTCACTGCTCAAGCCAGGAAGCCACCTGGTGACCACTGTCATGCTTCGGCTCTTGTCTTACATGCTGGGGAAGCGTGAGTTCTCATACATGGAAAAGAGGAGGTGGAGCAGGCTGCCTTGAACGCTGTCTTTGACATCATGTAGCTTCCATGCAGTCCCCAGACCGACGCTATCGCCAGTGCTGCCAACACAGGGGTCTGCTTCATTGTGGCCCGAAAGAACCCTGGGGCCATGAGCCGGGAGTGCCAGCCACAAGTCTGGCCAGACTCGGAGGCTTCGGCCCATCTATATGCTAGAGAGGTATTAGGAATGGGTAGTGTCTCACAGCCCCTGCTTTCAACACTAACATTCCATCTTCTGAAATTCTGAGTTTTCTACATTCTTGTTTTAGAATCCTAAGTTTCCAACATATTTAGTTCTTAGATCATAGGAGTAGAATATTCCACTTCCTAGTACACTGACAGCTATCTTCAGATGCTGTTTGACTCGCATGTGACTGTCAAGCACCCAGGGATGTGGTTTCAGTCTTTACCCAGCATGTGTAAGACAAAGAGGCCTTCAGACAGTGGTGTATTGGTAAATATTTCACAACCAGCTCTAAAAAGAAAAAAGCCCTCCTCCCCAAAGCAGCTGGATACACGTTTTACGGCGAATGCCAATTTCCATGGTGTAAATACTCCCAACATGGCTGATGTCAAGCTCCCAGTGGTTTAACAACTGGCTCACAAAATTCCTAAAAATGTAACAATTGGCTCTCATGAGCTGGCAGATTTAGCAAATAAAAATACAAGATGCTCAGTGAATTGGATTTCAGATAAACAAAATTAATTTTTTTTTTTTTAGCATAAGCGTGTCCCCAAAGTTGCATGGGACATACTTATCCTAAACAAATATTGTTTATCTGAAATTCGAATTTAACTGGGTGTCATTATTGCACATCCATCAGTGAGTATTCGTAGCTGTAACACAAGGCTCTCTGGACCAAGGACAGAGGATCGTGTGGTCTCCTGCAGTTCTGCTTTCGTCTCTCTATGCTCATGTGCTGTCACTAAGTGTCTCCAAGAAGTTTTTCAAAGAACAGTGTACGCTAGAAGGGAAAGATGCCTGAAGATTACAGCGTGACCTGTGACGTTACAGCGATTTCCCAGGGAGCCCGAGTTGTGTGGTATGGTTGCTTCTCAAGCACAATTGCATGATGATTGAAATGAATGCATAACTTTCTGGTTACATATTTGTTTTAACGTGTATTAGAGATTTAACAAGCACATCTAACACATGCTTTTGTGACTATTACTGCCTAGAAGCACTTGCCTTTTAAAATCAGCTTAAAATATGTAGGTTTTAAAAAAATAATTCATAAGTAATAGTATAGGTGTTATGGGTCGAATTGTGTTTTCCCCCAAATTCATATGTTGAGGTCAGACCCCTGCCCCAGTATCTCTCAGAGTGTGACTGTATTTGAAGATAGAGCCTTTAAAGAAGAAAATAATGTAAAATGAGATTAGGGACATAATCCAATATAACTGACGAAGACACTGGGACACAGATGAGCAAAGAGGGAAGACCATGTAGAGACAGAGAGAGATGACCGCCATCTGCAAGCCAAGGAGAGAGGCTTCAGAGGATTCCACACTTGCTGACACTGTGATCTTGGACTTCTAACCTCCAGAATTGTGAGAATTACATTTCTGTTGTTTAAGCTGCTCATTCCGTGGTGTTTGGTGAGGCAGCCCGTCCTTGGTGAGGCACCTTAATATACAAGGTGATGTGCAGTTAGGGCCAACGTACCCAAGTTAGGAAAGTGGTACCCAAGTGACCGAGTTTGGGGAAGTTGGTACTGGGCACAGGCACGGGTGTGGATGAACCCCCAGCTTTGCCAGTTCTTAGCCCTGTGGTCTTCAGCAAAATCTAAACCTTTTTCAATCTCAGTGTCTTGTTTTGAAGAAGGGGACCAATAGTCATCTTATTGTCTGGAGGTTGTGGGATTAAAGATGCGGTAAGGTGTGTAAAATAACTGGTGCTTAATAACTAACCGTCTAGTTATGAGAAAGCAGGCACCAAGCAGGGGAGGAATTTCAGCGCTGAGTAGGCAGAGTCCTGGGCTTCCGTGCCCCTGGCAGGCCAGCCCCGCCAAGGTCAGCCGGCCTCCGCGAGCCCAGGAGCCGGCCGTGGGGCTGCCCGTGGACCTCTGGGGACCACTTCGCTCTGGGTTTACTCCTCCAGGAACAAGGCGCCGGCGTTCTCCGCGTTTCTGATCTTGGGAGATGGAGACTCAGATTGGAGCAGTGACTTATTCTAGGCCCCCCAGGTGGACGGGGCACGAGCCAGGACTCCGCCGGGCGTGCACGGCCTGACCCGGGGCTGCCCTGGGCTCACGCCCGGTGGGTTCCGCCTCCCGCTCTCCCCAGTTTAAAGGACGCTCCTCCCTTTCGCTCCCGCCGGCTCCCCGGGAAGGGGAGGAGTTTCCCCGGGCGCTGACACCGTCGTCACGGCAACGCGGCCATACTGGCCAACGGACCCAGGAGCCCAGGGCTGCGCGGCCGCGGCCTCGCGGGCAGAGGCCGCAGCATGGACGGCCTCTTCGTGGAGGAGGTGGCCGCCTCCCTGGTCAGGGAGTTTCTCAGCAGAAAGGTACGTGGCGCCGCCCTCCACAGCCCTGGGCAGCTGCTCAGATTTGGGAGCGAGTCTCGGGGGTTCCCTTGCAACTTCTGCACCTTCGGGGAGGGAGACCTTCCCCTGCCGCTGCCGGCCCTGGAGGTGCCGGACCAAAGCGCCACTTTCCCGGGCCGGGGGAACTACATTTCCCAGGAGCCCTTTCTGCCACCGCGCACTTCCCGCCGGC
>NW_006436282.1:22075342-22077834 GCF_000325575.1 Pteropus alecto
CGCGGGGCGGCGGCCCGGCTCGGTTCTCCTTGCGTGGTTCCGGGAGCATCGCAGGCAGGCCTCCGCCCAAGCCTGGCTGCCCGGCCCCACGACGACCCCATCCCAAGACTTCACCCCGTCGGGAAGAACCGCCTCCAAAAGGAGGCCCGAAGGCCGAAAAAGTTCTTGACAGTTAGACCCTTCGGTCCTGCTCATCAACGGTTCAGTAGCTGCGGCCCTTTTCGTCTTTAAGTTCCCCTGTTGTCCTGTCCCAGGAGAATTTGCGGAGTGTCCAGAAGCTGGGGAGGTCCCCAACTCTCATCACCTCTTTCTGTGGGGCTCAGGGCACCGTGGGGATCATGGGTGTCAGTGTAGGGACAGCTACTCCTTCTAAACAAAGTCCCTCAAGGCTGGCCACCTGCCTGTGCTCCGTGTCCTTGTGGTGTCCCGCTGGCGGGGCGATGGGCACTTGTCTGGGATTAAAACACACAAAATAAACCATGTTTTGAATGGAGGAAGGGAGAAGGGCTTTGGAATCAGATGGAGCAGTTCAAATGTCCCCCACTAGCCAGCACTGTGGACGTTACTCACTGCCTCAGTTTCCTTATCTGTAACACGGGGATAAGAAGGTTTCCCCTTGTCATATTTATAATAGGGATCAATAACAATATCTGGGCAGCGCCCACGCACTGTGTGGGCACACAGTAGGTATTCAGTATTACCCCCCATCTCTGATGAGCTACCTGTTTTGAAAATCTTTGCTCTTTAAACTTGTATTTTTATTTAAAAAAATTTTAATGCACATGGCTTTATTGTATCTGCTCTGTTTTTATGGCTACTTGACTTCCCATCACCAAGTCCCAGCTGGCCATTGGATACCAGTGACCCACCCTGTGACGCTGACTTACCATCATTTCTTTTTAAGTCTGGGCACCAAGCAAAACTCTGAGTTTTCCTCATGCCGTTACTTTCTTGAGTACAAAGGAATTCCAAAGTCCTCACCTGATAGCGAAGGCTCCCCTGTAGCTTGACCCCAGCTTCCCACCCCAGCCCCATTTCTAGCTCCTTCCACATGCTTTTCCCTCTTCTACCCATAGTCCACCCAAGCTCCGTTTCCTTCAAGAGGTTTTCTCGAGTAACTCCAGTTGGAAGGACTGACTGGTCTTGTCTTTGGTTTGCTCACTGATGCTCATGTTATAGTTTATATATCTGACTGTCTCACCTAGATAGGGCCATGGAGCCGACATCTGATCTGGGTGGAACTTTGACAATCATCTAGTTCACCTGGCTTCTTCTTCCTCCCGTTTTTCACCTGGGCACCCTAAGATCCTGTGAGGAGAAAGGAGTTGGCCACGGTCACTCAGAAAGTCATGGAGAGCTAGTACCGCAGCCCAGGTCAGCGGCTTTACTCATCGCCTTCTGCCGCTGGGCAGACACCACATGTTCCCTGCAGCTTGGCACAAGGCAGGCACCCAGCAGTTATACCAAGAGTTCCCATCATGGTGCGAAGAACTTTCTAGATGCCTGTTTGATTTCTCAAATCCTCATGACAGTCCTGAAAGAAAAGTATAATTATTCCCTTTCATGTAAGACTGTCATGAGAGCAGGAGGCGAAGAAACTTGCCCAGGGACAGCAGGTCCGCTCATGTCGCTCCTCTGCTCAGAACTGTCCATGTGCTTTCTGTGACGGTTCAAAGACAGTCCAAGGGAGGGGCTCACGGGGGCCTGCAAGGCGCTCTGTGACCTGGCTCCCAGCTCCCCCTCGAACCCCATCTTCCACCCCTGCTTCCTCTGCCTTCGACCCCACATCGTCTCCAGCTGCATCGGCCTCTTCGAACTCACCGAGTGTGATCTCCCCTCGGGGAGAGTCATGATACTCTCTTGGTGATGTCACGATCCACGGAGGTGACTGTCCTGGTGTCTCAACCTCCCTGCAGCCTTTCCATAATCTCAGTTCAAAGTATCCCACTGTCATTTCCAGCTCCCCACCCCCTCCCCGCCATAGTCTGACGTAAACTATTCTTCCACCTCACGCACATTCCATTCCATCGGAAATGGAACGGAGGGACTGCCACCTTTTCGCAGTCCCTCAGCCCCGTCGTGACTGCTGTCCACTTCTTACCCGCCCATCATTATAATCACACCCGGAACAACATGCTCTGGTCCTTTGCACGTCTCTCTCTTCATCATCTTCCTCTGATATTGAAAAGTCAGCTCCCTGAACACCTGCTCCATGCCCGCGTCATAGAACTGAGTGGGGCTGCAGGAAAATACCACCACAGTGACGGCTTCACTCCAAATTCACGGCCACTCACCCCCGCGATGCCATGAATTAAAAGATTTCTCCATTCATTTTCCGGGTGCCTGCTTACCCAGTTACATCTCTCCTGCCCGTTCACTCCCTCAAATCGTGGATGACCATTTCACACCTCTCCTCAAAGCCCAAAGCCCCTTCCTCACCTTATTTCACTGAGAAAGTAGCAGTCATGAGAAAACGCACCACACTCGCTAAG
>NW_006436282.1:22077854-22083541 GCF_000325575.1 Pteropus alecto
ACCGCTCCCCCTGCCCTCCCTCCTGCTCTGATGAGTGCGTTCTCCATATTCTGAGTAAGGCCAATCCCTCCGTGTGTGCCTGTCCTTCCTTGAGTGCTCAAGGACACTGTCGAGTTATCGTCATCTCATTCTATTGCATCGTACGTTTTGCCTTCTCTGCTGTCACTCCTACAGAATCTCATCTTGACCCCTAAGCCTCTCCAGATACTAGTCCATTTTTCTTCTCCCTTTAGCAGCAAAACCTCATGAAAGAGCTACGTATGCTCTGATTCTAACTCTTCTCCCTCCTTTCTCAAATCCAGGCCAGTCAGGCATCTGTCACCACCAATCCATGGCAACAACTCTTGTCGAGTTCATCGATGACTTTTAATTTTCAGTCCTTACACATTTTGACCTAACGATTGTGTCTGGCACAGTTGATTATGTCCTTCTCCCTGGAAACTCACGCCACCTGGCTTCTGTAGACCACCCCCTCCTGGTTTCCCTCCTCTACCTCTCTGGTCACTCTTTCTCAGGTTCTTTGCTGGTCTCCCTTGTTTCCCAGAGCCGTGCCTGCCGCTGGACTCAAAGACTCAATCTGTGACCTTCTCTTCTCTACTCACTTTCCTGGTGCCTCCATTGGTCTTGTGGGTTTATCATCGATGTCCTGACAATTCTCAAATGTCTATCCTAGCCAAGACCTCTCCCTGAACTCTTGCATTCTTTCCAACTGCCAATTTTATGTTTTCACTTGGACACCCAATAAGCATCTAAATACGTCCAAACTCAATTCCTGATTCCTCCTACCTCCTGCAGTTTCCCACACCTCAATAAATAGCATCATCATCCCTTCGGTGGCTTGGGCCAAAACCTTTGGAATCATTCCTGGCTTTTTTCCTTCTCGTGTACCCCACTCCAATCCTTCGATCCGTTGGCTTTACCATCGGAGTGCACAGAGGATGTAGCTACTTCTTTCTACTTCTGCTGCCAGCACCCTGGTCCAAGCTGCCTCCATCTTTCATGTGAATTGTGTAATAGCCTCCTGACTGGTTTCTGCTTAATCCCCTGCCTCCAACAGTCTGTTCTCTATGTAGCACTTAAGCGATTCTTTACAAATTTATGTCAGTCCAGGATGCTCCTCTTTTCAAATCCTCCAGTAGCCCCCCCATTTCACAAAAGCCAACAAGGCTTTCCTTGCTCAGGGTCTGGGTGACTTCTCAGACCTCGTTTCCTGCCACTTTCCCTGGTCATGTGCATCTAGCTGCACCAGCCTCCCGTGACTGTGACAGGGACTTTGCACTTGCTGCTCCTTGCCTAGAACACTCTTCCCCCAAGCGTCTGCACGGCCTGCTCCCATAGTTCTTCGCTCTAGTATCACCTAATCACCACGCCTTTCCTGACCAGCTTTTATAAAGCAGCAATCCCTCCCCACGCTCCCTCCTGGCCCTCTCTGTCTCCTACTCTGCTGTATAGTTTTTCCCCGTAGCACATTATACTTGTTGGCTTT
Source organism: Pteropus alecto (assembly GCF_000325575.1). Lineage (NCBI taxonomy): Eukaryota > Metazoa > Chordata > Mammalia > Chiroptera > Pteropodidae > Pteropus > Pteropus alecto. Next base: position 22,079,341 of record NW_006436282.1, read on the forward strand.
TTCTCGCAGCACGTAAGCTCCACGAGGGCCAGGACCTTGATCTGTGCGTCCCTCTGCCTCTGGCAGCTGCACTGGTGCTCTAGGGGTTCGATCCTTTCAGCATTTCAGTGGGGAAACTGGAAGATAGGAGTGACCATGTGGATGATGCTCAGTATGTAGCCGACTGTCTAGAATCGTGTCCTTCGTCTTGGTCTCTGCGCTCCCTGTTTTATTTGTCTCCGTGATAGTGCAGATTAGCAATTGCCATACTGTAAATTTACCCCTTGTTTATGATCTGCTTCTGCATCAGAATATCAGCTCCATGGGGGGGATGGTGGTGGTGCTTTGTGTTTTTCCTTCTTTATCTCCTGCATCTAAAACAGCTTAGCACACAGTAGGTGCACAACAAAAGTTTGTTGAGTGAATGAAGGTTAAGTGGGCCAGAGGGGACTGAAGACTGGCTGATTCCTGAGGGTGTTATCAGAGCTTTTCGAATGCCAGTGTGCACCATAATCCTGGAGAGTTTGTTAACTGTGCCAAGACTTGCTGATCTGAACTGTTGACAGACTGTTATCTAGCAGAGGGACCCTCATAATACAGGTTTCCACATCACTTTGATTGACGGGGAGGCCATGCGTGAGCCCAGAGGAAATGCCGGTGCGGGCTCCCGAGTCCCACCTCTCCTTCCAGCGACTCTCCCTGATGCACCCAGGCATGTCCCTTCCTTTCCCCCCTGTCTTTCTGTTCCCCGCTCCCTAAGGCTTCCTCTTTATTTCCTTTGGTTCAAGGTTGTATTCTTACTTCTTGTTTCACAAATTCTTGTGTCAGTTCATGGCAGGCAGCAGGTTTTGCCTTGTTTTCCCAGAGCTTCTGCAAAATTCTGAGCACAAAGGCTAAGGGAGAAGTTGAGATCTGTTGAGTACCGGGGTCTGGATCCTTCCAGAACAAAGGGCTCCTTTTACGCTAGGCTGAGCTGTTTGTGAGGCATCTCTGCCTCATCCCCTGTCATTCGGGGATCACCATGGCCTGGCGAGGTGGGCAGCCGCGGCCACAGCCGCTCTAGTTGTTTTTCAAACAAAGAAGCCAGGCTTTAGGGGGAACAGCACTTCTTGTTGCTGACATGTGTCATAGCCGGGCCTCTGGGAGTTCGAGGCTGGACGATGGAAAGCGACTTCCGGTGGGCCTGGGTCCCAGTATCATGGGCTCACAGGCCGGGATGATCAGACCCCTCTCCTGTGATTCTGTAGTGGGCAGTTAGGGAAATCAAGCCTGGCTCCCCATCTGAGAAAAGAAGGTAATGATTTTGGCCTTTGTTTATGTTTTTCCGTTGGTTTGCTTTTAAACTTCATATTCTGCAGCCCCAAACCTCGGGCCCAATCCAGGGCTCCTGAGCCAGCCTTCGGGGGGTCAGTTACCCGAATTTCACTTTCCTGTTCTACAAAATGGTCTGACAATGGCGGCCTTACTTAGATCAGTCCCAGGGGGTTGGGGGGGGGGTGGTTGTTATAGGATTCAGAATCATAATTTTGAAGATGATGTCAACCATAAAGGTTATATAAAAATAAATTCTTAACTCAGTTTTTGGTCTTTGCAATATCCCTGTGAGGAAGGTCCTCAAACTTGACTGCATGTTCCACTCACCTGGGAGGCTTTGGACAATGCTGGTGCCCAGGTCCCGCCTCCAGAGCTGGTGATTCGATTGGTCTGGGTGTGGCCTGGGCACTGGCATTTCCAGAGCTCCCAGGTGTGGCCAAGTTACACAGTAGAAACTTGGTAAATAGAAGCAGCAGCTGCTGTTGGGGACGCTGAGGTCACAGCTTGTTCATGGTAAAGCCAAGGCCATAGCTAGGTTCTAACTCCCAGGTGGTCTCTTAAGAATCTGGATAAGAATGATCATAATGAACATCAACAGTCTTTTGTTTATACTCTGCGTCAGAGAATGCAAGGTTTTGATTTAAAATGGTAAATCAAGTGATTCAGATGTCTTCCCTCAGGGCTTAAAGAAGACGTGTGTGACCATGGACCAGGAACGCCCACGTTCTGATCTCAGCATAAACAGCAGAAACGACCTCCGCAAGCTTTTGCACCTTGAATTTCTCTACAAGGAAAATAAGGTATGTGCTTTTAAGGTGTGGCGTGATGTTCTGGAACTGAGTTTGGCAATGTCAAAGCACTCATGGGCCCTGCCAAGCCATCAGAGACGGGGCAGGAGGCGGTCACGGAGAAACAGATCCAGCCCAGTGCCGAGAAATCCCAAGTGTGAGCTGAGTTCTTGTCTCAGCCAGGCCATATCGTGCGCGGCCTGTGTGGTTCGTTTTGAACCTGAACCTGTGAACAGTTATTCCCTCTGCTCCCTCCTCCCCCATGAGGCTATTTTTAGTCAGACTGTACTTAAGAATATACTATTTATTCAGTTGTACTAAAATTTTCCATTCCCTGCCTGCGTAAGAGTTTCCTTCTTCAGTTCTGAGTAATACCTTATTCGTAAGTCTCCTGTGACGTTTAATTCAGGCAGAAGCGAGGCTTGGATTCTGCTCGCCCAGGTTGAGTTGAGGATGGGTGGGGTAGGTGGGGCTTCCGTGATCCCCCAGCCTCAATTACCTCACCCCCTGTTCCAAGCTTTCATGTCACCCTTTAGTTTTCCTTCCTGGTACTTGGCACACTTATAATAGAGTATTTGTGTACTTGTCGCGCGTATAGAGTATTTGCGTGGTTGTTTAATACGCATCTGCCTTCCCTACCACCTTGAACGCAGTAGGCGGCCAGAGATGCTGTCTCTTTTGTGTATTCTTATATTCCCATACTTAACAGGTTGCCTGATGACGTAGTGAATAGTCAGCACTTATTTGTGGGTTATATGACTGACCGATTGAATCAATGAATATTTGGATGAATGAAACTGCCATCTGACTTAATTGCTCTTTCTGTTATGAAGACGGAATCTTCTAATTTAAGAATGGGATCTCCAGCAGATGTTGCCTTGTGGTAGGGCGTAGTATCAGAGTTGGAAAGAACCTAATGATCATGTAGTTTACCATTTATTGTAATTTTTTTAAAAAGGCAATAAAATGATATTTCCTGCAGAATTCCAATACGTGAAACAAAGAAAGGGAGCAGCCCTGTTTCTGGTGGGGATGAAGAGATCCTGCCCTCTTGACCTCTGGCACAGCCCCTCAGGGCTGAGCTGAGCAGCTTTTAAAGAACTGATAGAATAGGGACCCCACTGGGGGTGCTGTGAGCCAGAGGAAAGGGGCTTGTCGAGGCCTCACAGTCAGTTACGGGGTAGGGGTGAGGCTACAACTAGATCTACTTCCCCATCCTATTTTAGGAATAGCAATCAGGCTTCCTTTCATGGCAACCCTCTTTTCAAATGAAATCCTAGCAGATTGGCTTGATTTGGGGATGGGACGCCTCCTAGCCCTCCCAAGTTGTTTCTGAGACACCTGGAAGAACCTCAGAACAGCTCAAAAACCATCCTGGTGCATATGGGAGCTCCAGGGAGGAGCTTAGGCCAGGCTCCCCACTCAGTAAAGTGAAGGGTGGAATTTCAGGCAAACCTATAAAGCTCAGCCAACTGGTATCACCCCACAGGAACATTCAGGGTGCCAGAAGTTCTGGGGCTCCGCTTGGAAGAGAAAGGGCAATGACACCAGGTGAAGTCCTATCAGAGGCTCAGTAAAGGCATCAACTAGATGCCCTTTGTCCTCTGAGTCCCGGGGTGACCCTCAGGCCCCTCCATCTTCTGGATGCACTCAGCTGAGATCTTGTAGGAAGAAGCACGTTGACCCAGGTAGCAGATACCCATTTGCAGCATTTTAAGGCAGGAGAATGCACTGTCCGTTCTAGAAATATTTTTTCTAGAGAGCGAGACAGTGAACCAGAAGATTCAATGAACCACCATGGTACAGCGGAATTTTTATGTAAATGCATCTTTACCTAATTCCCTAGAAGTATCTTTGCCATTCAAGTTCTTTTTATTTCTTCACTATAATATAGTCTCCCTAAGGTAACTATTATCTTAAAATACTTAAGATGTTTTCATTAGATCTTGATAAGTACCTTGATTATTTGATTTATGTAGTAGTTCTTAGCTGTTATACAATGAACTGGAGTTTATATTTTACAGAAAAAAAATACTTATTAATCTACCTATTGCATAATGACTTTGACATTCAGACAAAGCTAGTGTGATTCTAGGGAAGCCCTGCAATTTTATGTTAAT
>NW_006436282.1:22083567-22097623 GCF_000325575.1 Pteropus alecto
CTACGATAGATAAAAATGCCTGTGTAAAACTGAGGTTTTGAGAAACGGTGTCTAGAATCCTACAGCAGCATTGTCTATTATAAGCAAAGTAATATGAAAAACCATAATTCAATATAATTCAGGTAATCCAGGGCCTTAAGCCTCTTAAATTGAAAAAGGAAGGAGGCCGAAATAAATTTTATAACATCTTTCCCCTGACTCTCTTCCTTGTAAGTTTCATTTAGACTTAGACAAAATATTTTTGGGGTCCTTTACTAAAATATATATATGGTTATATATATATATAAAACCATCCCTTGATTTGGACTGCCTGATGCCTGATGAATCTGTGGAATCTGGTCATAAGCCATTGGCTGTGGTCTTGATCTCAGAGTTCTGCTGTGTAGATCACGGGAATAAGAAGGGGGAAGGACTGGAGGAACCCCAGATCCTCTCTGTGCGAGGCTCTTGGTCAGGTGCGTTACCGCTCTGGTGGCAGGCTCACTGAACCCCCACGTCTCACTGAACCCCCACGTCTGGCCACACTTCCCAAGGCGTTTGCAGGCAGGCGAGCCGGGGACGACACAGTTACACGGCCTAGTCCTTGAGGCCAGCCTGTGGCTCACTGCTTGCATGACTGTGCCCATCCAGATTACTTAGGGGAATTTTAAAAGAAATCGGGGCTCCAGTCTTTGCAGTTCTGGTTTAGTAAGACACAGTGAGGGCTGGGAATATGTATTTTAAAAAAATATCCAATTTGGTACAGTCAGGTTTGGGAAATACTGATATCATTTATTTCCCAAACTGACTGCTGAGGGGTTTCATTTTATAATTTTTTTTTTTTTTTTTTTTTTAAGAGGGGGGTAAACTGAATCAACACTGCCTGCCTTGCCTCTCTGCTCTTTGCGATAACCCGTTGCTGCATCGTCCCAGTAGTCCCCAGGGTCCAACGTTACATGCTGAGTACACAAACAGAGAGAATACTCAGGTCCCAAATGTTTATAAATTTGTAGAGTTAGCAATCCCCAAAGGCTTAATTTTTTTTTTTAGCGGAAAAAAAAATTTATAAAGTTATTCCTAGAAGAAAAAAAAGAAGTTTGAATTGAAATTGAATCACCCGACTCATGCAATGGATGCTAGTTCTTTTTGTCTTCATCTCTATGTCAAAACACAGTCCTTCACCTTTCAGTGACCCCTGAAAGAATGTATGAATGAGTGAGAAGTTGACAAACTCTGTCGAAGAGTTACAATAGCCCTCTTTCCACCCTTCCTCTGTAGCTATGCATATGATTAATGATATTTTTTTCTTCCACTGCCAGGCAAAGGAAAATCCTTTAAAAACAAACCTTGAACTCATTACCAGATACTTTCTGGATCACTTCGGAAACACTGCTAAGAGTTTTACTCAGGAAGCACCAATTCCTGCACTCTCAAATGCAAAGAAAAATAACAAATTACCATTGAGGTGCTCAGAGACCACGCTGGTAAATATCTACGACCTTGCAGATGATGAGGCAGCATGGAGAACATCACTGTCAGAAGCGAGCAAAGCCAGGTATCTCTTCTCATTTACACTATGGATTAGTTTCCTACTGCTGCTGTGACAAATTAAGCTCAGTGGCTGTGACAGGGTTCTCCGGAGAAACAGAATCAATACGAATTGAGAGAGAGAGAGACAGAGACAGAGAGAGAGAGAGAGAGAGAGAGAGAGAGAGAGAGAGAGAGAGAGAGAGAGAGAGAGAGAGAGAGGGAGATGGCTTGCGTGATTGTGGGGTCTGTCAAGTCTGAAATCCGTGGGGCAGACTGGCATGCTGGCGACCCAGGCAGGATTTCTGTATTGCAGTCTTGAGGCAGAATTACTTATTCTCTGGGAAACCTTAGTTTTTGCTCTGAAGGCCTTCAACTGACTGAACGAGGCCCACCCATATTATCTTCGGCAGCCTCCTTTACTTTACGTCAACTGATTGTAGTTATTAATCACATCTGAAGAATCTTCATGGCAATATGTAGGATAATATTTGACCAAACAGCCGGGCACCATAGCCTAGCCAGGTGACATAAAATTTAACCATCATGGTGTCTTAAAGTGACAGGAATTTGTTATCTTATAGTTCTGGATGTCAGAAGTCCAGAATCGGTCTCATTGGCTTAGTGGCTTTGAAGGGAGAATCTGCTTCCTGTTTTTTCCAGCTCCTAATGGCCGCCTACGTTCCTTGGCTTGCGGCCGCTTCCACCATCTTCAGAGCACATCACTCCAACCTCTGCTTCTGTCGTCGCATCTCCTACGACTGACTCTGACCCTCTTTCTCCCTCTAATAAAGATCCTTGTGATTCCACTGGGCCCACCCAGGCAACCTAGGACTTTAACTTAACCACATCTGCAAAGCCCCTTTTCCATGTGAGGTAACGGATTCACAGATTCCGGGGGTCAGGATGCGGATGTCTTTGGCGGGGGGGCCATTGTTCCGCCTTCTTCACTCTGTGCTTTCAAAACCCCTGCCCTGGAGCCTGTTAGTTTCTTCTGGAGGCCCCGAGAATGGACCACTTTGTGATGGAGGATGCTTATGATTCAAAATGTTTAATTCGAGTTTCGTGATTTGTCAGGAGGTTGTTTTGTTAGCGTTTTCTTAAAAGGCAACCAAATACTGCAATGACGGACGAATCCGAAAAATCAGGCCTTTTAGAACTCTAAGGAAGAAAATGAATTGGCATTCTTGACTGAAGCTCTATTATTTGGAAAACAGTCATGCTAGATTACAACCTTAAAACACTGAGAATGAGTGTTTTCTTCCAGCTCTGTTGAAAAGTGTTTCCTTTTCTGAGAGGAGCCAGAGCTGAGAGTCTGGGTGTTAAGCTGCCAAAGGATGGGAACCATTAAAAAAATTCACTTAAGGCTTAAGATGTGGAGGTTAATGCAGGCGGGTGAAGAAGACATTTCCTCCTTCACGGGCATTTACCGTCTGGCTGGGAAGTGAAATATTTCCCAAATGATAAAAAACTGCGATGCAGTCGTCGAAGCCCCTGAGTTCTGCCTAGTCGCCCAGGCTACAGACTTGGGTGTCATCCTCGACTCCTTCTCGCCTGTTATATTTGCATCTCTGAGTCCTTAACGAGGGTAAACTCTTTCCTGCTTTCTCTGCCCGCCTAAAAAAAAACCCTCGCTAACTCCCAAGGGCCTTCCTCTGGCCCCCAGGCATCTAGTGACCTCCTCAAGTCCACCCTTGACCTAGGGCAGTGTGAGCTTTCCACCAAACAAGTTTGGCCACGCTGCCTGCTGCTGAAAGGCCTTCAGACGCTCTCCTGGTAGCTTTGAGGAGAAAATCCAGATTCCTTCTGAGTACTTGTAAAACCCTCTCTGTGGTCAGACGGGCCCCCAGGCGTGTCCTGCTCCATGCCTTGGGTTGGTACCTGCGGCCTTCTCCTGCCCGCTCCTTCCCTCAGACTCAGGTGCCGCCTTCCCTGGAAGCCCTTCTACATTTCCCCAGGCTGGTTCCAGACCCTTTTTCTGCCTGACGTGCCCTAATCAGCGCAGTCATAGCACACGTGACCGCTCCTCTCACGCGTGACCCAGTGCTTGGCGCAGAGCAGGTGTCAGCGCCCTGTCATGCCAGAGTCCGGGGGTAGGAGACACCCCCGCCTGGTGGGAGGAGTGCTGGCTCCGAGTGACCCAGTCTTCGCGTGCGTCTCTGTCTCCTTTCCGTGCTTGTTCTTTCTCACTCCCTGCCGCTCCCACTGTCTCTCACCCCCTCGTTCTCTCTTGTTTTCTCTCTCATAGACACACACACCCCGTCTTTCTCTCTTTCTCGCTCTGGTTCTCCTTTCGATGCCAAGCAGCGCAGAAAAAGACTCTATTTCCCTGCCTAATTTTGCTGAACTCGAACTGCACTTTGGAGAGCCGAGCTCACCGCAGCCTCCTCCCGCCCCTCGGGGGCGAGCGGTGAGGCGCGGTGAGGCTGGCTCCGCGTGTCTGGTGCCGCTCTGCAGCTCTGCAGCTCGCAGGTCTGGAATAGGGACGCTCTTTGTCTTTGCAGATATAAAGTATCTGAGGATATTCGAGGAATCCTATCATGGATCATCGACTTTGAGTTTGTTTCTTGTTTCCTGGTCTTGCTTTATAGGCCAGACCTGCCTTGATAAGAAAGGATTTTCTGTTTTTTACCTTTAACGATAGAAATCCCCGCAGGGTTGCCAAGGGCTTGCTCTGAGCTCATGTTGAATGTGGAATTTATTATCGTTGTTAGTGATTCCACCTGGGGAGTCCGTTTTAATGGAACTGTCCCTTTTTTGCAGACACGACAGTCTTGATGGGGATGTACTTGGTAACTTGGTATCATCCAGAAGGCCCCCGCACAAAAGTAAGCCTGCGCAGATGGTGCCGGCTGAAAGTCTCCCTGTGGCCCCCACGTGGGAGAAGATGGACAAGCTCCAGCCGGCAGAGCCTCCCCTGGACACAAGGAGGGTGGGCGAGAAGGTCAGGCCAAAGTGTGGCCTGATTGTCCGAGGCATGATGGCTGGGCCCACCGCCAGCTCCCCGCAGGTGGGCTGGTCATTCTGAGTGGAGTGTGAGAACCGGGTGGGCTTAAGCGGCTGCCTGGGTTTATTTTGGGGTACCTCACAAGACAGCCCAGGGTGAGGGGATGCAGGTAGCAGGGTGGGAAGAACACCTGCCCCTGCTTTCTTTCTGGCTCTGCTGTCAGCTCCCTGTGGGAACACAGGCAGGCCTCATGGCCCTCCCTGCCCTCAGCTTACCCATCATGCCAGCAGGTGGGTGCCATGGTTTTATGTTTCTTTCCCGAGTGAGAGCACATCCACCCAGCTTTCTTGTTGTGGTTCAGGAGTGCGGGAAGCCATCCAAGTTTAGGGAACTTCTTTTTTATTTTTATTTTATTTATTTATTTTTAACATGGAAAAACCCATTTTATTGCACTTAAGTTATAAGAAAGTAAAATTTCCAAGTGAATCAAACCATAGACACAATCCCTTTAAAGGTCGTTTTCCTCCATCATGTCAGGTTGTTACATAACTAAAATTAACCAACTTGAATCCGATCGTTTTAAATCAGACTATAAATAAACAAACAAAAATAAACAGGAGGAGGGAAAAAAGATCGCCTAGGAGACAGCGTTTAGCCACTTTCACAGGTCAGCTTGAGGATGAACTTGGAGAATGAGGCAAACCATCTTTTTTATTTTTTAAAACATGATAGTTAAAAGGGAAAAAGAAACCCCAATCCTTACGGTTTCATTTGCTTTGCTTTCAAAAAAAGCATTCTAAAAATTTAACATCGTTTTATTCTGTCCCTTAGAAGGGACTGTGGTAGGATCCCATTAGCTGGGGAGACTAAACCAAATGAGAGAGTAAATGTAGAAGAAGTTCATAAAACAACAAAGGGAAATCAACGCCAAACTCAAAAAAGTATAACATCAGACAAATTGGGGAGCCTGAACAAACAAAAATGAGGTGGTCCGTGCGCATGGCTGGTCCCCTCTGCTCCCACGTGCTCATGTGCAGGTGTGACTGTCTGTGGAGATGCCAGCACTAAAGGAAGCCTTGCTTGCAGAAGCGACTCTCTCCCTGCCTCTGCCTGCGTCTTGTGAGATTGTCAAACGATGTCTTTATTTCTCTTGGCTGTGGTCTTGTTCGTTAGACCAGGTGTCTAAGGGAAGGCGAGGGTCTGCTTCATTCTGTGTGGTTCCGACCACGCCTCGACAGCATGTCCCATCCTAGGTGTCTTGTACTAGAAGAAGGACATTCATAAACTAGACCATGTCTAAAGGAAAAGAACTAGGAAGGTGAAGAGTTTGGAGGAAATCGATAGATCTGGGAATGTTTAATCGAGAGGGTAAGGCTTGTGCAATGTGAGGCAGAATGTAAGAGATTTCTTCGAATGCGGAAATTCCAGGATGGCAAAAATATGGCCTTCGGGTAACCTTTCCATGCCACCCTCTGACGCTGTGCCTGGGGCAGACGTTGCTAGTTGATCTCAGTGCCCCATTTTCCTATCGAATGTGGATGTGACTTCAGAACCTCCCAGGTATCTTGGCAGTTACTCCCAATGGATGGATTGGAGTGGCGAGTGAAATGAACCCTATTCGCCATCTTGAGCTTAGGCTGTGAACCCCAAGGAGCAGGGACTCTGCCACGTTTGAGCACAGAGCATGGTGTGTGGCCCTTTGTGGGACCGAGTGGTGTAGACTTGCTTGGTGGCTCCAGAGAGCACCAGCAGGACCACTGGGTGGAGGCTGGGTGGAGGAGCTCACAGTCAGAGCCGCCTCGGCAGCGGGACAGGCCATTTTGGAAGGAACTAGACTGGAGGTGTTAAGGGGAGGCCAGGTACCCCATCTGCTGAGGACATTCCCATCTGGATGAGAGTTTAAACTACATTGGCAGTTGTCATGATCTCTTTATACTCTTAAGACTATTGAGGAGCTCAAGAAGCTTTAGTTTATGTGGGTTACGTCTGTCGATAGTTACTATATTAGAAATTAAAACTGAGAAATTAAAAAATACTTACATGTTAAATCATTAAAAATAACATTAGTAAGCCTATTACATTTAACACATTTTTAAAAACGCTATATTTTTCCAAACTGAAAAGTAGTGATATGAGTAGCATTGTTTTGCATTTTTGCAAATCTCCTTCATGTCTGGCTTAGCAGAAGATGGTTCAAGTCTCATATTTGCTTCTGCAGTCTATTGCATTATGGCACTTTAGTAGAAGTAGTTGAAGAGAATCTGGCCTCATACAGATATGCAGTTGGAAGCAGGAAAAGTATTTTAATAGTCTTTTCAGAAAACTCGAGATATTCTTTGATACTACACTCGAACTAGACACATTGTAGTTTTTTAATGTAGAATCTGCAACCATACCAATGAACTTTTGTCACTTTATCAGGTCTGTCTTGCTTGCGCCGGAATGAATCTTTTACCACTGCATGGTTTAGTAACATGATACATTGGTTATTTGGAAAATACTGGCTCACTAAATTATATAGATCTTCCGAATATTGACACATTTCATTATGAAAAAATCACATTTGTTAATGTTGCCACCCAACTCATCACAAAAGTTTTTAGGTATTGAAAGGCACCCAAACTCACAGTGGGAGATACAAGTTTCCCCAAATTGTAATTTTTACCTAGAAACTTTATTTCATCATTGACAACAATGCATCATTGATTTCCCTTGAAGTGACAGGTCAATTTATTTCTGAGAAAATGCCTGACAAATACCCAAACCTGAATAACCACGAAAAAAAAAATAGCAAGTTCAGCTCACAGCTCCGACATCTGACTAGTACTTTTCCTCGAGACAGTTGTCACCCTCTGCATCCGGCAGAGTGCTTCCATATACCTCCCATTTTGTCACAGAACATTAGAGCGGGTCAGGATTCAAGAGTATTAATAATGTTTATGCATCCGCTTGGACGTGATTAAGTGAAATTAGCACTTATTTACTTTTATTGCAAGGGGTGAAAACCTTGGGCACCACTGAGGTTTGGTGCCACTGCCTTGATCCCTCCTCAGGACCAGCAGATGCCCCCATTGGTGCTTTTGCGTCATCCCTGCAAATGTCGGCACCGCGGAAAAGGGAAAATCATCCGCATTGTTATTATGAAAATGGTTTCGAGCTCCCTGAAAGGGTTTGGAGACCCTAGAGGTTGGCAGACCCCCCCTTTGATAACTGGTGGACTTGATGAACCCCAGGGGCCTGTCCTACCATGACAGTCCATGCAGCGGAGACCTCCGTCATGACTGGGCTGTGGGAGGGACGGCCTGGACCTGCTTTCCTGCCAAGTTCTCTGTTTAGTGATCGTTTTGTGTGTTTTTCCCCTGGGGTAACTGAGTCCTGTGAAGCTCATTGAAGGATGGGTTTTTGTAGAATTTCCCCAGGTTTTCTGGAAGGTCCTTTGGCCATACTTACTGGTTGCTCAAGAGAAAAGAGCAAGGTTTGCTAGGTATTTCATCATTTTCTGTTACTAGATCAGCTCTGTGTTTATGAAGGATGAGTAAGAGGCTGGATTCCCTGCCCTTGGCAAAAGGTGGAGTCTCCTTAGGAACAGTGACTAATGTGTTCCTCGCTCTGTGGCGGGGGATGCCCTGGGTGGCGTTTGGAGGATGTTTCTAGTGCCTAGTAATTTCCACCAAGAGAGAACACTACAGAATTAGCTGTTCTCATTCCAGCACAGGCTTTACCATTCGGCCTAGGATTATTTCTGGGAATGCTGAGAGGTCCAGGAGAAGCCCAGCGGGTGTATTTTTGTCCCTTTCCCCGACTCCCCCACCCTAGATTGGTAACAACAGTTAATCAGTGATAGTGAGAGAGGACATGTCAGTTGATTCCTTTGGAATTCCTGAATTTCAAAAATTAAGCAAATCTTGGTGCTTACTAGGTATAGGTCACTGAGCTGGGAGCGCTGTAGACACCAGAGATGCATGAAGAATGGCCTTTGCCACTCCTGGACTCCTGGCAGGAGCGGGTAAGGCCATAAGTAAGTGGGAACAGGGGCAAAGATGCATAGCAGTAGCTGATATTTGGGACCTGGGACAGGTCTAGCTTTGAGTGAGTGCCTTCCCAAGGTCTCCTCTGTGACCACAGTCCTGTGGGATGTGAGCACTACAGCTCCCAGTTCCTCCAAAACCTGTGGGCCAGGCGTGTTTTGGAATTTATAATTTCGTTTTTTTCGGAAAAGAAATACAGTGCATAAACCACATACCACATATCACCTGCACTAGGGTTAAGGAGTAGCAGCCCATGAACAAAAACACTAACATTTCTGCAACTAAATATGAATATTCACACTTTAAAAAAGACCAAGCAATCTCAAAGCAGTTAAAAACAATTTGTTACAGGATTTTAAAATAATTTTTTTTCCAGAGGTTTTGGGATTTAGGAATTACGGATCGTGGATCTCGGGCAGCTTATATTACAGGGGAGGGAAGCGAGGGACAGAGAAGTTCAATAACTCGCATCCGGGGACACAGCTTGTTGGTGATGTCACAGGAATGAGAACCCACGTCTGACCCAGAAGCCACAGCTTCACCTGCTGCTGGAACCTGCCTCCTGTCAGGGGAGCGGGAGAAAGGCTGAGGCACGCTTTTGGGGTTCATGCAGGTGGGGTGTAGTGAACTCATTCCAGAAGTGGTAGTCATGGAGTGTCTCCTCGAAGAGTAACTAGGACTTTAAGAAGACTTGGGGGTGGGGACAGACTCTCCTGGGGGAGGGAACGTCATGGACAAATGCTTGAAATGAGATAAAGTATTTCCCACCTCCCTGGAAGGGATCCTCACTGCCTTTGTCCTTGTCCCTTTCAGGATTCTCTCCGAAGGCGCTCCCTGAGGCGGCCCCCCGCCTTGAGTAGCATGACCCTGCCCCACGAGGAGGAGGAGGAGAGCCGGAGAGCCCCGGAGCTCTCCACTCGCACCCCAGCCTGTCCGGCCCCACGGGAGGGCTTGGCTTCCAGCGCCAGGAGTCCCCTGGGCCAGCTCAGCGAGCCCACCTCAGAAAAGCACAGACCCACTCCGAGCAGCCCTCCTCACTTGCTGAGCCCAGGGCTGCTCCAGAGGGGGAGCGGCAGGTGGAGAGAGCTTTCGGAGGACAGCCCAGCCATGGACAGCGGCCCAGAGACCAGCAGGACGCCCTCGAAGTTCTTGCCTGGTGGGAATGCCCGGACTGCCCAGGAGAGGCTGGAAAGAGTATTCAAAAGGCAGGGGAGCCCGTCCCTGCCCCTCAGGTGAGCGCGCTATGCCCAGGGGATGGCTCTTCCTGGGGAACCGTCCAGTCCCTGGCTGCTCCCAAATCATCTCACGTCTGTTTCTTCCTTGTCAGTCAGGTGTCTGGACTCAGGGCGGCTTTGTTTGAATAACTTCACTTCCACCTCATCTCTTGCCTCTTTTACTGCCACCACAGCATCTGTCATTACTTGAAATCATTTTATTTATTTATATGTGTCTCCCCCACAGTGGGAGGGACTTTTATATTCCCTGCACCTAGAATGGTACTTGGTACACGGAAGGCACTCAATATTTAGTACTATTACTACTAATAATAACAACAGTAATAACAAGATCAATAAGCTTTTGATGTTGGCCTATTTTATGCAAAACACTCTTCTAAGTATTTTAAGTAAATTTACTCTTTTAATCCTCATGAAAGTTCTATGATGGGAATGCTGTTATTATCCCCACTTTACAGGTGAGGACACTGAGAAGTTGCTTTACTTGACCAAGTTTGTATTCCTAGTGAGAGGCAGAGCAGGGGTTTGAACCCAGGAAGCTAGCTGCAGAGCCCAGTGAAGGCATGAAGGATGGTGTCGCCTCTCTCCCTGGGTAGAAGTCCTTTCCACAGGCTTTAGACGGTGACTGGCTTCAGCCTCAACACCTCCAGGGGTGGGGAGCTCCCTCCTTCTCGTGACTCTGCATCGTTCTGACTATTAGGAAATTCTTCTTCACACTGCGTTAAAATCTGCTGCCTGGACTTTGACTCAGAGGGCCTTGTTTTGCCCTCCAGTGCCAGAACATGTGTGCCTGGAAAAGGGAACAGCTCTTCCAACCTGTAGGTTGGGAGCCTTCTGAGGCTGCAGTGGTCTGGGGGTGATGGTGGGTTGAGGAAGAAGAGGAGTGGCTGGAGGATCAGGAGGCCTGGGTTTCAGTCCTCGCTTTGTCCCGGCTGACCCGGATCGGTTCTTTGTCTCTGGACTTCAGTGTCCCTGACTATAAAGTGTGTCTTTCCAGCTCATGCGCTTTGCTGGCCGCCGATTCTTACTTCCAGAGTTATTTAATACAGAGATCTTTACTGAGTAAGTACACTTTACAGGGCACTTGGGAAGTGTGGCACATGGGCTCTGGAGTCTGAGGACTTGGCCTGGCAAACCAGCTGTGGCCTTGGACCAGTTATTAAACCCTGAAAAGGGGGCGTGGCCTTTGTCTCATAGGAAGTAGGGTAGTAGGTCAAAGCGCTTTGACAGCTCTCTCCCCCAATACCAGGCGAAGTATAACCACGGGTATTTAACATACGTTTACTATTGGTCAGTAAACGAACATTTTGGGGGCCTCGGTTTTCACCTAACACTTATTCCTTATTTGCTGGGTACCATGCCGAGCATGTGTATATATTCTCTCATTTGCTCTTTATAATAATCCATGGGGGTGGATATTGTCATTGGAGTATTATTTTTTTTTTTTTGAGTCCTCATTAGATAGTATTCTCCTCCTCCTCCTGAGTTCTGTACACCTCGACTAATAAAACAGAGGTATCAGTTAGATTGGAGGAAAATGGATATCATCTCTGTGATCGATAATGGCAGAGTAGAGGACACAGAAAGTCATGAGGCCTGGTGGGCCCCGAGCCGACAGACTGCCCCACCTCATCTCAGGCCCGGGGCAGGTCACCTGACATAGTCAAATGGTGAGAGATGCCAGCCCCTGGAAGAGCAGCTCACTCCCAAGAGGAGAAGGGGTGCAACTGAGCCTAACAGTCCCCTTTTCTTTGTTCCCCCAGATAGCCAGTCAGATAAGCCTCATTTACTCCCTTAGGCTGGAGTGAGTAGAGGGGAGGAGATTAAAGGTTTACACCAGCAGGAGACCAGCATGGCTCCCTCTGAACTCCCAGAAGACACCGGGAGTGGAGAACAAGCCTCTTCCCACCCCAGCAATTATTATCCTCAGTTCACAGATGAGGAAACCGGGGCACAGGGAATTGAAGGAAGCTGTCAAAGTTCTGGGCGGATGCAGGCCCAGAAGCTCACTGTTGGGTGAAGGGAACCTGGGTTAGGTTTCGGCCGTGTCTCATCTCCTCAGCTAGGCATTTCTGTGTGGTGCAGATACAACGTACTGAGTGCAGCACCCTTGATTTGAAAGAAGGGCCAAAACAATTCCACTTGCTACACCTAACTGCACGGCCCTGCCCTTCCCAACTCCCCTCCATCAGTCCCATTCTCCTCCCTCCATTTATTTCGTTCAACTAAGTAAACAGGAGCCTGAGTCCTAGTGTGCATCAGATCCCATGGGCTCCTCAAGGTGAGAGAGATGTGTACATGTGTATTCTTTTAACACACGACAGAGGACAGTGAGATGACAGCACGGCACGTCCCATCACTCAGCCCTCACAAAGCTGGAGGAAAGGTGGCTACTTGGAGCCTTTTCTGAGCCTTGTAATAATTGCTCAGGGATGGCCATGGAAGTCACATCTAGGGGCAGGGGCATGTGTCCTGGGGGACAGGGGACAGGTGGGGGGTGTGACCTGCTGAGATCTCTGTGTATTAAGGCTCTTCTAACTCCGACTCCTTAGATCTACCCAGTTGCCGAGGGGACCATTTTCTGCTTTGATTTTTGTTTCTCTCCTGGGCCCTTTGATCTTGGGAGATGCTTAGAAAATATGTCATCTGGTCTCCCTTCCTGGGGGGATGTAGCTGGTTGGGGCCATCTGTCATTTGTCACTGGCGTGCAGGGCTGCCCTTGTTGGGTTCCTCTCACGGTCAGTCAGAACCGCTGGACGCCGGCCCTGGCCTGGGCAGTCCTGTCACCCTCGCCTCACTCTGCTTCCCCATTACGCTGCGTCGCAGGCAGGGCCGCCCTCTACACATTTGTGTGTCACTTCCCCGCATACCTGGCCCAGAAAATGTTAGGTGCAGGAGCAAGAGCATGAGAGAAGCGACTCTTTGTTTACGAGTCTCCAGGGCTAGGTGTTCCAAGCACGGTGGCTTCCCAAATGGTACCTTGTGAAAGGTGATAGTCTAGCTGGGGGTGACCTCACTTGTAGGGCTTACGGCCCTCTCTCAGGGCATGCTGGCCTGCCATTTGTCTGAGAGTCCCTCAGAGTGACTCTCTGGGCCCTCTGATAGTCACATAGATCCTGCTATGCTTGATTTTCTGCACGTTAGCTAAAAACATGTCACGCTGGGCATCTGGTGATAGAACTGGCTTCCACTTATGCTTCCCAGGTGGGCATGGGCTGCGCGAGCTCCAGCCACACACTTTTTGCCCAGTCTTCCTTCACAACGTGAGTGTAATCATGCCCATGAAATTGAGAAGAGCTTTTGGTCTCCCCTGGGAATTCAACTCATGGCAATGGCCGCAGCAGCAGTATAGGTGCCAGAGCCACTAAGCAAAAATGTGTCCCCTCAAGTGGCTTGAACTATGGGGCCTTGGGAGCCAAGGTGGGAAAGCTTATGGTACAGATGGGAGTGCTGACCCCCAGAAAGGGGCATAGGCCTCTCCAGGGTCACACAGTCCCTTAGCTAGGATCAGGGACCTGGGGAGCAGGTGGGAAAGCTTATGGTACAAATGGGAGTGCTGACCCCCAGAAAGGGGCATGGGCCTCTCCAGGGTCACACAGTCCCTTAGCTAGGATCAGGGACGCGATGGCCTGACAGTGCAAGCCATATGAGGGTGTATGAGTTTTCTGTTGCTGGCATAACAAATTACAATTAACTTAATGCTTGAAAACAGCACAGATTTATTATCTTACAGTTCTGGACGATAGAGGTCAGGACTGGGTCTCACGGGGCTAACAGCCAGGCGTTGGCAGGGCTGTGTCCCTTCTGGAGGCTCTAGAGGAGAACCCCTTTCCTTGCCTTTTCCAGCTTCCAGAGGCGGCTCGCGCTCCTCGGCTCGTGGCCCCTTCTTCCCTCTTTAAAGTGAGTGACGCCGGGCTGAGTCCTCAGGCTGCCACCTCTCCGGTTCTCCCTTTTCTGTCTCCCCTGTACTTGTAAGGAGCCCCGGGATTATGCTGGGCCCACCTGGGTGATCCAGGATGCTGTCCCATCTCAGGGTCAGCTGCTTAACGACCTCGACTCCATCCGCCCCCTAACTCCCCTTTCCATGTCACCCAGCGTCTTTCCAGTTTCTGGGATTAGGCCACGGGCATCTTTGGGAGCGGAAGGCGTTGCTCTGCCTACCGCAGAGGGAAACTTTCTTGCAGTATTTAAAATCTTTTTTGGTCTCATTGCAATTTTTAAAGTGTTCACTTTTCACCCTCTGAGTCTCCCTTTCTACCACTCCCAGGAGTATTTTTGTTGTGTTCACATTTTCCAGGCATTCTTCCCTGTCTGACTGTTTGTCTGTCTCTCTCCCTTTT
>NW_006436282.1:22097659-22118447 GCF_000325575.1 Pteropus alecto
TGTGCGTCACGTGTGGGGAGGGAACCAGGAAAACCCACAGCTGCACAGTCCTTCCCGGGACCAGCGGCAGGACCAGGCGAGCAGAGTCTCCAGTGCTCAGGGTGGCGGTTAACCCCACCTTGGGGCAGGTGACCTTCCCGGAACATAAGCTTAGAGTACGATAGAGTCCATGGAACTGAAGTTTAATTTAGTCGGATTTTAAAAAAGGATATTTTAAATTGGGTGTTTTAAAAAGCAGGGCGGAAGAGATGCTTCCCTAGGACCCATCTCGATTCTTAACCACATAGAACGTCAGGGCTGGAAAGATGCATGGAATTCAACCCCGATTTGGCATCCGGGGAGCTGAGGGGAAGTGACTCACTCAAGCTTCTGCAGGTGTCGTAAAGTCCTCCCCTACGCTCTGTTTTCACTGTTTAGTTACTGCTTAGAGTTTTTGCTTCAAATACGCATGGTCCTTCCTGTACTCAACATAAGCCTTCGGCACAGTTGTCACCAATCCACATATGTGTGACATCTGTTCCTCACTCAGTAACTCCCTTGCTTTTGAAGACACTTGCTTTCAGATCCCAAGTTCTTAGAGTTATGTCCTCAATAAAACCCTGTCAGTTCACAGAAATAACCATTAGTCAATTAATTTATTCGATGACTGTAGTGAGTGCCAGCTCCTACTGGCTCAGGGATGACTGTTAGCATCTCTGCCGACTCTGCGTTCAGCGACATCAAGGTGGTAGCTTGAACTTGGTCTTGAACTTGAACTTGGTGGGAATGTTTATACCATGGAAATTAGCAGATGCTACAAATCAGCGTTCGCCTCCCTGGAGAGCCACCAGCACGCCCCTGTGATGGCTTACTGTGTGCCAGCCACAGCTCTCGTCACTGGAGATTCTGTGTGAATGTATTAGACCAAGTCCCTGCCCTCTGGGATCTTACCTGTGTGACACAGAGAGGCAGTGTGGAAGAACTAGTACACAAGTAAATATATAACGCACCTGAGTGCTACCTGGGACAATAAATCAAGGAAAATAAATCAGCGACAGGGAGCCCTGGGTTGCAGCTGCCGTTTTACAGAGGGGTAGCCAGGGAAAACCTTTCTGAGAGGGTGACATGCGAGAGGAGACCACAAGAAAGATGGGGAACCAGACTGTTGAGAGAGTAGCTGTACACGGGCCCTGCGGTGGGAGCATGGCGCTTGTTCCAGGCCGGCGTGGACGAGGGAGAGGAGAAGGAGCAAGGGCCTGGAGGCTGCAGAAGGCGCTGGCCTTCACTCCAGGAGGTGCAGAGCCTTTGGAGGTCGAGCAGAGGCGGGGCTTGGTCCCACCCTCTGGCTGCTGGGTCGAGTAGGGACACAGGCAGCAAGGGTCGACACAGGGAGGCTAGTCAGGGGCGATGGCAGTGGTCTAGAAGGCGGTTGATGGTGGCCTGACGGGGTGGTGGCAGTGAAGGTGGTGAGGCGGGGGCTGGATTATGCCTCGCACGCACACATGCACGCACGCACATGTGCACACAGGGGCGTCGACAGGATTCGCTCGTGGATTGATGTGCTGTATTAGAGAGAGGAGGCAAGGATGACCCCAGCATTCTTTGCTGAACAACTTCCAGGAAGGGGGTTACCGCTCCCTGAAATGATGGAGACTGGGGGGAGCAGGGTTAGGCTGTGGTCACGGGGCCTCAGTCCATATCCCCCACGCGCCGTGATGCTTTCTACCAGGCCAGTGGTGTTTCTTTGTTCACGGGCCTCCCTGTGGCCTGTGGGTCAGGGACCATGTGCCTGGAACCGCAGGTGGGAGCAGTTAGCCATCTCACCGTCATCATTTCGGGCCCTGCTGCTGCTGCTGTGAAGGGTCATTCATTCTCTGCTGGCCTTCGGGTCTTGTTGAGGATGTCAAGAGATTGTCCCTCACAGCAGGGCCGCTACTACTAGAGCAGTCCTGGATGGGATCCCTGGATGGGATCACTCGCGGCCGTTCTTCCGTGACAGTGAAAGCAACTGGCTGGCCTTCAGGTCGAGCACTCGGTTTTCCTGTGTTTGCAGGTTGAGTTTCTGCCTTGGTCACATCTCCAGGCCTTTCTGGGCCTCTGTGCTCCTGTCTGTAAGGGGAGAGGTTGGGTGGATCTCTTTAGGGGCTCCCCCCACCTCTGACACCCCCCACCCTACATTCTAATGCGGCCTCGGGCAAACCCAGATCAAAATTCGGCCTCCTCTTTGATCCAAGAATCAGTCTGTTGGGCTGGTCTGTGAGGTTCATCTTGTGCCAAGGATGAGCATATAAACCAGGACCCCGTGCCTTTGGGGACCTTCCTAGGCCGTGTGCTCCTTTGGGCTCCTTTAGGTGCATCGTACAGTGACCTCAGGCTCAGCATCCTGGAGTCACCATGAGTTGTGAGCACAAGGGTCTGTCACTGGAGGCCTAGTAATCTGCTGTGTGTGGCTGCAGGGTTCTGAGCTGGGAGGCAGGCCGACTGCTGCGTGTCGAGGTCCTGCCACCGCTACCCCCTTCACCTGTGACTTCAGTAACTTCTGTCTTAGGTCAGGTTCCCAAGAACAGTGGTTCTCAAACTGTGATCCCGGGACCAGCAGCGTCTGCCTCACCTGGGAGCTTGTTGGAAACAACTTGTCTGACCTTGAACTAGGACTTTGGGGGTGGAGCCCAGCAATGCGCTTCACAAGTCCTCCAGGGATGTGCTACAGGCCGGGGTCTGGGAACCAGTGCCCCAGAAGCCAAGCCTCAGACAGAGGGTCAGGTGCACGTAGTTTATGGGGAGGGGGCGTGTTCTCAGTGAGAGAAGCAGGACAGGGGAGACCCCAGCAAGGATATGGGGTTTCCATCTGACCCCACAGGGCGATGAGAGTGAGAATCGATCCAGAGCTGGGCCCACCTTTGAGACAGGAGTAAGCTTTTTTTTTTTCCGTGTCAGTCATTGGCCATGGGTTGCCCGTCCCGGGGTGGGGCGGGCAGTGTGCCTCTTCCTGGCCGAGTGTGGTGAAGGGCGATTCTCTGGAGAAGGGCACAGCCATGAGCTGTTAGCAGCCAGCGTGGGCAGCAGCTGGGCCAGGCGCGCCCAGTTGGGATCGTCCATGTCAGCCCTCTGGGCCCCTTCTGTACTCACCCAGCTCCCAGTGCTGTGACAGTAGACAGGCTGCAAGGCCTATTCACGCTGCTGCGTGGGGTGCTCTGGTGAGGCAGGCCAGGCGTGGAGGTGACAGACCCCAGAGGGGGATACCTGAGTGGAGCCTGACCCAGGCCCACAAGCAGCCCTGCCATCATGACCTTGCAACGTCGTCGGCTTCGTGGCAGGGTACTGTCCTGTTGTGTCAGAGAGGATGTGTGTCTTGACACCCTTCTTGGTGCCCAGATCTGGCCATGGCGATGGGTGAGATGGCTCCCGGCCTCTGAAGCTCGGGGCCGGCCATGAGGCTGTGGCCCTCACAGAGGAGTGGAAGACCAGGGAGCAGTGAAGGGGCTTTGTTGACCAGGCAGGGGGACCTTGAGCTTGGAGAGGCCGTGTTTAATGCAGACTTCGTGGCAAACCGGTAACATCTGGCGAGGAATGGCTGTGATAACCTCACTCGTTCTGTGTGGGCCTCGGGCCCCAAAGCATCTGTGTCCCTGCCTCTGTGTGGAAGCCAATGGTCAAGTCTGGGGATTTAGCAACTCTGATGTTGGGGGCACACCTGTCAGATTTTTGAGGTTTGCAGGAAATGGACAGCAGGTGGCAGCAGTTCGCTGTATATCTTCAGGACCCCCAGAGACTGGCCTTGCTGCCTGATTTCATTCAGCAGACACTCAGCCCTACCAAGGCCATGCACTTGGGGAGAGAGCCGAGTGCATCCCAGCCCCTCCTGGGCTCCCAGTTAGGAGCGCAGGCCGGCAGTCTCACACAGGCCTGTCTGCATCTTGGGAGGGCGTGGACAGGGCCATCTGGGGCTTGGCGGAGGCTGAGCAGAGGATGTGGCAATTGCGGTTTATTGACTGTTCCCTATAGCCAAGCATTCCAAGTCTGACGACATCTGCGCCACATGGGACGAGTAATGGGTAGAATTTTCATTTTAATTTGTCTCTGCACATTATTTGGACTTTATGTCAGACTACAGAGGTTTGGAATTAGCTGACTCTTGAAACAAACATAGCACACCGTTGCTTTCCTGGGTGCCAGAAGCCCCGTGTAGACAGGTGGCCTGCCTGGGGCTCCTGTGCTAGCCTAGCCTCACCTTCATAACCGACTCCAGGGACCTCTGTTCTGTGGCAGGGATGCCGCCCCACCCTGTGCTCAGCTGGTCTCCTGCCCGCCTTTCCCCTACCCGCGCACCCCAGTCTCGAGCAGCATACCGGTTCCCTCTCCTGAAGGCTGGCCTCTCCCTAGCATGTGCACAGTTCTGAACCACAAGAACCGGCTCCAGGGCACACTACAGGCCACCTGGAGCCCTCCAGGACCGGGCCTGATGTCCCTTCCCTTGTATGGCAGTTACAGCTGCGAGGTAGGTACCTTCAGCTGCAGAGTTTCTGAGGCTTTGATCCAGTGCATCTCCCAGGAGAAAGAGACGTTCTTTGCCTCAGGTTTCCTCTGAGGTCAAGAAAGCGTAAGGAGGTGAGAGAGTGCCCACACCTCTCCTTGGGAGGTGAGTAACCTCATTCTGTCCATCTCTGGGCATCAGAGTTGCAGCTCCGAGATCCTCCTCTGACCACACCGGGCCCTGCCAGCTCGGCCCTGGGCCCAGGTCCGTGGCATGCAGGTCAGGAGAGTGTTCCACGCAGGAGCAGCTGCTGCCGCCAGGAGGAAGAAGGCCGTGAAGGCTCAGGATCAGTTTTGGGAGATGAGTTTCAGAGGGCAGAGGAGGTGTGAGGAGATTCTTTTCTCCTGGGTGTTCTTTTCTCATTCAAGTTGCTTGTCTTCTGGCCCCCAGGCAGCTTCCAGCAGACCTTGGGGACCAGAACTCCAGAGAGAACCACACAGAGGTCAGCCATAGGGCCAGGCTGAGAGTCGAACAAGTGAGACATTGAGGGTGCAAAATTTAAGGGGGCGCTCGCTCTCAAGGTGGCTCAGCGGCGGCGTAGGCGCCTGCACGAACCTGAGAGTGAGGCCTCCTTAATTCTGCACCTTGCATTCTAACCCTAATGCTGGCCCGGTCCACAGAGTCTGGCCCTTTTTCTTCTGCTCCTTAGGATCACGGGTAACCCTCAATACAGCACAATGATTTGATAACTCATCTTTACTTTCATGAACTCCTTGAGGGCTGGAGTGGGCCTGCCTGCTTCCTTCCTTCCTTCCTTCCTTCCTTCCTTCCTTCCTTCCTTCCTTCCTTTGTTTGTTCATTCCTTCCTTCTTCCTTTCCTCCCTCCCTCCCTTCTTTCTTTTCTAGCTATATCCCTGGACCTGCCAATAAATATTGAATAAATGACATAACACATATAGTAAGGAAACTGGAAGGGAAATTTATGCTGATCTGTTTGGGACAGCGTCATGGAAATTAAACTGATCATTGTTAATAGAATTAGAACAACCTAAACTTTATTTTCAAGTTTACTTGTTGGCATTTATTTTTATTCATACATTAATTTAGCCAGTTAACCGTCTAACCAACCAACCACCCTTCCTAACAACCCACCAACTCATCAATCCACCCATCTACCAACCAACCAACCCATCATTTTTAAGCCATCTTGAATGTCGCCTTCTTCAGGAAGCCTTTCTCCACCTCTTCCCCTCTCCTGTACCTGAACATCAGCCCCTGCTCATACCTCTCACAGTGCATGTCACGCCGGAGAGAGCCAACATGCTACCTTGTTTCTCCTGCTGGACTGTCAGCTCCCTGAGGAAGGGGGTCGGTTGTCTGTGACCCTGCCTCCCTCAATTTTGCTCAGAAGTGTTCCAAACCTATTGGATGGAGCTGACTTACTGGCTTTGCTTAGGGGCAGGGAGCTAAGTGTGAGGTCTTCTTCTCACTCAAGGAGCACACAGGAGAGTGGGTTAGTGACTTAGCGAACAGAAGAGGTCACCTGACAGTAGCAGGCAGGATCTATCCCAGAGTCGGATGGTCCCTACCAAGGTGCCATAGGATCTTAGAGGAGGCGGCTGTTGCTGGGCTAGGCCCTGAAAGCTGAGCAGGGTTGGAATGGCCCAGTTGGGGGCCAGCCAAGGGCCTCACGCCTGTGTCTAGACATACTTATCGCTCTTCTCCATCTCTCTCCAGCCTGAGATTTTTGGGGAGACCCCTGGAGCCTCATTCCTGATGACTGAAGCAGCTCTCTTACTGTTCTTCAGCCCCTTTTTTCTGGGGCCTGCTTTGGGTTCTGCTGCATTTCTAAACCATTTGGATAATGTGCACTCACAGTGGCTCACGGCAAAAAACCTAAGCCCATACCTTTCCCTCAGGATTGGAAAAGGGCTTTGCGTTAGGGAAGAGATGGGCATCCTTGTTCCCACGTGGAGTATAACTACCAGGCTGGTACCTTGGGAGCTGGGCAGAGAGAACCGAAGTCCTCGCCCTGCCGAATCCTTGTGGACCGTCCCTCGTGATTCCCAGCTGGTTTTCCCAAAGGGTAGCTGTGGGTGGAATGCTTCTGACTCAGTTGGACTGGTGCCCCCATCTTGAAAAGATGGCCTTTGATGCTGAGTTCTGTCGGGCATTTTGGGCAGAGTTCTTCAAATCACAAAGATGACCTGCCAGGGCAGTTTCCTGTGTAGCTAGATTCCATGTGTGTGCCTCATTCCAGAAAATTCGACTTTGTTTTCTCTGCTCATTCCATGAGCAGTTACTAAAGCCATGGGATTCCTTCCATTTCCTGTTGGGGCCAAGTTCACGGCCACGGGTCGCTCAGAAGTGGAGCCTTTTCCTGATAGAGTAAACAGTTTTTGATCTCACTCTAAATACATGTTATTTAATTTTACTCAATTCAACAAGGCCTTTATGGAGTGCCTCTTGCTTGTCCAAATAGTACTGGGGGGAAGAGATGCTGAAGATGTTTCCTGCCCCAAAGAGGCTGAGGCATCCATACAAATCACTGTTCTGCAGAATTAAAACAAAGGAGTGACAGGCAGCGAGGGCAGAGTGCCATGGGCCGGAGGCCGCGTCGTGGCCGGGCCACTCGAGCCGCTGACGTTTGTTGAGTACTCGCTACCTGACGGGTCCTGTTGCAAGTGCTGCAGACGTATTACCTCATTTCATCCTGACAGCAGCACTGGAAGGGTTATCGGCTCCATTTCACAGGTGGGGAAACTGAGTGACCAACTAGAATGACCAACTAGTCTGAATCCATTTAAGCAGCCTGGCTCTAGAGGCCTCAGTCTTAACCCCTCTCTTCAGACCCCTCTCTGGGGAGAAGGACTGTGAGGGCACTGGCATGGGCAAGGAGTTAGAGGGTCAGCCTGGTAATTCAGGGAGCGGAAGGACCCTAAGCCGAGGTGACAGTGTGAACAGAGGCAGAGAGGTGAGCACACTGGTGCAGCTTGAACACAGGACGTGTGTGGGGACCAGGGGGCCGGGCCCTGGAGGACCGGACAGTGCCCTGAGAGCCGGGCAGAGAGCAGTAGAGAGGAATCGAAAAAAGGTCTCTCATGTTTCCGGTTACATGATGGTCGTTTTTTTAACCAGTTGGAGCTGTGCTTCGGGACGATTATCCAGGGACGCTGCAGGACTGAGCAGGGTGACTAGCAGGAGGACTGTGACCTAGAAGGCAGAGTGGGCTCTGACCTGGCTGCACCAGACAGGCGAGGATCCGTGGGTCTGCGGAGAACCCACAGGTGCTGGCGTGCGCGGAGGTCGTGGGTCTGGAGGGCCCGGAGGCTGGGCCTGCGGTGAGCAGGGATAGGAGACCCGAAGCAGGGGGCACTGGCTGGGTCAGGAGGCAGATGAGGAGCCTGTTTCTGGACATGTCAGCTGACTTTTGTCTCCACAGATGGGAGTGGGGCAGAAACGCAGATCCTGGGAAAGGTTGGGAGAGGCGCGTCTGGGAGGAGTTGGCATGGGGCTGGGAGCTGAAGTCCTTGGAGGGGCGGACATTGCCAGAGGCCCGTGATAAAGGCACGAAGGTCAGAATCCTGCAGTGGGAGAGCCACGTTGGTGTGATGAGGGGAAGGAGGACTGGAAGGCGAGGGAAGAGAGGGCCTCCCAGAAGCAGGAGGTCGGCAGCTTCGGACTCTTGCGGGAGGTCGGGAAGGTCACTAGGTCTGATGCTGGGAGTGGCGCTGGAGAGAGCACTTTCAGTAGGGTCCTGGGGACAGAAGGTCCCCTGCGGTGGGTTGAGGAATGGTGGGGTAAGGACATGCACAGAGAACACGGAGGTTTTTAAAAGGAGTTTAGAGGCGGAGGGAAGGGTAGGTCCAGACAGGGAGCTCAGGAAGGTAGGGGGCTAAGGAGCAGGGTCCTTTTTTTCCGGGGCAGGAGAGATGCGAGCACGTCTGTAAGCCAAGGGCTGGGCGCCAGTGGCAGAGAGGAGAAACTGGCGTTCACAGAGACTCTGAGGAGGCGGGAAGTGTGTGCCTGGGCGGGGGCTGGCAGGGGGCAAGGCCGACAGCACGAGATTCCTTTTCTCCATGCTGCACACTGGTCATCGATGTCCATGGTGACGGGCCTGGGGCATCACGAGTTTCCAAAGCACGTTTTAAATCCCCAGCGAAGGAGCCAGTTCTGCTCAGAGTTTTTGAGTTATTTGAAACGTACTCCGGTTAAGCAAAGCTTTAAGTTATTGAGGACCACCGTTTGGGAAACTTCTCATTTTATCATATTCTGAGATTTTGAAATGTGGGCCTCTGTCTTTAACCGCCTGATGAGGTTGAAAGGGCTGGAGATTTAGACTTGGGCAGATTTGTGTGTCACTAATAGGGTGGCCTCGAACACCATCTTTTTTTTAAAATCTCTTTGCGGCTACATTCTTCATTCAAAAAATAGGATGATGTACCCACCTCTATGCGATTGCTATGAAATAAACGAAATCATACATATAAAAATTTTGGCCCACAATAGTTACTTTAGTAGATACCAGCTTTCGTAATGTTTTGTTAGTCCAAGCACCTCCTTTCTTAAATGGCTGGATACATTCCTGAATAAATGGAAAATTTGTCAGAGAGAGATGGGAAGTGAGGCTAAAGCCAGATTGTGGAGGAGGATGATGATCAAAGAGAAATGTCCAGGTCCATCGTGTGGGCCACGGCCAGACGAAGCGAGGATCGGAGCGTGGCTTGAGTTCTCGTCTGCGACTTGGGCAGGTGTCTCCCGCGAGGCCGGGCACACTGCAGGCCCTCAGAGAGCGTTTGCCGACTGAGTTTGTCTTCCGTGAGGCGTTTCCGCCCTTTTGCGGCGAAGGCCACGGTGAGGCTGGGTCAGTTCGAAGGCTCTGGTGGTGGATGGAGGTCGTGCGCTCCTTCCTCTCGCTGTTCTGGAAGTCCCTCCGAGGCCAGGCCTGAGCAGTGGGCTGGCACGGCGAGCTGCGCTTGCCCAGGCCACGTGTGGCTGTGGTCTTCCTCACAGCTTCTGCCCTGGGCCCGGGGCTTCGGAAGGTCCCGTGAAGGAGCACAGAGGAAGGGGAAGTCCATGAAAGATGATGGCTTCCTGTTCCTGACGGTGTTGCCCGCTTCAGTCCCAGGGTCATTTTGTTCAGCCTTTCTCCCTTCACGTGAAATCTCTTCTGAATGAGAAACAAAGAAGCTCGGGCGAGCTAAAAAGGTCACTGATAGAAACCAAGACCCAGTCCCTGCCACCGTCTGAGGACCGGAGGCCCCTTTGTAAGGCTTAGACCCACCTCCACGATTTTACGTTCACCACTTCATGGAGCAGTGACACATTGAGCGTTCATGTTCCAGAAGCTTCTCTACAGAAGCTACCATATAGAGGGCATTTTGACAGGTGTCAGGAGCCAATGCCAGGAGTTGCCAAGGAAATCCACCCACACAGACTTCTACAGCCCAGGGTCTCCCCGACCCTCGGACCCCCCCAGCTTTTAACAAATCTCAAGTCGCTTTCTTGTGGAAAATCAGCCATCCTTAAGATCCAATACACTCCTAGGAGTGCATTAAAAGAAGAAAAGAGAAGTTGAAAGTATCTATTTTAGTTAAAAACCAAAAGTGATTCTGGCCCATTTAATATTTAATAAGGACATTACAACTGGCTTCTTCTTTTTAAAGAAAATAACTCCAAAAAGATATATTTACCAGGTACAGATCTGAGAAAGCTTAAACAAGGATCCTGGTTTTAAAAAGGGTTGTCATACAAACAGACCCTACATGGATGTTGCAGGATACTCCCGGCGCTCTTAGGTGATACAGGCTGAAGTATTTAGGGATGACGGGTCATCTTATCTGCAACTTGCTTTCAGATGGTTCAGCAAAAAAAAAAAAAAAAGTGTGTGTGTGTGTTTGGAGGGAGGAGAAGCCAATATGGCAAAACATTAACAATTTGTCACTTTAAGTGAAAGGTATACTGGTGTTCATTGTGTTAGTCTTTGAATTTTCCCATAGATTTAACATAAAATAAAAAGGGGAAAAACAAAACACAAGGAACAGATAGGAAAAATGAATAGTCAAAAGGAGCTATCTTTTGTGTTTCAGTGAGGCTTGTAAAGAAGTGTAACAAAGTCATAGTGTGTCCCTAAATGCTGGAATTTGGGTGAGGTGACATAAAACATGAGGCTAGCCCAAGGTCCACAGAGAGAACAGCCCAAGACGGCTGGCGAGTGGGGCTTGGTAGCCCCTTCCTTGTTACATACGGAATATAACAGAGCAACCCTCTGACCTCCAAGGAACCAGTGGCTGTGACTGAAACAATAGCTCAGACATATTTTCCAGATGCGCAGAAAGCAGCCTCTTTTGGTGTCGTCCTGGTGGGCATCACGAAGCTGATTCCTACCCTCCCTCGCCAGACCTATCCCCTGCCCCACGTTGCCGAGGCTGGAGCCCACTCACCCACAGCCTGGCAGGACGAGCTGGCTGCGTCCCCCACTCACCCACAGCCTGGCAGGACGAGCTGGCTGTGTCCCCCACTCACCCACAGCCTGGCAGGACGAGCTGGCTGTGTCCCCCTCCCCTGACCCTCTGGATGTTTTCTCGAAACCCCAACCCTTTGATAACATCCACATCGTGAGGCTCGACGTGACGTTTCAGACAGGAGCCTGCCCGACATGGGTCCAGCCGCTTCACATGGTTTTTGTATTTGTTCTGGAAAGAGCTCCAGATACCTTCTGGTCACAGCTCTTCCTGTTGGCTGCATTGGTGAGGCCATTTCCCGCCCGTGTGATCCAGGAGGGGCTGCAGTCTGCGGGCCCCCGGCACGTCCGCCCCGCCGGGGACAGGTAACGGTGGCATGAGGGCACAGCCTGGAGAAGCGAGGACCCGGTGGGTTTTGGAGGGCGTGTGCTTTCAGTCTCTGCCTGTGTTATTTGGATTCAGATCCGTAGAAACCAGGGAAGCCCGAGCCTTGCCAAAGGGCTTCATTCCGCTTCCGCAGAAGTTTCGCTCTTCAGGAGAAACGAGGTTGTGCTGCTCTGATGATCTTTTTCTGTCTTATAAACTCACATACAATGTTGTTACCTCTTAAGGAGCGAGCACTGGCCCCGTGCTAAAATTCTAAGTCCCCGCTTCCCGACTTCTGTGTGAGGTGGGCCCTGCACTCCCTTGCTTTGGGGCTCGTGGAAAGATCTACCACAGATTTCCCACCACTGAGGGGGCTGTTCTTAGCCATGGCCCAGCTCCAACCTTCCAGGCCCCCCACCCGTGTGAGCCACCTGCGCCGAATAGCTGGGAACCCTCATTGGAGGCCGGAGTGGTAACCCCAGAGGGATGTGGAGGGAGGGGACCCACATTAAGGACCCTCACACCCATTTCAAGTGAAAACGGCTGCCAGGGGAGGCTGCCAGGAGGGGCCGCCTAGCTGGCTCAGGGACACATCTAGTTTTAGCCCAGGATATGCTTGTCCTGAGCCGGGTCTGGCTCCCCCGTGGAGGTCCACAGCTCTCTGGTTTATATGCGTGAGTGGTGTAATGCTCAAAAGTTTGCAAAGCTAATGGGTTTAAAGCAACACGTTTCTTTCTCCTTTTTCTAAGAAAGGCCCAGAAAACAGTCAGACCTCTGTGCTTTTGGAGTAAGTCAAAGTTTCCTGGAAATTCCTTCTTGGTGATGGGGCAGTGTGGGGCGGGAGACAGAGATGTTCTCGGAGCCAGTCTTGGCCAGTCCTTTCTCCACAAATAAGGATGAGGCGATTATAGGGTCTTTGGGTCGGCAGAGACTTTGGGTCATCTCTCTTGTGTGGCGGGTCACTAGGAATTCATGGGTCAGCAAAACCAAACCAAAAACAAAGCAGAAAACAAAACCTTGGGAAACCAGCTTCAGATTTAGATTCAGATGTTGTAGGCCTGAAACTAATACAGTTTGGGCGACTTCTTTAAGGCAAAGAATATAAAAGTATCTAACTTCTTCACATTTTACAAAAATAGAAGACGATGCCAGCATATCCGTAGGGCCTCTTAGAAAGGGCGTGTGCAAGGGAGGGTCCCTGACGCTTAAGCCCCACCGACGTCATGGTCTCTGAAGCCTAAGCCCCACCTCGTCGTGGTAAATCAAACACTATTTGGGTTGTTATTATTATTTACTTTTCTGGCTAAGTAGGAATATTAAAACAGTTTTATAAAATTTAAATATAGATATGATCTTGAAATAAAAGTCCGACGTTTAAAATGAATAAATTAAGCCTTGTGAAAGATTCACTGTATTGTTGCTGATTTTCCCTTTCACCATGGATCGATGTGTCACAGACGGGTTTGTGTTGGACAGTTTCCAATCCTCAGTATCCTCATTTGTGAAAATAGGGCTAAAAAGTCCCTGTGCTGCCTCCCACAAAGGCCTTTTGTGAGAATCGAATTACAAACTGTGCTTTGCAAGTGTTGCGTAAAGTAGAAATAACCTCCCAGATTAGCTATTGTTATTGTAAGGACAAAACCGTAGAATATTTAGAACCCTTCGAATGTCACAGGAAGGGAAATGGAAGCCTGGGGAAGGTGAATATTCACCCAGCTCACTTGGGGTGAGAGGTAAGCTCCAAAAATCATTTAAGTGTAAGCGTCCTTACCTTTTCTAAAAATAAATGAGCTCGAATATCTTTATCTTCATATTGGCACGAAGTTAACCTGGGACCCGGACAGTGTCGTCTCAGACTCACTGCTCACGGCTCTTTTATTAATGCTTATGCAGGGGAATGTTCTGTGGGTTCAAACAAAAATATTTCATCCCAGAAGTTGTTTTAAGCCACCTTTTGGCATGTTTATCCAAACAGATCGTAAGTGGATTTAATGTTTAATGGGACTCGGAGAAAGTCGGCCTCTCCCATTGGGGCATCCCCTTCCCTGGACATGTTGGCCTTTATTAGGACAGTGAAGGGCGGGACTGGTGCCAGAAAGCAGCTTCTCCTAGCAGCTAAGTCAACATGTCCACACAGCTTTCCAGGCCACTATGGAAACCGGCGGCAATTCTTATGTAATGTCTTCCAGGCGGCATGTCAGAACCTTCCCTTTTATAACTCCAAGTGTGACTTTAGACGCTCTGGGGCAGGGCCAAGGTGTAGAGCAGTCCTTTCCATCCTGGGCTCTCATCCCAGCCTCGGGGAGGGTAGGGCGGCGGGAGTCTTTGTCTCTGGTAGAGCCATCCCCGTGGGTCCTCATTCCAGAACCGGGAGCCCTAATCAGAGGCAGCCTCAGCGATCCCACCTGCTGGGCGTGCAGTCTGGGGTTCACACGCAAGGTGGGGGGGGGCCCTATGGCCTTTGCCAGGCATCACGTCACGTCTCCAGCTCTGGCCCTGGCCCGTAAGATGCTCATCCAGCATCTTACGATGGTTGGGTTTGGCTGAGCCAGGCAGCCAGCCACGTGCCTGCGGGTGGTCGGGAGGGAGCAAGACCAAGAAGAAGGGGTGCTCACTCAGGGACTGGCAACCTTCTGCTTGGCGAACTGCGTGTCTCAGTCGAAAGTGTGATTACTCAGTGGATTTGGCCACGTCCCAGAGCTATACTCCATAGAGATCACTTTTCTCCCAAGAGGATGTTTTTTCCCCTGGAGTAACATCTCTATCTTCCTTTTCACTGCCCGTTGAGCCACCAGCCTCCCGGTGGCCTCTGGGAACTGAGCTCAGCCACACTAGGAAACTAGGCTGAGGGAAGGGCAGGGAGATAGGACTTGGGAGCCACAAAGCCTCCTAGCTTCGGGAAGAGGAACCAGCCTGTCCTAATGCACTTTGGGTCCTAAGGGAAGGGAAGAGGAACCAGCCTGTCCTAATGCACTTTGGGTCCTAAGAAAAAGTAGGCAGTGCCTCTAACACCCCGCATGGGATAGATGAAAATTAACCGGATGAATCTGGAGCCTGAATTTCTATTACTGGCTTTGCCCACTCCCCAGGGGGCCTTGGTAAAAGCTTCATCCCCCAACCCTGACCCCATCCCCACCCCTGACCCGACCACAAGATTAAAGTCGGTGGTCTGAGTTAGCCTTTTCAGCTCTTTGAGATGGACGGCCATATCTAGGGCATTCTGAGCACTCCTCAGCTTCCAGAGGGCGCATCCATTAAACGCCAGTTGTATGCCAGGGCCCTGTGCCAAATCGGGAGATCAGGGAATTCGTGAGGGAAGGTCGAATCTGGTTCAGTTTTGTTTTGCCAGTTGTGTGCCCTTGAAAGACCCCCCGCAGTCTGAGGTCTTGGTGACGAGTTTCTTCTCTCTTCCTGGAATAGGCCATAATCCGGCCTGACTCAAAGAAGGAGAAGCGTTGGGCTTGGGTTGGGTCCTCGCTCTGGCTCGCACACTGCTCGTCAAGGGTGTGTGCCAAAGCCTGTGGGAGGGGCCATGCGGAAAGATAGTTAAGCTGAGAAATCATCGCCCCGAAGAACAATGGTTCAGGGGGCCGGAGTACAACGTGTCTTCTCTCCAGTCAGGCAGGCAGAGCCGATGGCTTTTCCAGGAGGATGCAGGGTCATCAATGTCCCCTCCCCCCCAACATGTCCTCACCGGGCGATTCCTATCTTTGTCCAATCTTCGTCATCATGGACCCAGATGAGAGAGACTTGGGGATGCAGCCCAGTTCCCAATTAAGGTTTTTCACTAGTTTCAGGAAGATCATTTATTTGGGTTGAATTGTTAAGGCAGATTGCTTTCGCAGTATTCCAAACAGAGTGCTTTCTCACAGGAAATGTCAGACCAGGCAATCCTAGTCAGGTTTTCCACATCCTTAAGCGAAAAGAAAAGGGAGAGGAAAAAAAAAAGATTCTTTTTATATGTCGAAGGTCAACAGAACTGGCAAGGGCAGGGTATGGAACAGATCTGCTGAAGCCGCTGCACACGGTGATGGTTAGTGCGCGACGGCTTCTCGATAACCCAGCCCTTCATGACACCTCATGTTCTCAGCGGCTTAATTTTAAAAATGCCTGCTGATTCGGTGGCCCGGGGAAGTGGCATGCTCCCCGCGGCTGGGACATGGACCCCATCACGCTGAGCTCCTGGGAGAGTTCAGTTTGTTCAGTTTCCTCATCCGTGAAGCCCAAGGCTGTGCCAGGTGACGCCCTCGGCACCCTCCACGTCTGCCTCCCTGTGCTTCTGTACCTGGTCGTTTCTGAGGCAGCTTGGCTAAGTCTCTGTAGGAAGCCAAAGAGAGATGGAGAGCAGGACAATGAAAAGAAAAACAAAAATCCCTTTTGTAGAGAACTTCATGAAACAAAAAGTGCTTTTTCAAATCAGCTCGCTCTCGGGGACCCGCCTCACAAAGCTTACTCCTCCCCAAGGTCAGTCCTTAATGAGTGAGGAAAGCAGAGAACGCTCATCTCGGCCGCTGCTCAGTGCTTGTCCAAGGCACACGGGGCCAAGAAGCTCCTGGGCGGTCGGTTGGGAAGGGAGGTGGGGGTGCGGGGTGTCTGGAGAGCTGAAGCCCGGAATCGCTAGGTGCTGTGGTCCTGGCAGCCTCCTAGGGATGGTTCTGGCCAAAGGGTGGTTGAGGCTCAGGGCAGGTCGTTTATTGCCAGGTGATGCCAGCATCCTCTGGCATGAGCTGGTCCGATGGCTCATCTGTCCCGTCCCTCTGTGTCCACCGTCACCCCAACAGCTCTGCCTCATTCCCACCTGACTTTCTAGTTCTTTCCAAAAGGATGTTCTATTTGGAGCGGGAGAATGTGATCCCGGGTCAGGAAGCCCGGACTTGCCAGTGTCACGTGACCTGCCAGCACTGCCTCCGCTGTGTCTCTAGTGTGATTTTGAGGCTTGTGGCATAGGGACTTTCTCACGGGGTGACTGCTTCCAGGAGGGGTGTCTCCAGTGCTTCGCTGTTAGGGTGTTCCATGGGGTTCAAATATGTGTATCAAGTGAAGTGACCCCCCTCCCCCGCCGCCGCCTTCCTTGGAGATGGCTAAGTCCTTTTTTTAAAAATATATGTGAGTATTCTCATCAAATGCTTTTTTTGCATCTATTGAGATTATTTTGCATTTTCCCCTCCAACCTGTTGGTGTGAATTACATTATTAGATTTTTAAATAAAATTTTCTTGCATCTCTAATTGGTCATAATGTTCCTCAAACTCATGGCTGATGCAATTGTCTATTATTTTTTTTTTCATATTTTTGCACTGTTTATAAGTGTTAAGGTTTGGAATCAAGATTCTACTAGCCTCATTAACCATCATCATCATCATCATCATCATCATCATCTCAGTTATTATGTAGCAATTACTGCATGTTTGGTACTATTCTCAGTACTTGATAAGTTAACTTGTTTAATCCTCACCACCATCTTTTGGGGTAGGACTATTATTAACCTCATTTTATAGAGGTTCATCATGGCTAAATTTTCCTATTGAATTGTTATGTTTGTGAGTCTGCAACAAATCGGTTTATCACTCATAATGATTTTTATCCCAGTCTATTTCTATTTGATAGTATTTAGCTACATTAGCTTTTAAATGGTTCTGAGTTTTCATCAAATAGAACATATCGTAAGTGATCAATATCTTTATTCTTGTGGACACCTTGCTTTTGGGATCCATAACTAATTTAGCCAAGTATCCAGTCCCAAACATATAGGAAAATGCGCCTTCTCATCTCTGTTTTTATGTTAAAGGCTGGTGAAATATTGGGACATAGAAGCAGTAGAGCATCTTTAAGAATAGCAGAGCCTGGGCACGTCCACCCTCTCAAAGCCCTTCACCTGGTCCTGTCCCGCGGTGAGTGGGCATGTTCAGGCTTTTTCCACAAATGAGGTGCCTGATGCCCACAGAGCATAAGTGCTTGCTCAAGGTCACACAAAGTGGGGTGGGGGGGATGGAGGGTTGGGGAACAGGGATCAGAACTCAGGCCTCCGAGTGGCTCTTTCCAGTCAAGATTCAGTCACCCAGATTTTGAGTCCTGGCCCCGGATAGCTCTGAACACCTGCGGTGCCCTGGCCCGTGCCTCTCCTCGAGGGCACAGAGAGGAGCTGGGATGGAAGCGGAAGCCTCAGACACGGCGGGCGAGCTGGGTGACTGCGGCCCGCCTCCCATGGATTTATTATTAGACGCACACTTTGACACATTTCTCTGGGTTATTTGCACAATCACATTTTGAAAAAGTGTTTTGAATCCTTGATTTATCTTTTTGTCATTGTTTTTCATAATAGTTTTCACTCAAAGGCAAGAACATGCTTTTAAACTGACCTTTTAAACTTTGGAGGAGACACATGAAAGGAACAATAGGCGCATTCCCTGAGCGCAGGCATACTTGAAGTCTCCGCTGGTGATGAGATCTGTGGGAAACGAGCACAAAGCATCTGAGCTGGGCTCTGGCCTCTGATGGATGGCGCTCCGGGTGGAGGTCTCATGACTGGGAGCGGCCCAGCGGGAACATCACCCCCACCCGCTCGCCACAGTTCATGGCCACCTGAGGCCTCGTGGCTCTGCCTTCTGCAGCCAGTGGGGCCGTGTGGAGACTTCGTCGCATGGTCCACAGGGAGCTATGGAGGGTCCTGAGCAGGGGAAGGAAATGTAAAATAAAATAAAGCAAAATAGAGCGTTTGGAACCAGGGGCTTGGGTCCGAGTCCTGGCTCTGGCCCTTCTGAGTTGTGTGACCTTGTGTGAGTCGCGTAGCTCGATGTTTGGCTCCCATTCATGGAGCACTGACTCGGTGCTGGGCACACCGGGTACGGGGGCAGCCAGGAGAAGCCCGCAGTCCTGTCTCCCCGCTGGTTATCTCTTACCATGTGTATTTGTTTCCTGTGGCTGCTGTAGAGCACATTACTACAAACTGGGTGGCTGAAAACAGCGTGAATTTAAAATACCACTGTTCAGGAGGACTGAGGTCCGAAATCAGTTCCACTGGGCTAAAGTCAAGGTGTTGGCAGGGCTAGTTCCTTCTGGAGGTGCTAGGGGACGATCTGTTTCCTTGTCTTTTTCAGCTTCTGGTGGCCACTTGCATTACTTGGCTGCACTCGATGCTTGCAAAACACTGAGCACAGAGTCTAGGACAGTCAGTGGAGTCAGATAACAGTATTTGCTGTTATTATTGCTGTCATTTTTATGAATGTGACGATGATGATGATGATGATGATGATGATGATGATGGGAACCTTTGAAGAATTTCGGCTAGGCAGCAGTAGGGTCAGATTTTCTTTTTTTGGAAAGATGCCTTTGACACCCATGTGAAGATGTGGGGGGCCAGCAATGGGGCGGGGCGTCCCCCTGGGGGTCAGGAAACCAGTTAGGAGCTCTCACAATGATCTGGGTGAGGGATGAAGGGGCAGAGAGCAAAAATGGGTCTAAGAGAGACGCTGTCGCCATTGGGATGTTCCAGAGAGGTCTGGAGCAGGTGGGGGTGGGAGAGGTGTGGCTGGCAGAGGCTTCTCATGACAGCGCTGGGGACTGGGGCGCCTCCATGCCTCAGCCCCTTCCCAGCTCCTCCTTTCACTGTTCCCCACGAGAACGCTTGTGGAATCCTGGCAGCATAGCGGCGTAAGAACCGGGTGGTTTTGAATTGGGGAAAATGGGCACGATGTGTGGGGGAGGACGAGGGCAGCAGGAGGGCCTCCGGGGGGGGGGTAGGGGCTCAGTTCCAGTGCCGGGGAAGGAAACCCGAGTCCAAAGAAGCGTGCGCTCGGGCCTGGTACTGCACGTCCTCGGCCACGTCCCCCGCACGCCCCTCCATACGTCTTCAGGAGGAAGCCGGCCATTCAACAGAACGAGCCGCGGCGAGATTATGATTGTTCCTTCAATCATATCTCCCCCTGCAAGGATGCTGGAGGAAAATATATTTCAATGCCACCATCAAAAGAGCTGTCATTGTTTTTGACATAGTAAATGGGTTTTCGGAGACTGATGTAATATTGTTATTTTTAATATGTTCTTTTTAGAAAATGATTTTACTTTAGTTCAGATGGGTGAATGCTGGAAGGAAAAAAAACAACTTAAGGAGCACTAAAATTCAGGTAGACTGTTTTAAGAAAGTTCCCATGCACTTACCTGAATTTACAAATCGGAATCATAGGACAATTTTTCAGGTAAGAGAAGGATACAGGACAGGTTCTTTGCTGCATTTCAGAGGTTTCTTACAAATGGCTGCTAATAGCTTTACAGGAAAGCTGAGAGGAAAAAAAATAGAGATGAGATGAAAATATTGTCTGTAATGACAAGAACGTGGTGTGTGTGTGTGTGTGTGTGTGTGTGTGTGTGCGCGTGTGTGCACCCCACCAGTATCATGGTGACAGCAAATTAACTTTCATTAGGTTCTTGGCAAGTGTCAGCCTACGGGGTTTACCATCCTACACTGGCTGGTGTGGGTGTGTGTGTGTGTGTGTGTGTGTGTGAACACAGCATTGAAAGATAATTTGGTCCCATTCCGTATGGAACTCGTGGCTCAGAGAGGCAGAGAGAGTGACCAGTACGAGGCACACAGAGCGGCGAGGCCGGCACTAGAGAAAGCCCGTCTGCGGACCCCGTCTGGTCCCCGCCCATTCTTCTCCGCTGTTGGCACCTCTCTTCGTCCTCTGGGGCACTGACATTTTCTTTTTTTCTAGGAGAAATCAGTTGCCGGTGTCCAACAAGGCTGATGGCGAGCTGGGTGTCCTGCAGCTCGGTAAGTGTGGCTGCCGCCTCTGTGCTGTGCCCGTCAGGGATCAGAGGCCTTCATTTGCTCTTCATAGTGGGTGGTGGGCTCTCTACGGCAGGGGTGGGGGTCCCTTCCTTCCCATCTACCTGAGGAAGGAGGGGCTGGCCCAGTGAGCGGAGCAGGCTTCTTTCTTTGTGGTTGATGTCTTCTTGTACCACCTGAATTTCTCTCCTGGAGAAATTCGTATAAGAAGCCTGGGCGTTTCTAGATCCACACTGGATGGGGTGGGGGAGTGTGCAGAGGAGGCTTTTCTGCACTGGGAGGTTCTCCTAGGGCCACTGAGAACCCCTCTACGAGACTGTTCCCCATCAAAATATTAGCACAGCCATGTCTGGGGAAGTCCATTCTTTAAAAGAGTTTACCAACATGTTATCGAGGTGTAAAATACAAACTGGGAAGTATATAAGTGCACAGACCTTTAGTGTTCAGCCCGTGCATTTTCACGTGCGTGCACATCTGTGTAACTAACTCACCAGCATCAAGGTGGAGAACACCTCCGTCCACTCTTCGGTTTTGAAGCACTCTTTTTCCCTTCTCATTCTATAATTCTCTACTCCCCAAAGGCTGGTGCGTTCGTAGGGCTTGGCAAAAGCGGCAGTAGGATGGAGGATAATGAACAACCACCAAGACAGGAAAGGAGGAGGCTCGAGTGCCTCATCTTCTAGAAGCCAGCAATTGACCTGTTGGGCCATTCGAGCACATA
>NW_006436282.1:22118509-22120341 GCF_000325575.1 Pteropus alecto
TCTGCCGGGTGGCTTTGATGAAGTTGAAAGGCGGGGGCAGGCCTCTGAAAGACAGAGGCAGGGGTTTATTTATTCTGCTTAACTCACTTCAGAGGTATCAGTTCCTCGGAGTTTTAATCATCAGAAATGGCTGGTGGGGATCATCTGGCCTACCCAGGAAGGGGCAGGCTTCTGCACGTGGCCGGAGGCAGGAAGTGCTGGCGTCTGAAGCCTTTTTGTAAAGCGCCTCACTTTCAGATTTTCCAGCGAACGCCACTCCTATTTGGACATGAAGTGAAGTGGTTCCCAGCCTTCAGAACGCAAAGGGCTTCTATTAGAAGGAAGGCTTTTAGCAAGTCTGTCAGAACCCAGCTGTTTGAAGTGCGTGCGTGTTTTCCAGAGGGAGGCAGACCCCTGTTTGCTGGTGGCTTAGCTAACGATTTCAAAAAGGAGAAGGAGATAAAAGAGATGATGGAACCTAGTCACCAAGTGACAGGAAAAGAGGCGTTTTGGCATGAGGGAGCAAAAACAAGGAATAAAATTTGGCTAGAGGAAAAGCATTCTCCTCCCCACCCAGTTCATTTTTCTTCGGTTCAATTCAGCATGATTTAATTGGCAATTACGTGCCAGGGCACATGTGGTACTACTGAGGGCAGAGGGAAGTGATTGAGGGTGGCCCTGTCTTCTCGGAGGGCAAGGTTGCGGGGGACGAAGGAAGAGAGGTGTCCTCCGATAGCAGCGCATAAAGCACATGAGCAGCAGTTCACTGCTTCGAGACACATGTCAACTAAGTTCTGTTCTGGGTCCTGGAAGTTTCCATAGTCGGGATGAGATTTAGACTGGGCTTAGAAGGATGGGCAAGGTCTTGCTAAGTAGCAATGAGAAACAAACCTCATGTGTGGGTCAGGGCCTGGACTGTGTGAGAGAAAGAGACTGGCTTGCGGTGCCTGGCCTGGAGGGGAAGTTGTGGGGTCGCGGGGAGACGGGGCTGGGAACGAAGGCTGTGGCAGGGTGAGGATGACCTTGAGCGCCGTGCGGAAGTGTTTGGCTGTAAATCATCAGCCAGTCGGGAGCACGTGGAGATTGCGCGCTGGTGAGTACGGCGTTCAGGGCTGTGTGTCCGGATGATGTCTGGATGCGCGCGGAGGATCCCAGGAGTGAGAGCCTGGGCATTAGGAGACTGGTGAGGGGGGCTCTTGGAATAGTCCAGAAAAGAGGTGCTGGAGCCCCTGTTCTTTCTGGGGAAATCCTATGGGTATTTCAAAACGCCGCTCAAATATTTACTTCTTATGGGACGTTTCCCTGAACTTCTAAGGCAGAATTATTCTCCTCTTCCCCTCCGTTCTTAAAACCTTTATACTCATCCTCTATTTTAGTACTTAGGTTACATTACTTGTTTGGATCCCAACCTCTTCCTCTAGGCAGTAATCTCCTTGAAGGCAGGAATGGTGTTTTAATCATCTCTGGACCTTCTCTGTCCCACATCATCCCTGGCAGATCCTGGGTAAAATCCTTGATGTAAAAATAGAAAAATAACAACATGTTCCTATAACAATGGAGAGAGAAAGGGTGTGGGCAAAGTATGAGACATTCTGGAGGCAGAATAATCTGGAGGCTGGTGTAGTGCGGTGTATGGGAGAGGGTCGGGGTTTCCACCCGGGTCCCTGGTGGGGGGCTGGGGACGTGGAGTCTGTTATGAGAACCAAAGCCTGGAAGGGTGGTATTCTGAGGTTCCTGAGTCAGGGCGTTGGGACACTTCCACAGAAGATGTCTTGTAGTCATTTTGTAGATTACTTGTAGAAAATACATCTTGTAGAAATACTGAGTGGGCACCTGGAAAAAGAGATAAATGG
>NW_006436282.1:22121059-22123170 GCF_000325575.1 Pteropus alecto
GCGGGTGTGGGTGTGTGTGTGTGTGTGTGTGTGTGTGTGAACACAGCATTGAAAGATAATTTGGTCCCATTCCGTATGGAACTCGTGGCTCAGAGAGGCAGAGAGAGTGACCAGTACGAGGCACACAGAGCGGCGAGGCCGGCACTAGAGAAAGCCCGTCTGCGGACCCCGTCTGGTCCCCGCCCATTCTTCTCCGCTGTTGGCACCTCTCTTCGTCCTCTGGGGCACTGACATTTTCTTTTTTTCTAGGAGAAATCAGTTGCCGGTGTCCAACAAGGCTGATGGCGAGCTGGGTGTCCTGCAGCTCGGTAAGTGTGGCTGCCGCCTCTGTGCTGTGCCCGTCAGGGATCAGAGGCCTTCATTTGCTCTTCATAGTGGGTGGTGGGCTCTCTACGGCAGGGGTGGGGGTCCCTTCCTTCCCATCTACCTGAGGAAGGAGGGGCTGGCCCAGTGAGCAGAGCAGGCTTCTTTCTTTTTGGTTGATGTCTTCTCGTACCACCTGTCTTTGTCTCCTGGAGAAATTCGTATAAGAAGCCTGGGCGTTTCTAGATCCACACTGGATGGGGTGGGGGAGTGTGCAGAGGAGGCTTTTCTGCACTTGGAGGTTCTCCTAGGGCCACTGAGAACCCCTCTACAAGACTGTTCTCCATCAAAATATTAGCACAGCCATGTCTGGGGAAGTCCATTCTTTAAAAGAGTTTACCAACATGTTATCGAGGTGTAAAATACAAACTGGGAAGTATATAAGTGCACAGACCTTTAGTGTTCAGCCCGTGCATTTTCACGTGCGTGCACATCTGTGTAACTAACTCACCAGCATCAAGGTGGAGAACACCTCCGTCCACTCTTCGGTTTTGAAGCACTCTTTTTCCCTTCTCATTCTATAATTCTCTACTCCCCAAAGGCTGGTGCGTTCGTAGGGCTTGGCAAAAGCGGCAGTAGGATGGAGGATAATGAACAACCACCAAGACAGGAAAGGAGGAGGCTTGAGTGCCTCATCTTCTAGAAGCCAGCAATTGACCTGTTGGACCATTCGAGCACATAGGAGCTGTTCCCATACTTTTCCTCTCCTTTTAAGTGCTTCCTTTTTAAACCGAAGGAAGAAAGCGGTGTGCCCTTTACAAGCTCCTTGTGTGAGACGTGCAGTCTGCCGGTTGGCTTTGATGAAGTTGAAAGGCGGGGGCAGGCCTCTGAAAGACAGAGGCAGGGGTTTATTTATTCTGCTTAACTCACTTCAGAGGTATCAGTTCCTCGGAGTTTTAATCATCAGAAATGGCTGGTGGGGATCATCTGGCCTACCCAGGAAGGGGCAGGCTTCTGCACGTGGCCGGAGGCAGGAAGTGCTGGCGTCTGAAGCCTCACATTTGTAAAGCGCCTCACTTTCAGATTTTCCAGCGAACGCCACTCCTATTTGGACATGAAGTGAAGTGGTTCCCAGCCTTCAGAACGCAAAGGGCTTCTATTAGAAGGAAGGCTTTTAGCAAGTCTGTCAGAACCCAGCTGTTTGAAGTGCGTGTG
Organism: Pteropus alecto; assembly: GCF_000325575.1. Classification (NCBI taxonomy): domain Eukaryota; kingdom Metazoa; phylum Chordata; class Mammalia; order Chiroptera; family Pteropodidae; genus Pteropus; species Pteropus alecto. The sequence continues at coordinate 22,122,578 of NW_006436282.1, forward strand.
TGTTTTCCAGAGGGAGGCAGACCCCTGTTTGCTGGTGGCTTAGCTAACGATTTCAGAAAGGAGAAAGAGATAAAAGAGATGATGGAACCTAGTCACCAAGCGACAGGAAAAGAGGCGTTTTGGCATGAGGGAGCAAAAACAAGGACTAAAATTTGGTTAGAGGAAAAGCATTCTCCTCCCCACCCAGTTCATTTTTCTTCGGTTCAATTCAGCATGATTTAATTGGCAATTACGTGCCAGGGCACATGTGGTACTACTGAGGGCAGAGGGAAGTGATTGAGGGTGGCCCTGTCTTCTCGGAGGGCAAGGTTGCGGGGGACGAAGGAAGAGAGGTGTCCTCCGATAGCAGCGCATAAAGCACATGAGCAGCAGTTCACTGCTTCGAGACACATGTCAACTAAGTTCTGTTCTGGGTTCTGGAAGTTTCCATAGTCGGGATGAGATTTAGACTGGGCTTAGAAGGATGGGCAAGGTCTTGCTAAGTAGCAATGAGAAACAAACCTCATGTGTGGGTCAGGGCCTGGACTGTGTGAGAGAAAGAGACTGGCTTGCGGTGCCTGGCCTGGAGGGGAAGTTGTGGGGTCGCGGGGAGA
>NW_006436282.1:22124165-22137901 GCF_000325575.1 Pteropus alecto
AGAGTTAAATAAAACGCCATGGGAAATAAAATCTCTAGCTTCTTTTCAACCAGACATTTTATCCCAGGGCCTTAAAAATAGCATTCTCAAACCGCCAGCATTTGCAGACAGTTTTGTCTGCTTGGCCAACATGTCATTCTGGAGTGCTTTGTTTTTCCCTTGCATGGCGGTCCAGCCACATCTGGGCCCGAGGCCTGCTATGTGGTCCTGAACCAACTCCCTGCACGGGGGCCAACTTCCCCCTGGCCGAAGCCAAGAGAGGCTGCGTCCTCTGGGGTCTCCACCCGGTCTGCTGCCCTTGGGCACCTGGCCGCTGTTCTCAGACTTACTTCACGGGGCCCGAGCAGAGCGTGTTTCAGCCCTGGCTGCCTCCTGGACGGCCTCAGACTAAACCGAAGCCTCCGCATAGGCTTAAATATTGCCCCTTCTATGCCTCCAGGAAGCGGTCTCCCCTGAGGCATTGCAGGGAGCCCTTCACGTCTGGCAAAATCACTCAGGTTACTCTCTCCTTATTTTGGGCCTCTGGTTGGATTATCTCTGTTCCTCCAGTCCAGATTCTCAGTATTGATTTTTGCAAAGCATGCCCGCCCTCCCTCCCTCTGTCCCTCCCTCCCTCTGTCCCTCCCTCCCTCCCCTCTTCCTCTCCTTCCCCTCTCCCTTCCCTGCCCTCCTCCTCCCTCTTGCCCATCCTGTCCTTAGCCCTACGCCCCAGGCTCCCGTGACCTTCTCCACGAGCAGCCATTCCCGTGTCCTCCGTCAGTGCCGTTTTGCGTGCGCGTGTCCTTGTGAGATGGGCAGCGCCGTTCCGTGTGCACGCGTTTGTCGTGGCTGCGGATCGTGTCGTGTCATAGCGCGTGTGCTTTCTTACCGTCTCCACCGGCACCACGATTTTAAGACCCGTCCATGTTACCTAGGTAAACATGGTCTTTATTTCAGGGCACTTTGGTAAGGCCACCGTCACAGGGTGGCTTTTTCAGAGACGCCAACAACGAAGAGTTCTCATTTAAATTCGGGTTCTCATTTAAATCCCAGACTTACTGAATTAAAAAAAAAATTTTTAGCCTGAAGGCGGAATCCGTCTGTCCCTTTTCAGTGGACTGAGCCTCTAGGAGTTGGCCTCGTGCTGCGCCTGGTCCTTCTCCACGGGAGGAGAGAAGGCTGTAGAATAAGATGTAAGTCACGTCCTGGGGTTGCTGGCCTTCGGACGCCATGTCCAGAAGATGTGGCGCAGGGATAGTGAGGTGTCGATAGCCCCAGATGCACAGAATTTTTGGGAGAGAATGTTGATTTTTATACATTGTGGTGTGATTTTTAAGTAATCATTTAATCTTGAGAAGACAGAAAAAATAAAAGGCTCCACAGGTTCTCTGGAAACCGGCCCACTCGGTTGCCAGCGTAGTGGCCTTGGGTTGTTGTCACTTGGGTCCTTCAAATGCAAGTTCTGGTAAACGCCGCTGCAGTGCGTGGGATGGTGAGAGGGAGCCTTGGCCAGCTGGGAAGGCACAGGTTGGTGCTGCCCAGACTCATGGTGGGACCCCGTCTGGGCCTTCGCCGCCCAGCTCTAAGGGGACTATAACTGGAATGTGACTTTGTGTCCCTTCTGGCTGGAGGTTCAGGAAGGTCTAGTTGGTAGGATGAGAAGTCGGCCTAGGTTTATATCTCGTCTCTGCCACTTGCCATCTGCATGATTTTAGGCCGGTTACTTAACTTCTCTAAGCCTTAGTTTCTTCACCTATAGATGGGGTGGCGGGGTTGGGGGGGAGGGTATGATAATTATTCCCTCAGGGGCTATTACAGGGCTTAGGTGATAAAACACAAGTGGTTAATAAATGAAAGCCACAGTAGTAATAATCTTACTATTATTTTATTAGAAATGGTGACCTTTTCTTTCCTAATTCTACCTTCCTTATGTTTGTCCTCAGGGGGACAGATTTATGCATCATGCCCACCCTTCATAAGAAATATGTCTGAGTGAGGCTTTTCTGGGCCTGACTCGGTGGCTTAGGCCCTAGCCACTTGTTTCACTGCATGTCCACAAGCAGAACTTTCTAGTGGACCAGTAGCCGAGTCCCACCCCCCAGCATCCTTGTGGACCAGTGTGGGGTTTGGACAAGGAGCAAGGGCTGTCTTGCTCTGCCTTCTTTCCTTCCGATGAGGGCTTGGGGGCCCCAAAGGGAATGAGGGAGGGTGGCGGAGGAGCCCTCTCTTCATTCAGACCATCTCAGAGTTCATCAGTGTCCTTGGTGTTTAACAACTTTATATTCTATTCTCTGCGAGTTGTAACAGAGTGTTCGCACAGCCATGGTTTTCTTTCAGAGGATGTGGAGGATGAATCGATAAGGGAGGAAGTCATTCTCTCTCCAGTCCCATCAATGCTCAAGCTGCAAATAGTGTCAAAGCCTATTGACCTCTCGGTGGCAAAGGTAGGTGTCAACTTAAAAGTGTAAGTTGATATATCTTGATTTGAATGGCTGTGAACTGGTGTGGTGTGAATTGAAGACAGTCTTGATTTTAATGGGTGTAGATGAGGTGATTTTGATCCTTCTGGACCCATCTATCTCATTATAACCTCACGGCGATTGTTAAAATGGAAATTTGTACGTGATGTAGAAAAAAACCCGAACTAAGAGTCAGGGAAACGGGGACCTGGTCCTGGTGCCTCCATTTCCTCTGCTCCCATCCACACGTTCCGGGACCCCCTTCTTCTGTCCTGAGCGTCTCCACATTTGCAACGGGCCACTCCAGAGTTGGGATGGGAACAGGACAGTCGTCCTCATGAGATCGGCCTTGCTCTGGTATGGTCTCGGGGCTCCGGCTGGGTTGCAGTGAGGGAAGGGCGGAGCTGTTAACAACTCTTCGGCACCCTCTGGGTTGACATCAGTGTCTTTCTGGAGGGACGCCTGGTCACAGGGCTTAGGGAGCAGCTTCCTGGCCTTAGCAGCCTCCTCTGCAGGGGTGTCCTGGATTCCTCACCATCTCAGCTGCCAGGTGACCTCACCCCTCCCCTCGGCCAGCAGTTCCTGCGGGATGAATTCTGTTCCTGTCCTCTACCGGCTTTTCAACCAGGATTCAGGAGGAAAAAAAATAAAGCTCTTGGGACAGCTGACTCCTTTCTCTTCCTACTTACTAAGTATTTACTCAGCACACGGAGCAAAAAGTCAAAGACTTTTCTAGAAGTCGTGTCCCTCCCCTCGAATCCCCTCCCTTTTCCTTCCTTCTTTTGAAACCCAGAGGGCTAGACACGTGTGAGTGGCCCCGAACCTGGAAGAAAGTGCTCTGGCTATCTGCAGCCACCGGGCTGTGATTCTCCGCAGTGGGGGCCACGTCAGGAAGGGTCCGGAGGCCCCTAAAGACCACCCAGCAGTAGCATCTCCAAGAGCCTCTGGAAAACCTGAGGCCCACACAGAGAAGAGGAGGGCCTAGGGCTCACGGCATCACGGCCTAGAACCCAGGTTTCCTGGCTCGTAACCCTGTGACCCGGTGACTGCGCTGTGCCTAGCGGGGAGCTGTTCTGGGACTGAGAGGGCACACATAGGCTTCAGCTAGAGAATTCATGCCCCTAGGATTCCCGGGCTCTTGGGAACTCAGTTCAAACACATGGATGATTGCGGGTGGGGTAAGGAGGGGAACCGGGCCCCGACAGATGGACCAAGCCATCCCTCCCCGCTGTGCCGATAGCCCACATTCGACGCTCTGTCGCAGAGGTTTTCCTTGTGCTCAATGAAAAGGGAAAAGACAAAAACAAAAACAAAAACAATAACAAAAACAATTCTAGAGGGAAATAATCTGAATTTGTAGGAAAGCTCTGACCCGGAGAAGAGGTCTGGGGAGGTGGCATCAGAATCCACATGTTGGTCCTTCAGAGGCCCCTGGATGGGAAGCCATGGCGGAGAGAGAGGCGGTCGCTGGTGTGGACGGAGGGTATCCAGGAGGAGGCTCTGCCTTCCTGCCCAAAGGCAGTCAGTGGGGAGGGCTTGGCACTTTCTGGGGCTCTGGAGGGTGGGGCTTGGGCTGAGGGAAGATGAACAGTGAGCTCAACATCCGCCAGAAGTTTAGAGAAGAAAGCTGTGAAAAAATGGAGGGGCTGCCTTGGGAGGTGGCAGGAACCCCTTCACTGGGTGGTAGGGGTGCTTAAACTGAGGCCTTGGGGAGCCACTTGTAGGTGATGCTGTAGAGGAGATTCTTACATATAGTAATGGGTTAGAACAGGGGTTGACAGACTTCTCTAAAGGGCCACCTAGTGTAATTTTGGCTCTCTGTTACAACCACGTAATTCTGACCATTGTAATGTGAAAGCAAACATAGACGATATCTAAACAAATGGGCATTGCTGTGTTTCAATAAAACTTTATTTACAAAACAAGTGGGGGACCGGATTTGGCCTGTGGGTCATAGTTTGCTAAGCCTGTCCTAGAGCACCCGTTCTCAAACTTGGCTGCTCATTGGAATCACCTGAGAGCTTTTAAAAATGTAGATACTGGAGTCTCATGCCCGGGGACCTGATTTAGTTGGTCTGGCATGTAGCCTGAGCATCGGGATTGTTAAGAGCTCGGTAGGTGATTATAAGATGCGGTCAAGAACCTCCAGGTTCCCTTGTAAAACTAAAATTTTGTGTTTCAAGTTTCCTCTCAGGACCCTGAACAGATTTTGGCCTGGGTCAGCACAGGCTGGTTTGGTTTACAGATGTTCCAGAGCTTAGACCCTCAGGGTAGATTTTATCTTTCCTCAAGTATGAGAAGAATGAATGGGTTTGCAAAATAACAAGCGAATAGATAACCCTTCTGGAGAATGGACTGCCCTGCTGGATTCTAAGACCAGCTCCTGTGGGAACACAGACACCAAGCAGTGTGTTGTTTATTTTGAAAACAACCAATAAAACTCTCTCTTCGTTTGACAGGACATAAAGACCCTTCTGTTCGGTTCCAGCTTTTGCTGCTTCAATGAAGAATGGAAACTTCAGAGTTTTTCGTTCAGTGACGCAGCCTCGTTGAAATACGGCATTGTGCAGAACAAGGCAGGTTGCTTTGCCCAGCACCTTTTTGCAGGTTCATCATGGATGGGCAGGGGTGGGATGTCCCCTAGTTGGATAAATTCTGTGAACATTACATCCTGTGCCGGCCAGCCCCACATTTGCTAAGTTGTCACCAAGTATGGGAATTTCACATATGGCCGGCAGAGCAAAAGCTGGGGAATGAGCCCTACTGCGAGTGGTGGGTGATGCTGGAATCCCCTCTGAGAGGGAGCAGGGGGAGGCCCAGGCTGGCCGGGGGGTGAGGGGGCGCCAGAGAGGGTCTTGAGGCTGAGTACTGAGAAATGATTTTGCAGGGAGAGCTGGAGAAAGGACATTTGATACAGCAGCAGCATGAACAAAGGGGGAGGGGGCCGTGCGAAAATCCAGGGGCTGCAGAAAATGGCAGAGCTATCAGGTGTGAGGAGGAGGTGTGATGGGTAGGTGGATGGTGGCAGGATTTGAACATGGCTTATACACATTTCCCAAGATGTGTACATAAAGGGTAGAAGATCCTCTAAATCCAGCAGCCCAACCTGGTTCCATTTCTCAAGCCCCAGGAACCTTCCTGCTCCACACTGCCTGGAGAGGAACCCCAAGACAACCAGCTTCTGTCCCCAGCATGTCCAAGCTCAGCACATTTTGCACCCCCAATTCAAGGGCACCCATGGCCTGGTGCTCTGACGGTCCGTGTACATGTTGATGCCTAAAGAGATGAGCTCTTCAAGGAGCCTTCTCGCTCTGACGTGGGAGGGGACAATAACACACCTAACGGGTGCCGGGGCAGGCCACAGCTGGGAAGAAGAGCTCACAGAATTGGAAACTGCCAGAGATGGTTGGGGAAGGCTTCCTGGAGAAGGAAGCCTTTAGGATGGGCCTTGAAGGCTGGGGAGACAGTTGCCACCCTCAGCCTGTGGACATGGAAGCATTTCCCTGGACGACTGGGAACGTGGTGATGTCCCTTGCTTCATGTCTGACTGTCGTGAGGAGTTACTTCCCTCCCACCAGATGTCGTAGACACTCCTCCCTCTAGCGATGAGCGCCAGGGCCTTGTCATCCCCTCCCTGTGACTCAGGGTCAGCACTTAGTGTGAGTAGTCACCACGCAGAGACCCCTGTTTCAGAGGCAGTGGCTCCGAGGGGCCCCCGTGTTCTGTAACCTGTGGGCAGAGGCTGGTTCTGGAGGAGCGGGTGGCCGTGTCCTCGTTTGTCCTCACTGGCACCAACACGCGTCTGTCCTTGCAGGGTGGTCCCTGTGGGGTTCTGGCAGCCGTCCAAGGCTGTGTCCTACAAAAACTCCTGTTTGAAGGCGATAGCAGAGCTGACTGCGCTCGGTAAGTTCGTGCTCATTCCAGCCATATCTTTCCCCAAGGCTTTCCCAGAGTGTCCAGAAAAAACAAGCGCGGAGGCGTGTGTGTTCCTTGATACTTCCCGTCTTCTGGAAAGGGAAGTGGTGGCTGGCTAGCGGGGCCCGTGTTGACCAGTGAAATGACCTGTGTACTTGCGTGAAGGCAGAGAGGGGTAGTAAGTCCAGTGCCGCATGGGAAGCAGCTGCTGGTACAGCGTCGGACCTCAGGCCACCCCCTCCCCGGGAGTCCAGCTCTGCAGCTGCCCGCCGTCTGTCCACACTCGCGTCAACCTGCTGACCCCTCCGCTGAGTTCGGGTCTCGCCTCCCTCCCCATGTTACCTCATCTCTGCCGGCAGCCGTGACCACACATTCCAGCCGGCCCCACAGTACACTGCTTCCACGCCCTTCGGCCATGGATTTTCCACCGCTCTCATTAAGTGTTTGCACATGGGCACCTGATTCTCATTCTCACCCACTCAATAGACGTTTCTGGAACATCTCTGTGCACACACAAGCAACATGGAGACAAGTAGATGCATTCTCTGTTCTCCAGAAGTGCTCTGTCGGGATGAGGGACAGAAAGCCATCATCCCACACCGTGGTTGGTGTGAAGGCGGAGGGTAGGCGAGGTGCTGGCCGGGGCCGGGCCGGCGCGGCCTCCTGGGGGAGGCGGGCTTTCCCGCCCTGCGAGCCCAGTTACCAGCCTCTACTGAGTCACCCTCAGCGCTGCTGAATTTCTGACCCTCGGTCTTCTTGTTTTTTTTTTCTTTTCTTTTTTAGTTGAAATTTACATACAGAAAAGTGCGCAATTCAAAAGTGCACAACTCATTACATATTTTGCTTAACAAATTATCGCCAAACCACACACACACCCGTGATCACATCGTCCAAATCAAGACAGGAGATGTTTCCAGCACCCTGGAAGAATCTTCCTGCCCAGTAGCAACCTCCGTTCTCCGCAAAGTCGTAATGGGACGGATTCTAAAATCACAGCTTAGTTTTGCCAGTTCCTAAACTTTATTTAAAAGCACTTGTTTTTTGAAATAGGCGTTCCAGCATCTTAAAAAAAAAAAAAAAAAAGCTTGGGTGTTACAGACCACAAGGCTCGTTCCCCATTGATTCAAGTTCAGATTCCTGGGAGACACACTGGTTCCCCAGACATCCAGCCAAGCTTGGTACAAATGAAACACTTTATCAGCTTTGATGATTTTGCATTAGGCAGGGTCCAAGTGAAGGCAGCTTTTCACGCTTGGCATTTTATAATTTGTCTAATAATGTAATTTGTCTAGTTACTTAACAACATGTTTTCTCTCAAGTCAAAGATGCTAACCATAAGCACAACGTCACCCAGTCAGAAGCACAGTGACATCTCACTTGCCCTGTTCTTCTCTAGCTCTCCCTCCACCCCTCCCGCGTGCACCCATCTCTGCTCCCGTCTGTGCAGGACCATTTCCGCTGCCTGCTCTGGAAGGCCAGCCCGGCAAAGTGCTGCTGGCAGCTTTGCGTTTACGTCACGGACAGAGATCCTGCTGTTGACTGTCACGAAGAGGCTGGCCCGGGCTGGATGTTCATGAGCGCTCCTAACTGGGTGGAATGTGCTCAGGGAGGGTCCTCTGGCTGCTCGCAGAGGGCGTGGGGACTCCCTCTGAGCACACCTGTACCCACTCGCCTACCTTTGCTCCTTGCATTGGAAGGACTCACTCGGGGAGGACTTAGCAGGTGCTTGGAGGAAAGATGTGAATCAATAAGACAGCTGTGGGCTGGACTGTGAGAGCCAGACAAGTGGCCAGGAGGTTACAGGAGACTCGCAGGATGCTGAGGGTTCAGCGGACGTGAAGAGGGTCGGGCAGGCTTGCTGGAGGAGTGACATCTTCATCTTACTGAGACCTGGAGGGTGAATAGGACTTCTGATTTCCTTTCACACTCCTCCTCGTGCATGCTTGTTCCTCCCTCAAATTCCTCTTTCCAGCAAACCCCTCATACTCCTCCTCGGCCCTCTGGGCCCCACGTGCTGCCTGCTCACCACACAGACTTTAGGGAGGCCTTCGTGGACCTCCCCAGTTGAGACACACCTGGGCCTGCCTGCAAGGCCCCCAAACCCATTGGTGCCCTGTTCATCCAAGTTGATACCTGTCACGATCTGCCCAAACCCCCACCCCAGAACGCAAGCCCTATGAGAACAGGGCCTTCCTGGGCTGCCTGGCTCCCGGCCCATCCCTGGCGTCTGGCCTAGGTCCTAGTCCACAGAGGAGGCTCTCAGAGTTCTTGTTGCATGAACATATGGACAAATACACAAGTTATCCAAACTCACGGGGAGGGGAGAGGAGTAATATTCCAGTGAGGCGAACAGCGTGTGTGGAGTGCCCGGGGCGGGGGGAGCAGGGCCAGGAAAGTGGCCTGGGGTGGTCTGGGCAGAGTTTGGATGGGTCAGGGCCAGGCGGCCAGAGGGGCCTCGGGGCCTGGCTGCCTGCTCTGGTCAAGCTTTGGCCTTTGCCTTCATGGGAGATTGTCTTGTAACTCCATGCCCCTTCAGAGCTGCTTTTGAACTTGGGCTTTGAACTTCTGGTGGAAGTTGCGGATCATGTCCTAACAGTCAGGGCAGGGTTTTAAGTTGGTTCCAGGAATGGCCGTGTCTGCCTGGGGCACAAGGCAGCCTCCTCATCGCCACCATGCGTGCCCACTAAGGGGATGCGGAAGCCTCCGGATCCCCAGGCCCATCCTTGGGGGAGAGCTGTGCCCCCCACACCAGAGAGGGGAGGCGGGGCTCGGGAGGCAGAAAGCCGTCTGGTAGGGGGCTCAAGACGGGCCCAGCTGTGGTACAGCCTTCTTTCCACCCAGGGCCCATCTTGACCGTGCCAGCGAGGCTGTCTCCAGCTCCCACTGCCCGTCAGTCAGCCACAGGCCAAGCACTGACGCAGGCCCCAGTTTACATTGACAGGTGTCAGTTTTTAAATTTAAGTGTTTAAATTTGGATTTAAATATGGATTAGGTGGAAAGTTTTGTTGAGGCTCTTTTGGGGATGGGGGGGAGGGGGAAGGAATTCAGCCTTGGTCCCTAGGGGCTGCCTCTGTGCTGGGACTTTGAGAGGGGAGTTGGGGCTAGCCTGGACTGAAGACCCTGGGAGGCCAGGCTGGCGTGGCTGAGCTGGGTCCTGGAGCCAGTGTGTGTGTGTGTGGGGTGGTCCAGGGAGAAGGGGAAGAAGGAGCTTCTGGCTGCAGGGGCTGTGTGGGTGTGCCTGGGGGGAAGGAGCCCCACTCTGGGGGAGGCTGCCTGGTTGGACGAGAGGAGGCCTGGGCCGGGCAGCTGGGGCCCCTCTTCCAGGAAGCACGGAAGGAGAAGTTGTAGAAAAGTGACCTCACCTCCTTGGAGCCCCGCAGCTATGGGCCTCCTTGTAAGCCCCTCCCCTCTCTGCCACGGGGCCGTGCCCTACGAGAGACTCTGGGCAATGGGAGAGCCAGAGAGGCCAAGAGGGGCTGGCGCCGGGACGCTGAGCATCACGGGCTTGAGACACCTGTCGCTGGACACCCAGAAGGCCTCTGGGTGACCAATGTGTGGCTCCATGTTTTATGAAGGGCTTCTCGGCAGAACCTTCCCTTTTATCCTAATGGGGGGAAAAAAATCAACACAGAAGAAAGAGTACAGAGAATAATGCAGAGAATACCTGGGGACGTGCTGCCTCACGTGAGCAGAGGGTGACAGCTGGCATCTCCGCGGGAGCCTCTCAGTCCCCGGCTCCTCTGCTTCGCGGATTTGACTCTTCAATCTCAGTGTTGACTGGCTGGGCCGCAGATGTTCCCGCATGGGCTGGGCGTGAGGCCTTAGTGCTCCCTTCTGATTCTGAAATCCCAGGATGTCAGAAATGATCCAGGTCTTTTGAAAAAAATGGGCACACTCCTCAGTCCCTCCAGGAACACCCAGCACAGCTCACGTTGGCAGCGTCTGCAGCTGGCGGCCTCGGGCCCTGGGGGCCCCCACGCTTGCCATCGTCCCGCGCTGGGTCTGCAGGCCTGGCCGGTGGAGGCCCCTCTTCGCTCTCTCCCTTCACGATGGTTGGGGAAGTGGTTCTGTGAAAGGCACACGGAGGATGTGACCGCACCCTCCAGGGAAATCACGCTGAAATAAAGCCTTCTTGGCAGGGGTGGTCTTTTTTCTGCGGGGCTGTCTGGCTTCATTAAGACTTGTTGCATCGGGCGGGCGGCCGGCCTCTCCTCAGTCGGGGAGGGCAGAGCGGGCGGCAGGCCTCGGTGTTTTTCCACTTGGGGAGGGCTGTGCCAGCCGGCTTGGCGGTGGGCAGAGGCGAGGAGCCCTCGTGGCCCTGCAGGCCTGGAGTGAGCCCCGGACCCTCGTCCTCTCATCTCCACTTCCCTTCTGAAACGGGGGGAAATCGAGGCCCAGAGAAGGAGGGGCACTTGCCCAAGACCCCTGCAGACACTGGGAGCAGAGCCAGGCTTGGAAGCCAGGTCCAGCGGCCCCCAGGCCAGCCTTCTCTCCTTCTCCACACAGCGCCTTTTGACCCTGAGAGGGAGTGATAGGATGGACTAACCCACCTCCATTCACTGGCCAGCTTTCCTCTGCATTTTTTATAAACTCAGACTAGTGAGCATATAAGAGTGGACAGGTCAGGCTATTTTGTGATGATTATGGCAGCAACATCTCTGAAAGGCTTAGATAATTTAGGCAAATGCAGAATGAATTACTCCCCCACCCCCATCCCCCATCCCGTACTCCTCCTGTGGGATTAGACTCTTAAAGAATCTTCTCTTGGTTTAAGAGCCCAGCCAGGTGCTAGATGCATGGTAGGAGTTCGATAAATGTATGTGTGACTGATAAAGGCGGTGCAGAACCGTCCTTGCCACCAAGGCGTCACCAGTGAAGGCAGGCACTGAGTTACCTGGTGAAGGTAGAGTCTGGGCCATTGAACCCCACACCTCCTTCCTCTTGATTGTCATCCGCACGTATACGTAAATGCATGGCCCTGTCTACCATTGGGCCACCGGCTACATGGCGGAGTGGCAAGCCTGGAATGAGGCTTGAGCATCTGGCCCAGTGCCCCGTTTATAGGTGGGGAGGTGAGGGCCAGCAAGGGCAAGGGGCTTCCCCAAGGCCAAGGAGCTGGGAATGGAACCCAGGCCGGACATGACACATGCCCCCCAGCCCCACTGAGCTTTCTGGAAAACTGCGTCTCACGTAAGCACGCTGGAGAATGCGCGGGGAAGGATGGAGACCCTGGAAGAGTGAGTAGCTGGAAGGCAGGAAAAGAATGAGGACTTCTGTGTAGAAATGCGGAGGTTCAGAGGATCTGTGATCAGAGCCTGTGAGATCAGCAAGACAGGCCTGGCCCAGGAGCCAGGTCTCTTGACAGTGTCCCACGGTGCTGGAAAGACAGGCTCGAAGGCAGAGGGATGCTGGCTCCCAAAGCCAAGTGCTCCAGACCGTCGGCTCCGTTTCCCCAAGTTCTTCTCCCTCCCTCAAAGCTGTTTTAATACTTCCAGTTTTTACTGACCGTGTGTTTTTGGGTGAATCATTTAGTCTCTGTGCCTGAGTTTTTCCATTTTTAAAAGGAGATAAAAATAGTACCTCCTCCGTAGGGTGGTTTTAATGATGAGTGGTACAACACACGTGCAGTGCTTCTAACAGGGCCTGGCCCCTGCTAAGTACTTAACATATTGTGGCTTTAAACCTTTGTGGCTATACTGAGAAGCTTTCAGTCAGACATTACCTGCTTCTGTAAGTTAGTGTGGGACACAGTGAGTGTTTGAAAGGTGACCCTTAGTTCCACATCCAGAGGTTTTCTAGCATGTGTGTTCCAGACAGGGTGTGCGATTCAGGCATAATGTTGCACAACTCCTGCTCGGTATGGCAGCACTTCAGTGTGCCAGCTCGGCCTCTGTCAGAACTCACGGCCTTTTTTTACACACACCCCTGGCCCTGCCAAGCCCCCAGAGCCTCCTCCGCTCCTCCCCCAGCCCTGCCCGGGGCCCCTCTGTTCTCATCTGAGGGGGTACCCCCCAGGCTCCGCCGGCGCCCCACTGGGTGGCAGAGGAAAGGATGGGCCATCAGCACATTCCCCGTCTTGTGTCCCTATGGTCATTGACGCGTTTCCTTTTTCATCCTCAGGCAGCTGCAGCCTTCAAACACCCACAGGACCCACTGCCTGGCCCTGGCCATCGCGGATATCGTGTGGCGGGCTGGGGGCCACAGGAGAGCTGTGGTCACACTGTAAGTGCTTCTCAGGGCCGTGTTGCTACCACTGGACCTCGGGCTGGCACGGCCGCTGGCAAGCCGACTGGCCGTGCGGGGATACGGACTGCTCCTCTGTGTCCCCCCCAGACCTCTGCCCCGTGCCCCATGCTGGGACAAGCCCAGAGAGTCGCCCTACGTGCTGGGCAGCCCCGCCCTGGGAGGGCCCGGCCCGGGCTCTCCACACAGTTCCGTGTCATCCAGGACAGGATTTGGGTCTGCCCTGCCTCCCTCCTGAGGGAGCGGGGGTAGGAACCTACCTGAGAAAACCTCTAACATGGGCAGCCTGCTCCCCCTCTATTCTTCTGATCTGGAGGCCTGGAAAAACAGCCCCTCAGTTGACCCAGTCACCTTGCTGATTTGTACTCGCTCCCCAGTCCTCAAAGCATGCTCTGGTCGGGGGCGGAGCCCACGGTCTCGTCTCTGCTACCTCCTTCCTACCGCGGATGGAGGATGCCACCCTCGTAACCCACGTGGATGGTTGGCTGGCTCTTCCACCTCATCCTTCATTTTTTTCGCATAAATAATAATAAATGTAGAGCACTTAGGACCATGTCTGGCACATACTAAGTGCTGTGTCAATATAGGTATCATCATTATTGATATTGTTGGTACAGAGTACTTTTCCTTGGTACCCATGTTCCAGTTAACTTATTATCCCTGGCCTTTAGGATCTGCCTGGCAGCCCTGAGAGCAGATAGAGCAAAAATTCAATTTCTCCCTCTTTTACAGACTAGGGAGGGGCGGTGGCTGATCCAAGGTTACACAGCAGGCTAATGGCACAGTGGGCCCCAAACCCAAACCTCCCTTCTAGTCCAAGCTTCCCTGGGCTGCACATGCAGGCCGCGGTGTAAACAGATGCTGACGGGTCCGGTGGGAGTGTCAGAGTGGACAGAGGCTGGAATTCCTGACATCCCTCAACACCAAGGGCGAGTCAGCATTCCTTAGTCTGCAAACACATCTGTCAGTTGTGGGTGACAGGCAGACTGCCTCCTGCCAGGGCTTGGCTGTGGCCATCCCAAGCTCCCCTTCTGCTGCCTTTTTTCCATTCCTTTTTCTTTCTTTCTTTCTTTCTTTCTTTCTTTCTTTCTTTCTTTCTTTCTTTCTTTCTTTCTTTCTTTCTTTCTTTCTTTCTTTCTT
>NW_006436282.1:22138010-22154287 GCF_000325575.1 Pteropus alecto
TCTCTCTCTCTCTCTCTCTCTTTCTTTCTTTCTTTCTTCTTTCTTTCTGTCTCTCTGTCTCTCTCTCTCTCTCTTTTTCTTCTTTCTTTCCTTTCTTTTCTTTCTTTCTTTCTTTTTTCCCCCTGCCGTTAGTGGCATTCTCTGGACCCAGCCTCGTGGGTGAGTTTAAAGTGGGGAGAAACGAGACTGTCCTGGCTCCCTTCTTTCCCCTGGAGCCACCTTCTCATTTGTCCTCATTTAATGGCACATGTGGTTTCGCCCTGGCTTAAGGTCATGCCTTCTTTCCATGCGCAGGACTCATGCATCTCCTTTTCCTTTTTAGGGCTTCGGGAACACAGCAGTTCAGTCCAACGGGGAAATACAAAGCAGATGGAGTCTTAGAAACAGTACGGCTTTCTGGAAAATTATCACGCAACCTTTGGCTTTGTTTGGGCACGGTCTCCTTTCATATAAGTAAATCCTTCCTCAGCTGGGAATGAGCCAGCCCTCCCCGCAGCCCCAGCCGGCAGAACCCGCCACCTGGGACGGGGGTGGGCACAGGTGGGGGGCTTTGGGGACGAGCTCTTGCCAGAACTGGCTTTATGGCCAGAAGGCTGACAGGCGGTCTGTCATTTTGAGTTGTACCAAGCCTGAAGTCCCCCAGCAGTCCAGGCAGAATGCCTTTTAGCTAAACCCAGCCTTTGCTGAGTCCCTCTTTATGTCTTCAACATCCTCTCTGGGACTTTTTTGAGACAGAGGAAGTTAAAAGGTGGGGAAGATCTTTGCTAGGGCAAAGCACCAGCCGTAAAACCAGACCCGAGTAAAACAAAGAAAGGGAAAGAAAATGAGATGTATGAAAATGAGTGACATTTTTCATGAATTAACTTCTGCACTGAGGATTTTGTTTTACCTGGTTTGTCTCATTTGGCCTAGGTTTGGATACATGTGATCCTGGGGTCCCAGTTAAGGGTCTCACTTTGCTGGATGTTTTCTCTAAAAGAGGTTTTTCCTGACCTTCCTGAGAAAGCAAAGGAGACTCATAACCACTGCTTCCCGCTGAACTCAGGACACTGCCTGCTGGGCTTAGACTGGCCTGGCAATGGCGATTTGGATGGGACACCCTGCCCTGGACTCCCCTGCCCCACCTGCCCCCAGAGGCGTCTCAGATGTCCTTGACTAGCCCACAGGGGTGCAGCCCTGCGCATCGAGGCCATGCGTGATGCCGGCTCACTGACTGTAGTCCCATGACGTCTCCAATGCTAGGGTCTCTAATGGTGGCCCAGCGCTGCTGCGAGGCGAGCTTGACCGCAGAGACCCCAGCTGGGCCCTGCCAGCCTTTAAGTAACACACGGGCGTGGGAGTGCCTCTCCACCCTGGCTCCCAAGGTCACCCCTCTGTGACTGCAGGGACATCCCCCAAATGGGGTTTTGTAGCTTCTGAAGCCAAAGCCCCAGAAGATACCCCGAGCTGGGGCGCCGTCTGCGGGGCCGTGGCTGCTCACCCCGCACGTCTGTTCTCTTAGCTCGTGCTCTACACTTTGACCTGCTATGAGGAGCTGGTGACTTTTCTTCAACAAAGTGTCCATCAGGTATGAACAGTGGTTTAGTTTGTGGGCCATGCATTGTTACACTTTGTACTTTGCTTGCTTGCAGAAGAGATGCTGGTGAACTGGAGTGGTCCCCATCATCCCTGCCCTTGGGTGAGCGGTTGGGTGGCAGAGAGGCTGGGAAGGAGCTGGAACTGGCCCTGGGTACCACGGCTGAGGGCAGTGGAGTGATTTAGGCTGGAGAAGAGTGGACCTGGGGGCAGGTACCCATTCTCTGCCATTTTGTCCTTGAGGGCTGGCCATGGCCACGAGATACAGGGAGTTGCCGTGGTGAGGGCCACGGAAAGCAGAGCTGGGATGGAGCGGGGTCCGAGCGAAGGTAAGCAGCTAATAGCCTGAGGTTATGAGAGCTTTCTCTCCGTCTGAGGGGGAACAGCCACTTCTGCCAGCACCAGCTGGGGAGCTGGTGATGACGTGGATTCCTGGGCTGGGTTGGAGGTCTGAGCGCTGTGGACGGAGACCCTGTTCACTACAGGCTCTTGCTTGGTGTCTTGGGAGGCAGGGCGGGGCCAGGCAGGACCTCTAGACACCCCGTCTGCTGGAGGAGATCCGTGCCCCCCCCCCCCGGCTGTGAGACGGGATGGGCCTCAGCCGGGGCTTGGGAGCAGTACCATCAAGGGCTCAGGGCACTCAGCGGGGCTGCAGCCTCGTGGCCTTGTGCAGGATGGACAGGGTTGGACGCTCCAGGGGTAAAGGACGTGGTCTCTGGAACCATCGGCCTGGAGCCATCGGCCTGGGTTTGCATTTAGGGTACCCTCTAGTAGCTCTGTGGCCTCGGGCGACTTAACCCTCCGTCCCTCAGTTTCCTCATCTGTACCGTATGGCTGACAGTAGCAGCGCCTGTCTCAGAACTCTGCAGAGTGCCCCGCTCAGCTTTCTCGGCGTGGGGAGCTTCCTTGTGGATATTAGATCACGATTGTCATGATTATTTAAGGCAACCTGGGGACGGCTTAGTTACAGACACATCGAAATGAGAGAGGGAAGCCTTGCTGAGGGAGAACGCAGCAAGGGCCAAGGCATCGGCCTCTGAGACCCCCAGCTCTAAGGCCTCGCAGTTCCGATGTCTGCGTATCAGGACTGGAGGAAAGCGAGCACAAGCCACTCTGCCTCGCTGTGCAGGCGAACTCCGTGCCTCCTCTTTGCCTTTTCCTTCAGCTTCTGAGCTGTGGGCTCGTTTCTTTTAGGCTCCAGAGAAGGCTTTATAGGATTCGCTGGTGAGCCTGGAGGATGGGAGAACCCGCCAGATGTGGGAGCAGGTTGGACACGCCTGCTGTTAGAATACCCTCCCCTGGGACCCTTCCCTGAAGACGCCGAGGGTCGGGGCACAGACTGGGAAGTGTCCTGGCCCCAACAGCACAGCCGTCCTCTGGGTAGGAGAGTGGGGCCTGCCCTGAGACCATGGCAGGGCAGGTGTGCAGTCACTGGGGTGCTGGTCCATCTGAAATCCTCACCCCCAGAGCCGTTGCCTTGGGGATAACTCAGCCCAAGGAGAGGCTGAGAGCCTGGCCCAGGGTCCAGCCGAGGATGCTGCCTTTCCGTGCCAGCTGTTCTGTCTGGCCTGTCTGGGAGGCGTGTGGGACCCCTCTCATATGGGAGGGGTCCTGGCCTAGGTTTGGGGAGTCTGGAGCTGGCTGGCACGTGCTTGCCTGCCTCTGGCTCTCTCTGGTTCCTTATGGACATACACCAGTGGGCTGTCTGCCATGCAGTGCCTTCCCCGCCTGGCCCAGTGCAGCCACGGGGGCCTGAAGCAGGGGCTCAGGGTCCTCCTCTGGCTTATTCCTTGGTCACATGTGACCTCAGGAGAGTCACTGGGCCTCAGTTGCCTCATCTGGAAAACAGAAGATGGAGCAATTGGCAGATAACTTCCAGCCCTTTACTATTCAACCATGGTTCTTAAAGAAGAAACGTAAATGTCTGAAAAAGAACATCCTCCAAATTAAGTACCAGGCACTCTAAATAAGCAGAAAGGAAACCTATTATTAAATACTCACGAAGCGTCGTGACAGTGTGGCAGTGCATCGGAGAGAAGCAAAGCCTGTGGGCAGAGGTGTGCCTGCTTTGACCGGGGAGGCCAGGGCCAAGGGCATCCGTGTTCACAGCACCTGGCGAAGCGGGTCATGGAGCGAGGCCAGGAGAGGGAAGTGCCCAGCGAGCCTTCCAAAGGACAAAGGGTGGGCCCCAGGGTGAGTGCTCTGGGGCCCAGGGGTCTGAGGCCCATCATGCCCACTATGGCCCCTGGGTGGCCCCTGAGCACCAAGGCCTTCTACATCCTTGTCTATAAGAAGGGGCCTCCCTCTTCCCTTGGCCTGTACCCCCAAGGTTTCCTTCTTCAGTAGAGTCCAAGCGAGACATCGACTGCAAAGGAGGTCCAGAGCGTGGGGCCTGTGCCAGGGGAGAGAGCCGCCCTCTTTCTGTCGGCCTCTGGGCTCGCAGCACCACCCGCTCCGTGCCCGGCTTGGTCCCTGGGTGCCGGCGGTCAGTATTTGGCCCTCCCCTCCCTGGAAGGCCGTGTTTCGCCCTGCAGTGTAATTTATGTTTTTGCTGGAAGCCATCGAGCTGCCTCAGCACGGCTTCCACCAGATTCATTTCTCGTGGCCTGGGCCTGAGAGGGGCCCCTCGTGCCAGGCCCGGAAATAAGCACCGAGCCATCTCTGCCCAAAGTAAATCGGCTCCTTGCCGTGTTTTCATAACTGCTCACCCTCTGGGCGACACGTCTGCCCGGCCCCCCGCGGGCCGGGGTGAGCTTCCACCCTGCCTCCGGTTGGGGCTCCGCGGTGGGCTCAGGCCTCTCCAGGCCAGAGCGAAGCGGGCGGACGGCCCCTTCTTCTCGAGCGGGACCGGACATTTTTCCAGACCCTCGTGGTGGTTTCTGGCCCAGCTGCCTGCTTTAGTTCTCCCTTCGGTGCCAGTGCCCGGCCCCGTGGCCTCCCATGTCTTGGCAGCTTGAGCTTGATGAGATAATTTTACTAAATGCTTTTTTAAACAAAATAGAATAGGGTGTCATTCAGTCATGTTCTGGCAAGCGCCAGAAGCCTAGGCGGGGTCGTTTCCCACCCTCTGCAGCCTTACCTAACCAGGCCGCATGGAGGGCATGGCCGGGGCTCATGCTAAGCCCCCTTGAGGGTGTTCCAGCGACTGCGGAAAGGGCCGGCCCGAGCAGCAACAATAGTTCTCCACGTTTGCAGAGCTAGGGCTTACAGTGGGCTTCTGTCCCTTACTTCTCTGCGGTCCGGTAGGTGGACAGGCATGGCACACGTGGCAGAGGGGGAAGCACACCGAAGAGGTGTCGTGGCTTTCTCGAGACAACGTGCAAGTGCGTGTGGCGGGAGTACGCAGCATTTCGGGAGGGGAGACCGAGACTGAGAGCTTTGGCATCCCTGAGGCAACGTCCAGTCCACGACTTCCCCAGGGTGACATGGGAACCTGTGGCGGAGTCAGTAGGTGTTACCGAAGGGGAAGCTGAGGCTCAGGGAGCTTTGCCGCTGCGAGGCGACGTGCAAGCCCGTGGTAGAGCCGTGACAGGCCTGCGTCCCCCTGCGCGAGGACGTGAGCGCGCCTCTTCCCGCTGTTAGAGAATGTCCACGGGCGCGGTCTCGTAGAGCGTGAACCGGAAGTTCATTACCCTTGCTTTGCAAATGGGGAAACTGAGGACAGCAGAAGTGAAGCTCCTGGCCCAATATCACAGCATTAAGATGAGGTCGATTTAAGATCGTTGTCGATTCATTCATTCCATTTCTACTTCCAAAAAAAAAAAGATTTAAAGTTACTTATTAAAAGAATGATGTCCTCAGAGGCGTTGTGCGTTTTATCCATAGTCAACCCGCCCTCTCTTGCCTCTGGGCCTTTGCACCTGCTTTTCCCCTTGCCTGGAACAGCGATCTCTTCTCTTCTGATTCCTCCTCGTCCCTTGGGTTTCTGCTTGGACGTCACTCCCTCCAGAGAGCCTTCCTTCTCGCGCCCTCCTTTCCTAAACCCTGCGTGTGTCGGTGCCCCTTCCTGAGTGTTTCCAGAGACCCTTGTATTCCCCATCAGAGCCGAGCCCCTTCCCCACCATTTTCAGTTGCTTATTGTTTTTTTCTCTGAGTTACTTCTCATGGGGGCAGGTCTACCTCGTTCACAAGTGGAGCCTTAGCGGAGAGCATCCTCGGCACAGGAATTTCACGTGGCGTTTTTTTTTTTTTTTTAATGACTAATTGAATTACCTAATGAAAATAAAGACTATGTTTGGAGGAAAAGGAGAGATAATTTTATCAGAAGCGTACAGTAAAATAATTACCATAGCTGAGCTCCATATTTGCCTCTGAGCTTCCTGGCAGCCAAGGCAAAAAATAAAATATAAATTCTATAATTCTTACTGTTCCAAGAAGACAAGTTTTTTCTTTCTTTCTTTCTTTCTTTCTTTCTTTCTTTCTTTCTTTCTTTCTTTCTTTCTTTCTTTCTTTCTTTCTTTCTTTCTTTCTTTTCTTCAGCAGGCTTTCTCTAGGTGATATTCCTTGAGATACTTTGTAGGTGACCTTCCCACATTTTTGTCTATCATCCACATGCCAATGACTCAATTAATTTTTCCAGCTTTGAGTCCTCCTACAGTTCTCAACTTACTTAGCCAACAGTCTATGAGACATCTTTTCTTTAATGCCCACTTCCTTCCTTCCTTCCTTCCTTCCTTCCTTCCTTCCTTCCTGTTTTAAGTCCAAAAGGAAACTGATCCCTTGTAGGAAACACTCACGATTGTAACAGGCAGCATCTTCGACAGCAGTTTATAGAAGTAGCATCGTCACTGCAGTGAGGTCTTCACTCTGATTTGCAGCCAGGGGATGGCATTTTCCCAGGGAGCCCAAGTGACGTAGTGTATCCCAGCAGGCTGTGTCCCGCTGGGCTCACTGGACAGGTGGGCAGTGCGGAGCCAGCCTCAGACTGACAGCTAGCACAGGCGCTGGGCCCTGTTCTAAGTACACAGATGATCCCACCTCATCTTTACAATGACCTGATGAGGGCAGGTCCTATTATTATTATACTCGCTTTACAGATGAGAAGACTGGGGAGAGAAGTAATGTCCCTGTGGTCACATAGCTAGGAGTGGCAGAGCCAAGATTTAAGCCTAGGGAGCGAGGGTCCAGGCAGGCTGTGGGCTCCAAGCCAGGGTTGGGACTAAGGGCAGGCGAGTAAGGGGTTCACCTTGGGCGCGGAATTCAAGGGGTCACCCAATACCTCAGTAATCAGCCTAAAAATATTTTAATATAATAGCTAAAACATGACATACTTAATCCACAAGACTCCACGAGGAACAACACATAAAAAAATTTTTAAAGGATCTGGCTTTGCTCTTGCTCAGCTTACCTGACTGCCCCTCCTGCTCCAAACCCACTCGAGGCTGCACAGTCCTTGGGAGTAAGGAATTTGGGATCAGACATAGCCCTCCGGAAGCCCACTGGGACCTCAGGCCAGTGGCTCGGTTTCTGAGCCCCGGTTTCCGTATGTGGCAGAGGACAATAATAATAGTCCTTACTGCACTGGCCTGTGATCATTTGAAATGTGATAATGAGCATAAGACACTTGCACGGTGACGGAGGCTGCTTCTGTCGCTGCTGCAACCTGAGCTTCCGCGACCTGGAACTCAAGGGCGTGCTGCTTGGCGGGCACTGCCTCTGCTTCCGTTGTCGCTCAGGCTGGGGCGATCCCGTCCCTTAGGGGGTCTGGCTGGTGAGAGCTGCACGGGGGTCTGCCTCTGGGGCCAGGATGGTGGCAGCTGGCTCGGGGTCAGGCTGTGTTCCCCGAGGAGGTGAGAGGAGGGAGGTGTGGACCTGATGCGCGCTCATTCCTTTCTCTTCCCAGTTTGAAGTGGGCCCCTACGGATGCATCCTGCTCACCCTGTCCGCCATCCTGTCCCGGTCCACAGAGCTGTGAGTATGTTCCTCCCTCAACTCCCAGGGCGGCTTGTCTGCCTTGCTCACTGAGCCTCGCCGGAGCCCAGGGCGGCTTGTCTGTCTTGCTCACTGAGCCTCGCCGGAGCCCAGGGCGGCGCTTGGCGCACAGAGGGTGCTTGCTCAGGGAGCCTGGTGGGAAGGAGGAGTGAAGGCTGGTGGAGGAGAGAGGAGTTACACTCTACACACACGTGTGTTCAGTGCCACCTTCTCTGTGGTCGCCTGCCGTGTGCTGGGGAGTGCGCGGGTGGTCTGAGAGTTTGCGGTGCGCATGCTTCAGCACACATGTGGACTCCCCTGGGACATATGCAGGGATGACAATCGAGTCTGAGTCCTGGGAGGTGACAGGGTCCCTAAGAGCTTAGGGAAAGGGAATTTGCCATAGGCCAAGGCAGTCGCAGGCTGCCAGGCTTGGTCTAGACCAGCCCTGAGGAGATGGGCGCCCGGGGCCTGGGAGGCAGAAGGAGTGGGGAGGCCGGGTCCCCGGTCCCAGGCATCCTTGCCAGATGCAGCTTCCAGGTTGCCTGAGGGCTGGAGTTCTTCCGTCACACTCGTCGTCCCCTAGGAGCTTTCTAGACCTCATCCATATTCGTCACCTGGGCATTATGTCACCACGGAGAATTCAGATTAATAGCACGTTAATAGTCTCGTGAAGTACAATCGATCGCCCCGTTCACTTTCGAGCAGAGAGCAGGCCCCTGGGGTGTGGAGGCCTGGGAGACGGCATTTCCGCTTTGGGGGTGCTTGGCAGGGGGGAAGATTTGGGACTGTCCTAAGCAGGTCGACTCTGGCAAGTGGGGAGGTAGAAGGTGGAGGTGGGAGGTCCCCAGACTGTGGGGTCCCCAAGGGAAGGAGACTCCTGCTCCCCTCGGCTGGGCCTGAGTTGGGCCCCATGCATGTTCCCCGTGGCCTCTGGTGCAGGTGGGAGGAGGACACGTGGGCTCTGAGGCCTCGTGCCACCGGCCTGCCTGCTGCTTGCTGCTCTTGACCTTATTAAATACATGTGTGTGCACAGCATTTTCTAATGGCTTTTTTCTCCTAATCCTGCCATAATGATATGATTCATTCCTGGCCTGGGCTCACGTGCGTGGAGACCATAGCTGCACTGCCCTCTCCCCAGGCCTAGCTTTGCTAATCCCCGGGCTGACAGAGTTATTGGAGGGGGGGTGGTGGTGTGTCTCCGGGGGATGGTGAGACCCCCGAGCTCACTGATGGGAAGGTGAGCTTTCAGAAGGCCTGGCCTGGTGATGTCTGACTATGTGATCTTTTTGGCCTCTGTTTCCCCTCTGTGTGGGGTCTCTTTTGGCTCTGGGGGTCTAGGCCTGGGCTCACCAGCCTGGGAGCTCGGCACTCCGTTTGTAGCTGTGCTCGTGCAGGTAGCAGCTCGGGCAGCCTTGCCCAGCTGCAGGGCGCGGGGCCCGTGCCTGGGCTGCTCTCCACGTTGTCGAGAGCTGGGGGAATGGGCTGCCTCTCTGCCTTCCTGCCCCATCCACCCAGGCTGGACGAGGGTCAGTCCCCGTCCAGGGGGACATCTGTGTGGGGACGGCTGCCTTGCTGGGCCTACAGGGCCTCATACTATGGGGCCCAAAGTTACAACCCTGCCAAACCCCTTCCGATTCACTGCAGACACACACACACACACACACGCGCACACACACACACACACACACACACACGTCTGCGCACGTGCATGCGCAGGTACATGTGTGATCCAGCTGCTGTCACTTCCGCCCCTTGTTCCCAGGGCAGGGCAGAGAGTCTGTTCATGACAGTTCCTTTCCCCTCACTGCCCCTAAGGACCTTCCTGAGTCCCGGAGGCCGGGTGCTGAGGCCTCTCGGGGCAGCTTTGGCTAGCCTGGTGCCCGCCGTCTGGGAGGACTGGCATAGAGACCTGCTTTAGCACTGGACCCAGCAGGGCGGCGGTGTCGGGCCTGGCTTAACACTCCTCTGAGCCTGAGTTTCTCACCCTGTGCGACGGGGATGATAATTCCTGCCTCACAACATTAAATGAAATAAACATGTGCCTGGCATGGCTCCCAGTGGGTGGTGAGCCTTGGACCGTGGCTGCTGCTAGTCTGACCCCATCCCTGCTGTACTCAGATGCCCGCGTCCCATCCTGTTATTTCTTGCCCTCGGTCTTGGCTCGGTGCCTTGTGGCAGAGACACAGCCCCGGGGATGTCCTGCAGTTGGCGATGGTTCCACCTGCGGCTGCGCTCACCCTTGACAGGCACTTCCTGAGTGGCCCGGCAGCTCCCTGGGTGCTGGGTGCTGGGTGCTGGGTGCTGGAATGAGGCGGGCGAAGGGGCAGCCGGAGGACCCGTCCCCGCTCTGGGCGTGCGCCACCCAGAGGTGTGCTAGAGAACTCTCTCTCTCTCGTGTTCAAGTTCAAGAAAACTTTTACTTAAGCTACCTGAGGGCATCAGGTGGGGAATACACAGGCCTTGGGGCCACCTGGGCTTCTCCAGACCCGGCCTCCCTCTGACCCGGGCAGTCCTAGGCTGGCTGCCTGACCACTTCGCACGCCCACGGGGCTGCCAGGGACTCGCGTGAGCATCGCAGTGGGGCTGACCTGTCCTCCCCGTGGTCCTGGGGGCTCCCCGTTGGGGGTAGCAGCTGTGAGGGAGGGCAGAAGAGTGGGCGGTCATGACGCTGCCCAGACCCTCTGAGAGGATCATGCTGAAACTGTTTAAAACAGCGCGTTAGCATTCCTGGCGTTTCCGAGGGCTCCTCTGAAGGAGCCGTTCTCGCCTTGGGGGCGAGGGCTCCTGGAATGGCCCCCGCCCCCTCGCCCACATGCCAGGCACGTTGCATGCCCCGTGGTGCTCCCCTCAGCTCCCCAGAGCCTCCGGTCTCCATCGGTCTCGGGAGGGGCGCCAGGCCTGGCTCAGGGTTTGATCTGGTTGGCAGCGATAACAGTTCTGGGACTGTGAAAACCCACCTCGTCCTGGCCTGCTTTGGGGGTTAGCAACTTGCAAAGGCCTTTCTTTGTGGACTTTTGGGCACCCGGGGAAAAAAACATCACCCAGAACAAGTACCATTTGTCGGTCTGAGCAGAGAGGCTTGTCCAGGGCAGCCCAGTGAGTGACAAGTCACATGAAAGAAAGCGTCCCGCTCACTGGCTACAATGTAGCTTCAGGACACCCGGGTCCCCATCTCTGCTCTGCTGCCCACGAGCTGTGTGGCGGGCCCGACCTTCATTTGTCTTTTTAATCACCGACAGGACGCAGGGGGTTCTGGTGCTTCCTAGTCTCTTTCTGTAGTGAAAAGAAATCAGATTTTCCCCCAGAGAAACCATATCTCGAAGCTCACTTTGTGAAGCCGGTGGGGATGGGGGGTGGAGACCCTTGTCCACGCCTCCCCATTTCCTACCAGGTGCCTCTGAGACTCCTCTGTGGAGGCACTCCTGCTCTGCCAACACAGCTCGAAAACCGAAGGACCAGACTATCACCAAGGGCCTCCCTGCTCTGGGTTCAGATTCAGCTTGGCCAAACCCTCTGAGGCCGTGTCAGGGCGACCTGTCCCTGTGGACAGTTGACGACATGTGCTGGCAGGCCAGAGAGAGAGCAGAGTATCTCAAATCACATGCTCTCCGCCAGGGCGAAGTGAGTGGGGGCTGGGAAACCAGCCCATTCTCTACAGTCACAGCGTGTGTGGGTGCGTTCGTGACGGTGTGTGTGGGTGAGAGGTGGGCGAGGCTGAGGGGCCGGTTGTGAGGTGATGTGGGTGTTGGCGGTTGTGTTTGAGATTGTGGGAAGGCTGGCTTGATTGTGAGTATGTGAACGTATGTGAGTGTGTGTAAATGTCTGTATATTGTGAGCGCGCATGTGTGTATATGAATGTGTATATGTGTGCGTGAGTGTACCTGTATGTGAGTGTCTGTGTGTGTATACATGTAAGTGTCAGTGTATATGAGTGTGCGTGTGTACGAATGTGTGAATATGTATGTATGAGTGTACCTGTGAGTGCATATGTGAATGTGTGAACGCATGTGTGTAAACATCTGTATATGTGTGTGTATGTGTGTATATACATGTGAGTGTGTGAGTGTATGAGTATGTGTGTATGAATGTGTGTGTGCGAATGTATGTGAGTGTGTGTAAACGTCCGTATATGTGTGTATATGAGTGTGTATGTGTGTATGAATGTGTGTGTATGTGAGTGCATGTAAACGTCTGTATATGTGTATATATGAGTGTATGTGTATGTATGAATGTGTGAGTATGTATGTGTGAGTGTACCTGTCTGTGTGTGTATGTGTATATACATGTGAGTGTGTGTGTATGAGTGTGTATGTGTGTATGAATGTGTGTGTATGAATGTGTGTATGTGAGTGTGTGTAAACGTCCGTATATGTGTGTATATGAGTGTGTATGTGTGTATGAATGTGTGAATATGTATGTGTGACTGTGACTGTGAGTCTGTATGTGTGTATGTGTGTATATGTGTGTATGAATGTGTATGTATGAATGTGTGTGTATGAATGTGTGTGTAAATGTCTATATGTGTGTATATGAGTGTGTATGTGTGTATGAATGTGTGAGTATGTATGTGTGAGTGTATATATTTGTGAGCGTGTGAGTGTATTGTGTGTGTGTGTTTGTGTGTTTGTGTGTGTGTGTGTATGAATGTGTATGTATGAATGTGTGCATATGAGTGTGTATGTGTGTGTGTATGAATGTGTGTGTAAATGTATATGTGTGTATGAGTGTGTATGTGTGTATGAATGTGTGAGTATGTATGTGTGAGTGTATATATTTGTGAGCGTGTGAGTGTATTGTGTGGGTGTGTTTGTATGTGTGTGTGTGTGTGTGTGTGTGTGTGAGTGTGTGTGAGTGTGCTCGAGACTGAGGGCATGGCCATCCCCTCTCCCAGCAAGGTTCTCAGGCTCACGCCTGAGGCCCTGGCACGGAAGGCAGCCTCTCCTGTCCGTTGCCCCGGGGTGCAGACGCAGCAGAGTGAGCAGCAGAGCGAGCCTGGCCGCTTCGCCCTCAGAGGCCGAAAGCACAGCAGCAAACTGGCCTTTGAGTACTGTTCACCCCAAGCTGACTACAAAGTCTGGTGAGGCTTCATCTTTTTCCGCTTGACTCTGGGCCGTCTCTTTTCCTTCCTCTGATCTCGAGTGGCTTACGGTAAATCTCATACAGGGTTTCATGCGCTCCTAGCTCCGCTGCTTCCCAAACCGCACAGCCTAGAACTTTCTCCGGCGCGCTCTCGCAAACCCCGGGGATACTCAGGGCCCTGGGGTCAGGGAGGGCTCAGCCCGCGGCTTGGAGGTGGGGTGGAGACAGCTCGCGAAGGGAACCTCACGCAGTCGACCCTGGGCGTTCGTCACACTGGCGACTTTGGCTGCCCGAAAGACCTAAACGTCCAAAATGGGCCGTCGTGTGTCATGGGCTGAAGTAGCTTTTGGGCGCACAGGCCAGGCCCTGAGGTGAGCGGCAGCACAGGCACCGTGCCGGCTCCGTTGCCCCCTAGTTCTGTCAGAGAGCGAAAACAACAGCAAAGCCGCTCAGTTTATTTCTTTGTGGATGGAGCCCTGGAACGAAAGCCGACCCCGAGCGTCGGCGCTGCAGAGGCAGGTGGCAGGGCCAGCAGAAGACCACGCCAATAGTACGTTCACAGCGAAACCCCAGGGCTTCAGGGGATGGGTGCTGGATCCGGGATTCCAGACGTCTTTGGGACTTGCTGTCCCTCCTCTGTCTCTTCACTCATCTTTTCCCTGTCTCAGCTCCGTTCTCAGGGGCTCTGACAGGCCCAGCCAAGGGGTCGCCCTTTCTCTAGCACCCCTCGGCCTGCTGGAAGCTGTACCCCCATTCCTGATGCCTCATCGCGGCCAGGTGCGGGTCGCATCCATTGTGGGGCATGTGAACACAGGAGCTGCCCCAGAAGGCAGTCGAAACCCACCGGAGTCTACCAGGCTGGCAGGGAAGGAGACGGGCTAGATGGGAAGTTTGGGCTGCATCAAGGCACAGGAGAGCAGATCTGAGTTGGGGGCGGGGTTAGATCCGGGCCTTGGAGCGGCCTCCATGGGCTCAGGAATGAGAGGAGCAGTGACAAACCTTCCAGTCCCGAGCCAGAGGCCGAGCCAGAGACCACCGTGGGGAAGCCGGGTGAGCCAGTGTTTGCGGCTCGAGGGTGTAAGGAGGGGCCTGTGGTTGTTGAGGATCCCATGTCCTTGGTGGTCCCACATGTCTGTCCTGATGGCAGAAGGCAGATAAGATGCATACCAGCTTCTTCCTCCACCCTCCCTCACACCCACCTAACCTCTTCCGGCTCAGAATAACGAGGCGCACATACAACCTCCCAGACTGGGTACCCCGACTCCACAGACAGCGACTGCTTTTCAGCCCTGCACGAAACCTTGGCCTCTCTCTCCCGCGTGTAATATGAGAGACGGGAACGGACGGTGAAGGGCCCTTCCTACAGGACATGCCAAAATCTATCGACCGTAGCTGGGAATGGGAGGGGACCAACTTCCTCAGCGGACTCCAAGTCCACATTAGCTTTGATTCAGATTAGCGGGGAGGCCATGCCAGTGATCGCTTTCAGCAAACGTGTCTGGAGAGACCGAGGTGGTGGGTGGGAGAGAGGCCCAAACTATGCCATCAGGCTGGCCCGCCTTCCTCTCCCCGTCCCCTGCCCTGGCAGCCCCGGCTCCTGTGCAGTGCCCAGAGCTCCTTTCTGTAGGTCTCTGGCGGGGTCCCCCACCTCATGAAAGGCAGAGGCCGGAGGCCCAGCTTCAATCAGAGGTAGACGAGAGAGGGAGGGGCCCTCACTGCCAGCCTGAGCTTTTGGGGCTTGTGGCAACCCCATGGGCAGGCCCACAGGCCTAGGGCCATTATCCCATTTTGCAGATGTGGAGACCAAGGCTCTGAGGAGTTAAGGGCAGGTTGGTGGCAGCTGACACCACCATCGAGTCTCCTGGCTGCAGTCTCAGACCCTGTGTCTGCATCGCCCTTTCTGGGCTGGGGGAGGAGTGGCAGATGCTGCTCAGCTGAGTCTGCCAACTGAGAAGGAGAAGTGAAAAATAGGACCCCCAACTAGGCCCACACCAGACTGGACGCTTTCCCTCGGCTTTACTCTTCGTTGACTCTCAGCTGCCATGATCTGGGCCAAAGCAAGCCTGCTGGTCCGAGGCTGCTAAGATGGCCAGTGAGCGCTGGCTGGTGTGGCTGAGGGCAGTAGGTCTGCCACGGACACTGAGCCTGAGTGAGGGCTGCATACGGGGCCCACGTCCCACGGCAGGGAAGGGCGACCAAGCCTGGGCTCCACCAGGGTCAGTGGCAGAGCTAGGGAGGGTCTCCTCAGTGCATCCAGCAGCCCTGCCCACTCACCCAAGGGCTGTACTTCCTTGTTCCATGAAGGGCTTGGGGACCCAGATAAAGACGATGGGCCTCAGGAGGAGGGGAGGCAGTCACCTTTTTGGGAGAGACTTGTGTCACAGGCCAGCTGCCGCTGCTTGGGGAAGAAGCTCGCTTCCGCCTGCCTCTGCCCACCTCCTGGGACCCAGCTCCTGGAGGCCATCCCCCCACGGACGTCCTTGCAGCTTCTCCCAGGATGGGTGTGGGCAGGCGCACAGAATTCAGAGCCTTTCCGTGTGCCTGCAGCGTGAGAGCCCAGTTCCGGGCACTCGGGGCCCAGATGGACACACACAACCCTGCCCTCAGAGTCCCTGCCGCCGGGGGGCAAGGCAGGCATGGAAAAGGCAGTGGGCGGGTGCTTCTAGGAAGAGACATCTGGGGAGGCATGGGGCACATCTGCCCTAAGGCGAGGGAGGTATCTCCTTGTGGAGGGGTGACATTTAGCAGGGCCCCAAGGGATGTGTGGGAAGGCTTTTGGCAGGCAGCAGGAGCAAAGCAGGCAAAGGCCAGTGGTGGGGGTTTGCAGGGAGCAATTGCACAAGGTCTGATCGGGGAGGAAGGTGCTGGCATGTGGGGAGAGGGCTGGTGGGCGGCGAGGTGGAAGGCCGCTGGGAAAGGGCCTGTCCGCTTTGTCTTCCCTCCTCAAAGCGGACCTCTCTCTCCTTCCGTGCACCTTGCCCTGCCTCCTGCACCCCGTCCAGCCCCCTCCTTTCTAGTCCGTGGAGCTGTCTGCAGTGTACGGGGCCTTGGCCCTTACTGCAACAATGCTCTGAGGTAGTTACTGCACACACCTAAGGCTCAGAGATAGAGAGCATTTTGCCGAAGGTCACACAGCCCAGGTGGCAGAGGGGGGGCCTGACACCCAGGTGTTCTGACTCATCGCCCACTTCCTCTCGGCCTTCCTGGGGAAACAGTCAGTTTCTGCTCTACCCAAATCCTTTTCAGAAACTCACGGCTGCATTTTGACCACTCAGAGGCCTCTGTTTATTCTGGGTTCTTGGCCTTGATACGAACAGTCGAGGTGGCAGGAATCATGACCTTTCATTGTTTTTTTTTGGTGGCTGTTATTATTGCTGTTATCGTAGGAAAAAGGAAGTGATATTTACCAAATACCAAATGCCTTATATAGTGCATCTCACCTAGTTCTCACAGCAATCTGTGCTAAACGGAGGCATCGTCAAACCCATGTTGCAAGTGGGGAGACAGGCCCAGAGAGGGGACCACTGGCGAGCGGGAGCAGCTGGACGTGCATCCGAGGAGTCGAGCCCAGCTTCTCCTGGTCCTTCCACACTGTCCTTTGCTCTATGGACGTTGTCCTCAAAAGTCAACGGAAGTGCCACCAAGTGAAGGGGTGCTGTCTCTGGAGGTGGCTGCAGGGGGTGGGGGCGTGCAGGGGAGGGTGCAGGCTC
>NW_006436282.1:22154308-22158160 GCF_000325575.1 Pteropus alecto
GGCTCCGGGGGTGGGGGAGGATGGGCTGGGAGGGACGGGCAGGAGGAGCTGGCCCCAAGGATGTGGTGGTGCCCTGCGGCCTGGCACCCTAGAACTCAGGTGGTGGGGAGGTGGCCGGTCAGGTCCTCCTAGGTAAACTACCACCTATTTTGGGCAAGATGTTTTAAATATCAGGGTCATAGACCAGGCAACTCGCTCGTGTCCCCGAAGGTCCCCAGAGACCCCCTGGCTCCAGTCCTCTGGTTTTATGAATGAGAGAGGGGCAGGGACTTGCCTGGCCCACCTGATGGATGTTGAGTCGAGGCGAGTGGCTATGACCATGGGCTGGAACTGTGTCTCTTGGCCACTTGGACATATTTTCCTTCTTATTTACAAACTTCTGTACAAAATGTACAGATTCATTGAGGAAACGAATTGTTCAGATTCATTCATTCATTCAGATGTCCAGACACATGTGAGGTAGGCTTTAGGGTAAAGGGATGAGCTGCACCCAGCCGGGGAGGGAGGGGGACCAGGAATGGGGCTTCAGGGCTCCTGGCCTGCCTGACTGTCACACGTTTGAGGCTACAGTAGGCACTGTGTGGTGTTGGTGCTGGGGACACAGTCCTGGTCCACTGACGCTCTGTGTTGCCACGAGACCAAAAGTCCCTTCTCCTTTCTAGGCCTCAGTTTCCCCATCAGAACACGGAGATGGCAGCTCTCGCTCTCTGGGCCTCATAGACTTTAGAGGGGACAGTGTGGTTGGAAGGACGGGAGACCGTAGTTTCAAGGCTCAGGCGTCACGAGCTGCTCAGTGGCAGGACCTCTGCTGCTCTGAGACGTGTGACGGAGGGCAGGCTGCAGAGAGGCAGCAGAGTGCTCGGCCCGGCTCCTAGCGCCGAACCTGGGCTGGCATCTGCCACTGGGCTGGTTGTGTTCTTTCTTTGGGCATCATTTGTCCCTCTGTGAAATGCCGAGTGCTGAGCGCTCTGCTTTCTGACACCCTCTTCATTCTGTTTCTTGGTCAGCATTGTCTCTGGGACATCCCGTGGAGTCAGGGCAGGGAAAAGCGGTCTTTGTGGCACTTCTGGGCAGAGTTCCCTGTTCCCTCTCCTCTGTCATTGGGTGAAGCAGACACCCCGGAGATCAGACAGTCACCCTGGACCTTTGGTGCAGGTTCTGCCCCTTTGTTCCCAGAATGCTGAGGAGGGTGCCAGCAGGGCCCCGGGGCCAAGCCCTTCCTCACAGGCTTCCATGCCCTGGGTGTGTCCACTCAGGCTCCCCTCACGCTGTGCTTCTGAGAATCCAAAATCCCAGCAAGCTCCTGATCCCTGAAGAAGTCCCAGTGCAAGACAGCCTCAGGGGGCAGGCTTCACCAGGCCATGGCTCCTCCTGGCTCTTGTCACTCAGCTTGGTGCCTGGGTCCTCAGGCTGTGCAGAATTCTCCCGGGGCCCAGCATCGTTCAGCCCCCAGGAGGACTGGAAGGAACAACCTGTCCATTCGAGTAGAATGGTTGTTGGTCCCAGGGAAAGGCCTGTCACAGCTTGTCACAGAAGCCCAGAAAGTGTAGGAACCTCAGAGCTCAGGCAACCCCTCCACAGACCCAGCCCCTGCTCCCAGGACACCGCATGACCTTGGAGACCTTGGAGGTCCCCACAGGGGCCACAGGGGCTGGTGGGAGGGAGACGGACGAGGCCAACCTCTGCCTGGCCTTCAACCAGGGCAGCTCTGCCTTTATGTTTCATATATTGGGCTTCTGTATATTAGATTTCACTTGAAGAAAGGACTCTGAGTCTAAAAGATGTTGGAGGCCACTGGTGTTCGTTTCCCAGGCTGCCATGACAAAGTGTCGTGCTCTGGGTGGCTTAACAACAGGCATTTCTGCCTCAGTTTTGGAGGCTGGAAGTCCAAGGTCAAGGTGTCGGCAGAGTCGGTTCCCTCTGAGGCCTCGCCTCTTGGCCTGCAGGTGGCCACCTCCTTGCCGTGTCCTCGCGTGGTCTTTCCTCTCTTCACGCATCCCGGACGTCCCCCTGTGTGTCCAAATATCCTCTTCTTAAAAGGACGCCAGTCAGATTGGGTCAGGGTCCACCCTAATGGACCTGCTTAACTTAATCACCCCTTAAAGGCCCTGTCTCCAGATACAGTTACATTCTGAGGTCCTGAGGTCTAGGGTTCAACATCCGAAGTCCGTGGGACACAGTTCAGCTCATAGCAGCACTGTCTCCTCGAAAGGGGAGACGGAGGCCCAGAGAGGAGAGGTTTGCAGCCGCAGCCACACGGCCAGCCGGGGCTGGAACTCGGGCCTGGTGCCGGGCCTGCTGCGTCAGCCGCCTTCTCCCCCGGCTCGGCCGAGGCCCTTGTTCCTTCCCTCGAGGACTCCTCACGCTCCGCTCTCCAGGGAATTCCCCTGGAGGGAGGTCTGGGCATCTAGATTTGCCAAAGTTGTAAATCTCTTAAGCCATAAGCCGCTGCTTGGCATCTCCCAAATGCCCTAACGTGAAATACAGATGTTCGTCCCTTTTAAGATCTGAGCCTGCTTCTGAATTTCCCATCATGTTTGCACCTAAGGATGCAATTACCATTTCCTCCCATTGTCCTTTCTGCCTGTCCCTCTGCTCTGAGCTGACGCAGGCTCTCAAACCCGCTGGGTGAACACGAGGCTGTGAGATTATGGAGATCAGGCTGCTGCTTCTGAAAGCTTCGGATGGCTCTGGGCCAGTGATGCTTATCAGTCCATGGGGCTCCTCCGAGGTTATTTTCTTCTCCTCAGAAGATGCTTGTGTGTGCGCGGTTTCCATCAATTCTTCTGCCTGAGCTCGGGCCAGCCGATTGCGGCCCTCGGCCATTTTGTCCCCCGGCCGGCTTCTTCCCAGGCCCGCTGGGCCGTCTCTGGTCGGCAACCCTCCACGGCCCTTCCCGAGGCCCCCCAGCCTTCACGGTTCTCGGCTGGGCCCCCGGTACCAGCCTGTCTCTTCACGTGGACCACAAACCGTCCTTGTTTCGCCGCGGTTATTAAAAACCACAAGAAAGCATTTCTCCTGAGGAGGTCATGGAGCTCGAGTTTCCACACTCGTTTTGGGAAGGATGTAGGCACCAGGGTGTGTGTCTCAGGTTTGTGGACTGATGGCAGATCTTAGATTTAAAGCATAAAATTGAGACCATATTTCTCTTCTCTTCCACCCAAAGGAAAAACAAACGTGGCCCTTCCTGCCTCTGGGCCACCTCTCCGCTCTCTGTGGGGTGGGGATGCAGGAGGCGGGCCAGGCTGGGGGCACGGGGCTGGGTGGGTGGCGTGTGCTCAGGGCCGTGTGCAGCGGCAGAGGGAGCCAGGTCCCTGGCCTCACATCGCCCCACGGGCGTCACCTCTCCAAGCACGTCCATAAAATTTAGGAACTCTTACTCCCCTGGGGGGCCGGAGGGCCGACATTGCCGTCCTTTGAGTGTGTTCCATAGATGTCGCTCCTTTCCTGTTTACCCGTCCCCGGCTCTGTTCAACAATAATGCTTCGTCTCCCGAGGGACTGACTTTGGGTAGGTAAAAGGAATAAATTCCTAATGGTGGACTTTCTAGATGGCAGGAGGGTTGTGAGATCGAGGGCGGGGTGGGGTGGGCTGGTGGTTTCGCTTCTTGGTGCTGGCCTCACATGTTATGGGGCCCCTGCTGACATGACACCCTGAATCATTCTGGCTCCCAGCACCGTACGGCCCCAGAAGACCATTCCCGTTGGTTTGAGGAATTCTTTTGGCAAAGGGGCTTTTTTCACTGCGTGCCTTTTGGGGACCCCATTCTGAGGCCGGAGCCACGGTGGTAACATGGGGTGGGGAGAGCGTGGGCCTCGGAGCGCCCCGGGCGCGTCAGGCCTGCTCCGAGCC
>NW_006436282.1:22158214-22162506 GCF_000325575.1 Pteropus alecto
CTGTCTGCCCAGGAGGTGGCAGGTATTACTTTAGACCTTTCCTCCCACTCAGCAGACTCACAGACCGAGGTCTGGAGACGGCAGAGGATGTCCCAGTCCCCACCGTGAGTGACGGTTGGGATGCAAATGCAGGACGTTGGATTCCAAACCCAGGGGCCTTTCTGCTGTGTCGGCAGAGGGCCCGGTGAGGCCGAGTGGAGGCCGTTGCTTAGGGAGGGTGAGGACGGTAGAAGAGCCCCAGGTTCTGGCCCCAAGGGAGGGCACAGAGCACAGAGCACTCAGCCGGAATTCTGGGCCTCAGCCTGGAGCCCGAGGGAGCCCCTGGCCACCCACTGAGGTTTGCCCAGCGGCCTGAGTCAGGCGGAGACGCGCTCACACCGCTTTCTCCATGTTTTCCAGCGTCCGGCAGGACTTCGACGTCCCCACCAGCCACCTGATTGGAGCCCACGGCTACTGCACACAGGTCAGGGGGTGCAGTGGGGCGTCGGGGCAGCCCCGCATTCCTTTCTCTTCCTCTTCCTTTCTTCTTTTGCCCTGCTGGTCCTCTACAAGTAGCTTTCATGTGACAGCCTCTGCCGGCCTCACTGTCACGGAGACCTGGAAAGGGAGCTCAGGGTAGCTTCCGTTTCTGGAAAACTGGTTGTATCCAATCTGCTTGCAGAGGGTGCAAAAGAGGCTGACGGCAGACCCAGGCAGGGGGACCTGGGGCCGGCTGGGGACAGACGGCAGCCCGGGCTCCCTTAACGTTTGCAAAGGGCAGTGTCTTTACGACTCTTCCCTCTGCGTCTTCACAAAAGGTCATGGGGAGTTGGGGGGGGGGGGAGGGACCCTTAGCATGACTGTTTGTCATAGATCCTCCCAGTGACCTGGTGACACCAAGGAAAGGATCTGTTCAAGATTCCATCAGCGCGCGTCAGGACTAGGAGCCAGATGCTACACCTGGCTTCTGTCTGAACCTCTGCATGGCGAGGCCTCCCAGAGCGGCCGCCTGGCCAGTCACAGCTGACCCTCAGTGCACACAGACCAACAGGTGTAGCGCAGACAGGTTGGGCAGAGCTGCTCTGTCTGCTGAGCCCAGCTGAGTTCCCAGTTGTCATGGGGGTCCTGGCTCACTGCGCCAGCACTGAAAACATACGTGGGCATGATGCAGCAGCCAGCTGGGGGCCCACCGTTTGTCCAGGGCAGCTGAAAGACTGTGCGGTGGCTGCCGCCCACCTTCCTGGGTGGTCCAGCTCCCTCTCTGGGTGCCTGTCTTCCCTGTGGGCTCTCCCGTCAGCAGACAGAGAGCAGTACTGCCCAGGGGTGGGCAGTTAAGCAGGGCACAGTGGGTGCCAGACCACTTGCAGAATGAGCTGGGGTGGTTTTCTTCTTCACCCTGAGACTCAATTTCCTCATTTGTAAAATAGGGCATTTGGACTGGACCAGTGCTTCTTAAACTTTGATGTGCACATGAATCCCCCAGGATCTTGTTGACAAGCAGGCGACTGGGGCCTGAGATTCGGAATTTCTGACAGGCTCCCCAGGGAAGGTGATGTCGCCGGTCCACGGACCACAGTTTGAGTAGCAAGGGGCTAGATGGCCATTACGCTTTGCTACTGTGCGACTTTGAGTCTGGGGCAGGGAGCCCCTTCTCCCCCATTCTGAGGAAGGGCTGAGACACACACCAGGTGGGGAGCAAGAGCCTTTTTTTTCCCCCCTTGAAAACCACATGGAAAACCTTGAAACTGTCCGAAAAAGGCCATTGCCCCTGAGGTGCAGGATCTCAGAGCAGCCATTTCCTCCGAATTCTTTCTCGTTTCCTCTGCAAGGACACAATGAGGCCCCCCGCCCCCGATATCTCCTGCCAATCGGGGTCCTTCTGCGGCCATCAGAGGAGGCCTCTTTTACTGTCACTGGGGCAGGGGCCTTGGTGCTGACAGAGAGATTTATTAAGCTGGCGTTGCTCTCACGGTTCTGGAGAAAACACTTCTGTGACCTCTGCCCTCCAGAGAAAGGGCTGTGATGGCCGTTCCCACGTCCCGTGGGGAAGAACCCTGCCTGCTGACCTCACGTGTCCACCAGCCCTGGCAGGAGGTGGGTGAAACGGAGGGTCCTGCCCACCCTAGCGCTAAGGCTGGGCTCACTCGGATCCTTTGTCAGCGGTCAGCAGGCACTTAGCAGCCGCCCTTCATCTCAAATCTTTGGCCAGCCGGTGGTACCTTGAGGGTAACAAGTGAGCGGAGAGGGAAGGGACACTGGACAGGGAGCCAGAACATGTGCGTAGAAGTCCAGCTCTGTCGCTAACCAGTCGTGTGGCTTGGGCAAATCCTTTTCCAGCTGTAAGCCTCAGTTTTCCCATTTCTAACAGGAAGTTGGACCCCCTAGATGCTCTGCATAAGAAGGGCCCTTCTGGTCACCCCAGTGCACCGTGTGCTGGTTCTGGGGTCGGCAGGCTTGTTGGCCTGTCAGGTGTGGGGCATAAGTCACGTGGCCACTGAATGCCTGATGCCACGCAGCTGGCGAGAGCAGAGACAGAGCTGGAACCCAGCCCGGGGCTTCTCTGCCTCCACCTGCCTGCTGGTGCTGTCCTCTGCTCACCTCCCCGCCACCCCGAAGACCCCCGCCATCGCGGGCGAGATGGGAGGAAGGCCGGGGTCGAGTTATTGGTATGGTGCCCCGTCAGTTTCCTGGTGTTGCTAATGTGCTCTGGTTACGTAAAGATGTTATCGTGAGGGAAGCTG
The DNA here is from genome assembly GCF_000325575.1 of Pteropus alecto. NCBI lineage: Eukaryota > Metazoa > Chordata > Mammalia > Chiroptera > Pteropodidae > Pteropus > Pteropus alecto. The sequence continues at coordinate 22,160,935 of NW_006436282.1, forward strand.
GGTGAAGGGTACACAGGAACTCTCTGGACTATTTTTACAACTTCTTTTGAGTCTGAAATTATTTCAAAATAAAAAAGGTTATTAAAAAAATTACCCTCCTTTAAGACCCACCCAAATGCCGCTTCTCCACCAAGCGGCTCTGACCAGTCACGAGGTCCCACGCCTGCCTGGGCCATGGAGTGCCCTGTGCACACAGTTTCCTAGCCCCAGTCACGTCCGGTATTGCACAGGCACACACCTGATCCCCCGCGGCAGACCCCAATGACCCGGCTCAGGAGCCACTCTTCCCAGCCTGCAGGACCCCCCGCCTGCTGCGCCCCGCCACCAAGGCCTCAGGACAGGGTCCCGTGCACACTGGTGCTTGATGAATGCTCTCGGAATAAAGACTCTGCGCGCCTAGAGTCACTTTGATGAGAAGAGCTGGCAGCTTTCCCCAGCGCTCGTGGGAACACTGAAGTCACAGGCCCCGCGATTTCAGGCTCTCCCCCACCGTGCTTTCCTGCCTGCTCCGCCCTTCTCTTCGGCCCCTGGTCTCCCCCACCCCGACACAGCCCCCTCCCCTTTCTCTCATCAATAGGAACTCGTCAATCTGCTCCTGACGGGGAAAGCCTCGTCCAACACCTTCAACGACGTGGTGGAGCTGGACTCCGGGAACGGGGACGTCACGCTCCTCAAAGGCATCGCCGCCCGCAGCGACGTCGGCTTCTTGTCCCTCTTCGAGCACTACAATGTGTGCCAGGTACCTCGGGCGTCAAGTTCAGTGCCCCCCACGGAGGGCTTGGGGCGAAGTACAGCTTCGCTGCCGTCGCACACGGCCATGGAATCCACACCCAGAGCCAGCTGGTACCATGTTCTGGGGAGGGCGCTTTGAAAGGGACTTCTCACGTGGTCGTGGGTCAGAGTGGCGGACGCTGTCCTCCGCCTGTGTGTATGTCGGGGCGGGGGAGGGGTCTTCCCCAGGGACAAGGAACCTAAAGTTATGGGCCTCCTATTAGCTTCCTAGGGCAAGTGCCAAAAAGCACCACAAACTGGGTGGCTTAAAACAACAGAAACTGATCGTCCGACAGTTCTGGAGCACAGGTTGGTTCTCGCAGCCGAAGTCCAAAATCAAGGTGCGTGGCCAGGGCATTGCACCCTCTGGAACCCACAGGAGGACCTTTCCCCGTGTCTTCTAGCTTCGGGAGTTTTCCAGCGTGACGTGAGGCTTCTTGATGCGTCGCCCGTTGTCACGGGCTACGTTCTCCCCGTGTGTCTTCTCCTTTCCTTGTAAGGACGTCAGTCCTGCTCCCCCAACCTCATCTTAAGTAATTACGTCTGCATCACCCTATTTCCAAGGAAGGTCACATTCCGCGGTCCTGGGGGCTAGGACTTCAGCACGTCTTTTTGTGGGACACCGTTCTGCCCACACCGGGCCTCCCTCAGTCTGTTTGCTGGTGTATCGGTCCCTCTACGTCCTCTCTCGCTGCAGCCGGGATCTTGGCCAGGGCTGGACCTCCAGGCGAGGCTGTGCGGGGGATAACATGCCAGCACCTCTGACCGGCGTGGGCAGCGGGGCACTTGTCCCCGCCGGCT
>NW_006436282.1:22162520-22169138 GCF_000325575.1 Pteropus alecto
TTATGTTTTCAGAAGACGTTACTCTGTGGTCGATTACGCGAAGAGGATTGTCGTGAGGAGGTAGCGCATGCTGGCTGCCACCAAAGATTCTTGGAGGGCCTGGATGCGGCCTCATTCACCGTATATTCCCAGAACCAGGGACGCAGAGACCGACCCAATAGGCCTCTCAGAAAGCGCTAGGTGAAGGGGTGTGCCGAGCGGGTGGAGACCGGCATTTTGAGGCAGGACTCAGTTTCATTACGTCCCTCCTGAATGATCACTCGTTCAGCTGTGCTGTCCCCTTGCTTGGGGGCCACATCCCCAGGTCCGCTCTCTGGTTGACACCCCCACCCCCACAGACAAGAAGCGGGCTTGCGGCTTCCAGAGACTTGGGCAGAAAAGAATGGTAGTGTGTCCTTCCCAGACGTGCTGGTGTTCAGAGGGAGCCCAGGAATGTGGCCACGTGGCCTGTGAGAAGCACCAGGGCCCCCGAGCATCTGACCCTGGGTGGGCTCTGAAAGCACGCAGCCCGAAATTCCACGAGCCGAGAGGGTAACCCTGGCCGGACCCATGAAATCTGCAGGCTTACCGTGATCCCTGCGTTCATTCTTGTGCTAAGGGCGTTGGTCAAAAAGTAAACTGTTTTCCTTTGGTCTGTTGAGGGCAATTGATGGGAACATCAGTTGAGGGGGTTGGGGCGGTCATCCTTCCCTTGGAATAAAACACTGATTGGAAAAATTCAGGCCCTGCAAAAATCTGACTCCTGGAACCCACATAGACTTCCTCTGCCGTTGAGTTCTTGGCCGAAGACTGGGAGTTTTATCCCCAACAGCGAGAGGACGTTTGCTCCTGTGCGCCCGGGACTGCGGGGCCTTCCTCGGCGATCTGTGACCCCGCTGTGCTGTTCTCGCCCGTCTGACTTCAGCCTCACTCCCACCATCCCAGAGCTCAGCCGTGAGGGGTGAACTGCACTGCAGGCTGCAGTCGGAGGCCATCCCTGCAACATCGTGGTGGCCATGGCGATGGGGTCTGACAGGCCAGGGCAGGACAGCCTGGGACAGGGAGTTTAACTTCAGTGCTTCTCCCACGGCCTGCGGGGGACATTAACTGCTGCCTGGACAAAGGGACCAGAGCCAAGACTGAGTCGGGCAGCGAGGAATCTGTAAGCTCCACCCTTCTGTGCTTCCCCCAGCCCCACAGATGCCACCATCCAGCCAGTTACTCAAACCTGGAGCGTGTCTAATCCATCAGGAGGCCAGGTGGCTCCTACCCTAAGCTGTTTCTCAAGTCTGTCCATTTTCACCCTGATCTGAGCCACCAGTGTTGCTGGTCTGGACACCTGCGACAGCTCAGCTGGCCTTCAGCTCCTGTCCCCACCCCCTTCCAATCCTGTTTATCCACCAAAGCCAGTGTGATTTTTTTTTTTTTTAAATGGATCAGATCCCATCATTCCTTTGCTGAGCACCCTTCAGTGGTTGCCCACTTCTCTGAGAATGTTAGGGGCTGAATTGTGTCCCCTCCAAATTAACATGTCGAATTCCTAGTCTGTATTTGGAGATAGGGCCATTAACAAGGTAATTAAATTAAAATGAGGCCCATCGGGTGAGCTCTAATCCAACCGGACTGGTGTCGCTCTCTGAAGAGGAGGCTGAGACACAGACACGCACAGAGGGGGACCTCGTGCAGACATGGGGGAGACGACCGCCATCTACAAGCCAGGGGGAGAGCCTGGGGGACCAGCCCTGCCGACACCTCGGTCTGCGGCTTCCAGCCTCCAGGGCTGTGAGAAAATCAGTGCCTGTTGCTTCAGCCACCCAGTCCGTGGTGCTTCATTGTGGCCACCCTAGCAGACAAATGTGGAGATTAAAATCCAGAACCTCCCAGGACTTACAAGTCCCTACGAGACCTGTCCCTGCTTTTCCTCCCACCGCCTTTGGCTTAAGTGTCACTTGCTATAGGGGACCTTTCCTGACCTCGTCGCTCTGTCTAACTAGAGGCCTCCTCCTGTGGCCGCCTGCCCACCTTGTCATTCTCCACGTAGAAACGTAATTCTTTCCTTCACAGGCCTCTTCTTGGTGTTCAGTATCGCGTTTCATTGCTTTTGAGATACAAACGTTCTCCGTATTCGAGCATCTCTGAGAGGCTGATGCTTTAGCACAGTCGATGGTGCGTCAGACTTGCACGGCCAGTTCGAGTTCTTAGTGATACAAAAAATAATGGCGGCTGCGCTGGCACCTTTGGGTCAGTGCGATGCGGTGGAGGTGCACCCGTCGCCCGATCTGGCTTGCCGCCCGTATCCCCCGTTAATTCGGTCAGCTCCGTGAGGACAAGGCTCTGCTCGTTCCCTCCCCTGCCGAATCCCCATTGTCTAGCGTGGCGCCTGGGACCAAAGTGTTAGCCATGCTGGATGAGCGTTTTCTTTTGCGATGACAGACAGTTAGCCCTGCTTTCAGTCAAACGTTGATCCTTCTCAGTTAGGGCTTCTAAGCCGGCAGTCCCCAGATGGGTTTGGGGCCTTCATACACCTTTCCCCCCGCCCCTCAAAGATGGAAGAATCCTCATTAAAAATGTCGTTCCTGACTGCGTTGCACGTTCACCCACCAGGAGAAAGCCGTAGCCTGTGCTGGAGGAAACATGCCCCCGACCTGCCCTCCGTACCCCAGGCTTTTGGTCAGCTACCCCAGGATCCTAAGGAAGTGCATTTCACCTTTGGATAATGTCACCTACTCGGAGGGGGGCTCCTGAGTGAGAAAGCTCATTTATAAAGTCTCTGGGCAGCTTTTTCTGCCCTTAATCTTTTGACCGTTGTATAAATGGCACACTGCCCTTTCGTCCCTGTGCTGGAAAATTCAGGGTGGCTGATTATGCAGACGCCTGCTCCCTGGCAGGCTGTGGGGCTCTTTTCCCTGCAGTGAGTGAGCACTGGGTCCCCAGCCTTCAAGGCTCCCTGTTTGAGGCGACGCCCTCGTCAGAAAAGCCTCTTTTGAGCCCGGAAAGGAAGCCAAGTGTGCAGTGGGGTTTAGGCACGTCCAGCCACGTCCTTTAAGACATTTAATTCCTCCACATCCCACCAAGGATCCAGCTCTGCAGTCACGTTTTAATGTCACACGGGCCTGGAGCGAGGGCCCCACTGGTCAGGTGGGGGCAGGGCCCTGGGACGGGGAGAACGTGAACATGTCATAAAGGTCTCCCTCCCATCCCCTGGAGGAAGCGGCTGTTTGTGGACGAGCCTTTCAGTAGGGACCTGGTCGGGGCCTCCTGAGCACAGCCCCTCGGTTCGAGACACCCCGGCCCGGAGTCTGCTCCCAGGCAGGCTCCGAGGGGCCGAGGGAGACCGCCCGGCTGCTCTGCTGCGATGGGCCCTGGGGAAAGTATGCCCTTCTCCCCACTGGAAAAATAATTCCCATTCTTTCCTTAATCCACAGGCTACCGCTGTAAATACCTGAGCAAGCAAATATCTCCCAGGGCTGGTGGGGATTTAGGCCAGAACCAGCCCAGCCCAGCCCACGGCACGTACAGAGCTAAACAAAACGGCCTGGGTGGGGAGAGGCGCCCACGGGACTCACAGGTTACAGGGACAGAGCGCGAAGCAGGCAGGTGGGACTGAGGGGTGGGGCCAGCCGGGGGTCAGGCTCCCCTTGGCTGGCGGAGCGACAGCAGGTCCAAGGGCCCCATGCGTGGGCCACGGCACTGGCCTTCCCGACCCGCCCTCCGCCGTGGGTGTCCTCTGCTGGGACACCGAGGGAGGCCCTCCTCAGGCGGAAGCCCAGCTCTCGGCCCCGCTTCCCCTGCCTCTTCCCCGGCGCCCCGCTGGTCCCCGGACGTCTGGACCTTGGTCCCGGCATCAGCACAGACCGCTCACCTGGGGCCCCCCCTCCCTTCCTCCAAGTCTCACCTGTCGTCAAGTTCCGGTTCCACTTCACTTGCGTTCATCAGACCCTCGCTTCTGTCACCTTGTCCCCGCTCTTGGACGCGTTGTCCTTTGATGGAGTAGGGCGGGTGCCCAGTACCCCCAAGTGGGAGCTAGGGGGTGACTCGTGCCCCCTGACCGAGTAATTGGGTGAATCAGGACCCCGAAGGGAGGAGAGGTGTACCGAGGACCATGGACGCACAGGCGCGGAGGCCTGCCGCGCTGGATGAGTTTGAGGACTGGCTAGCGGTCCCGTGGGGCCCTGGGCTGGGGAGGGGAGGTCAGTGTCTGGCGGCAGGGAGGCTGGGCCAGAGGGCGCCATTGGAGGCAGGATTGGCGGCACCGTGTACCAGCGGGATGTGGGGATGAAGGGGACGGGGCATCTGAGGGGCAGAGGCCCTGCGAGCAGCAGGCTGAGCCCGCAGGGATGTCTCTGGGAGACAGACCTGCCTCTGGGAGCAGCATGAAAGCCCCTCGACATTACACACAGGCCACAATCCCCAACAAGGCCTCTTTGAGGTCAGCCGGGCCCTGGGGCTGGACAGAAGATGCTCTGCGGCCTTTTCCCCAGAGACGGCAGGTCCTTTCAGGCCTCTCTATCTGCTCTCTCTCCCTCGTCCAGGTCGGCTGCTTCCTGAAGACCCCCAGGTTCCCCATCTGGGTGGTGTGCAGTGAGAGCCACTTCAGCGTCCTCTTCAGCCTGCAGCCGGAGCTCCTGCGAGACTGGAGGACCGAGAGGCTCTTCGACCTGTACTACTACGACGGCCTGGCCAACCAGCAGGAGCAGATCCGGCTGACCGTTGGTGCGACACGCCCCCACCCCATCCCGTGCATCCTTGGGGAGCCTCCAGACCGGTCAGGGAAACCGGCCTTAGCACACCCACTCAGGGCGGCCGGAGAACAATGCAGACTCACGCGAGCGTCAGGACTGGGGGGTCAGAGGGCGCGTTAGTGGGTCCTCCTGCGGGAGGGGCCAGCGCTGCGCTTTGAGAAACTGATGGCGTTCTGGGTGCAAGGCGAGGTGGAGACCATGCGTTGGGGAGGCCGGAATACAGTGTGGGTTTTATTCTCTGGGCAGTGGGGAGCCCTGGGAAGCTTTGGAGCAGGGGAGTGACAGGATCAGATGTGCCTTCAGAAAGAATTATTCTGGTAGCTGAAGGGAGGGCAGGAGGGTGAGGCGGATGCTGGAGGTGGGAGGCCAGTGAGGGGTGCTGTGACGTCTCGGCGAGACCCAGCGGGCCAGGACGAGGGTGGTCCAGTCGAGATGAGCAAAGCGTTAGGTGTCAGAAGAGTCGGGTCTCAGGAGTTGGGTCCGACCTCAGGGTGAGCTCGGGCCCAGGGCTGAGCGTGTGCCTCTCTCTCGCCTCCCCAGACACTACACAGACCGTCCCCGAGGACGGGGGCAGCGACCTCATCCCGCCCCTCGAGCTCTGCATCAGGACCAAGTGAGTCAGGCCCCCCTCTGCCGTGGAACCTCGCCTGAGTGGCTGGGAGTGCGGTGGGGTGCGGGTGACAGGTGGATGGGCTTGAAGGAGGGAAGACACCCCAACTCAGAGGGGTGTGGTGAGGTGGGACCCCTGCAGACCGGAGAGGCGCAGTGTTTGGGGCTTGCTCACGTACAGCATTCTGTGGTCACCATGGCCCAGGTGGAAAAGCGTGTGTTTTACAGGGTGAAGCTGTCCCTGTGGTGGGGGGTGGGGGTGGGGGTGACTCTTGAGGCCACTCCTCACTCAAGGCAACAGCTATGTGGTGAGTGCTGTGAGGCCCAGAGGAGGAAGGACAGGTGAGGTTGCCTGGGGGCGGGGACATCTTGAACAGGACAGGAGGGTGGGAGGGCCTGGCCCAGCCGGGGTGTAGCTTGGAGGTGACTTCCTGCAGCAGTGGCAGCCTCTGCGTCCAGGAGGAGCGGCCTCCATCATTCTGTGGGTGTGGGCTGGATCCTCTGAACGCAGCAGAGGCGCCTCCTTGACACAGAGGCAGAGTGGGGGCCCTGGCTCCTCTAACCCAGCCCGTCAGTATTGAAGAGAAGGGTGGGGTTCAGGCCAGGGGAGGGAGTTCTCTTCACTCATGAGTTCTCTGGCCGGCCGGGCTGGGGCAGCGCTCGGGAGGGTGCTGGGGCTGGGGCTGTGGGGCGGTCCCAGGCCCCCCACAGAGCCGTTGGGTAGTGACTTGGAGCCCTCGGGTGCCGTGGGAAGAGCAGCCGGGGAGGGAGCAGACCTGGACCCAGTGCCTCCCCTGGGGGAAGCAGGATGACCTGCAGGTGTGACAAGTGTGGACTGGAGCCAGGAGGCCCGTGGGAATCCTGGCCTTGTCTCTTTCTGGCTGTGAACCACTGGACTTCACCTCCCTGAACCTTACTTGGTCGTCTGTGAAATGGGGATAGTGGCAGTGTCTGGCTCCGGGGTTCTGAAGGGAGCCCAGGATGTTCCCAAGGCCTCTGTAGGCAGCTCTCGTCATTCCTGTCTCACCCGCTCAGGACTCGATGTGACCTCGGGCAGCACCTCCATTTCCCTGTTTGTGAAATGATCGGGATGGGCACGTGGGTGATGGCTGAGGCCCCGGGCCCTGACCCCCTGAGATCCAGGGGCTCGCCCGCAGCCTGGGTGCTGCCAGCTTGAGGCAAATGAGCCCTCGAAAGGAGCCGCAGAGAGAAAGAAGACCCCACGTACTCAGCGGGAACACCAGGGAGGGGACACGGGCGATTCCGAGACATCCTCATGACGCTCGAC